>NW_024412428.1:6223272-6240497 GCF_014898765.1 Herpailurus yagouaroundi
AGAGAGAGAGAGAGAGAGAGAGAGAGAGAGAGAGAGAGAGAAAGAGAGAAGAGAGAGAAGGAAACACGCAATCCGAAGCAGGCTCCAGACTCCGAGCTGTCAGCACAGAGCCTGACGCGGGGCTCGAACCATGAACCGTGAGATCATGAGCTGAGCCAAAGTTGGATGCTTAACCAACTGAGCCACCCAGGTGCCCCCGAATGCTCAATTTCTAAAGAAGACATTGCTATAGGGTTGACACCTACCCTATCTTCTCAGCTTATTTTGAAGATCAAAGGTATAATCCGGCTTAAAATCAGGGAAACAAATTTTAAAAGCTGCCACCTCCTCAAGGTCTGATCACTGATTTTTCAATTGCTCATTGAACACAATGACCTATGCTTGCTTTCCCTAATGCCTTTTTCTCCTAGTTTTAAAATCAATGCCCCCTCCACAAATATTTATCATATCCCCATCATTAAGATCATTTGAGCACACATCCCTAATAAACACAAATAAAAATTATGTATGTGTTACATTCTACACATTAAAAGTACTTTTATAAAATATAAAATTTATATACATAAAAACATACATCATATACAGTTGGCCTCTGAACAATGAGGAAGTGAGGGGCGCTGATCCCTCACATGGTCAAAATCTGTGTGTAGGGGCACCTGGGTGGCTCAGTAGGTTAAGTGTCTGACTCTTGACTTCAGCTCAGGTCATAATCTCACAGTTCATGAGATCAAGCCCCATGTTGAGCTCTGCGCTGACAGCGCAGGACCTGCTTGGAATTCATTCATTCATTCATTCATTCATTCATAGTCTCTCTGTCTCTCTCTCTCTCTCTCTCCCTGCCCCCCTCCCTTTCTCTGCCCCTCCCCTGCTTATATGCACTCTCAAAATAAAAAAATAAACATTAAAAAAAAAAATCTGAGTTGGTGTGCCTGGGTGGCTCAGTCGGTTAAGTGTCCAACTTCAGCTCAGGTCATGATCTCACGGTTTGTGGTTTGAGCCCCGCATCAGGCTCTGTGCTGACAGCTCAGAGCCTGGAGTCTGCTTCAGATTCTGTGTCTCCTTCTCTCTGCTCCTCCCCTGCTCTTGCTCTCTCTCAAAAAAAAACAAAAACAAAAACAAAAACAACAAAAAAACAAAAACAAAACCAAAAAACATTAAAAATTTACAGGGCACCTGGGTGGCTCAGTCAGCTAAGTGTCCGACCTTGGCTCAGGTCATGATCTCGCGGTTCGTGAGTTCAAGCCCCACATCGGGCTCTGTGCTGACGGCTCAGAGCCTGGAGCCTGCTTCGGATTCTGTGTCTCCCTCTCTCTCTCTGCTCCTCCCCCACGCATACTCCCTCTCTCAAAAATAAACATTAAAAAAATTTTTTTTACAAAAATATCTGAGGGCAACTTTTGACTCTGCAAAAACTTAGACTACTGTTGACTGGAAGCCTTACCAGTAACAATCAATTGACACATATTTTATATGTCGTATGTACTATGTACTGTATTCTTTTACAACAAAGCTAGAGAAAAGAAAATGCTATTAAGGTCATAAGGTAGAGAAGAGACATTTACAGTACTGTGTTAAAAAAAAAAAAAAAAAATCCATGTATAGAGAGACCGGGGCAGCTCAACCCATGTTGTTCAAAGGTCGACTGTATAACAAATGTGACTAAGGCCAAGTAGATATTTTAAATTTTTGTCTGACTTACATTAATTTTGTTTTCACTAAAGATTATCAATGCTTCAGTGAGAGCAATAAAATTGAGTACGCCTTCTGGTAAGCTGTGGCTTATACAGTGACTGACAGACTGGGTTTATGCTCAGTATATCCTATGAGCTATCAAAGACTCAGACACACACAGAGAGAGGTACAAATGGGAAGTTCTTTTATGGCCTTACTTTACTTTCTAAAATAGGATATTAACTTTTTTTTTTTTTTAAACGTTTATTTATTTTTGAGACAGAGAGAGACAGAGCATGAACGGGGGGAGGGTCAGAGAGAAGGAGACACAGAATCGGAAACAGGCTCCAGGCTCTGAGCTGTCAGCACAGAGCCCTACGCAGGGCTTGAACTCACGGACCGTGAGATCCTGACCTGAGCCGAAGTCAGCCGCCTAACCGACTGAGCCACCCAGGCACCTCTGATATTAACTTTTCAATCCTACCACGTCTGTTGGAACTCACCTGAGCGATCACCTGCCTTGCCAGCAGCATGGCATGGTGAGGAAGTCACAAGCCCTGAAACTGAACTGCCTTGGGCTCAAGCTGGGTTCCGCTACCTGACCGAGGGAAATCACTGAGCCACTCCGTTCATCCGTTTCCTCATCTGTGAGTGTGGTTTACAATACAGCCCACACCTCGTAAAACCTTGTAAAGAATTAAATTAGCAACCTGCATGGAGCACTTCCCCAGCACTCTGTCACCGCACTGTTATTTCTGAACAATCTTTTTAAGTCATGTGGCCATTTTGAAAACCTAGGTTAACCGAATGAAATTAAATCATGTAATCTCTTAATCTCTGTTCAAATTATAATAGATTGCAACTGCACAAACGAATAAGAGACAATGATACCATTGACTCGCTCATGTCAAACTTGAGTATCACAGGACCACTGCACACACGGATAGAGCCTGGAGCCTGCTTCAGATCCTGTGTCTCCCTCTCTCTCTCTCACTCTCTCTCTGCCCCTCTCCTGCTCACATTCTGTCTCTGTCTCTCAAAAAAGAATAAACGTTAAAAAAAAATTTTTTTTAACGTTTCAAGATGTTTATTAAATGCTCCATTGTCCCATGCTGGAGGCTGGTGATGATGATGCCTATCCTGTGCACATCCCCTTCTAAAGGAAGGTCCTCTTCCCCAGCACAGTTTAGGTGGCCCTGTTCTGTTCATTTGTTGGCTTTAATTTATTTACTTATTTGAGATAGCGTGAGCAGGGAGGGGCAGAGAGAGAGAGAGAATCCCAAGCAGACTCCGCACTGTTAGCACGGAGCCTGACGGGGGGCTGAAACCCACCGACAGCGAGATCACGACCTGAGCTGAAACCAAGAGTTGGACACTTAACCAACGGAGCCAGGTGCCCTAGGTGGCCCTGTTTTTTAACACTATACCCCACATTTCCCTATCCACCATTCTCACTACAGTCAAGTAAACCTAATCTAAAAACGTCCTTCCATATGCTAGTGGACATCCATTCCTTACCCTATACTACCTCACTCTAGTGTCCCACCCTTCCTTATAGGAACAGACTTCTCTACATAAATGCCATAGGGTTGTCAATCACAAACCTTTTTATAGACCCTGCCAACAGGGCCATCCACTTGACCCAATCTCAGCAGAATACTTGGGCCAGAGTTCTTTTGTCAGGTCTAATATGAACATTCTCTGGGATCTCTGATAATGCAACCCTCAAGCAGCCTATGGCCAGCAGGTGGAGAGAAACTAAAGGAGAATAAATCAGTGCAAAAGCAAATAGAACCAAGAGACATTTGCCTAATCAATTTTATGACTTACAAACGGAAAGAAAGTTTCATTTTTATTTGCGTCCTTCACAACGGCCCCTGAATCCAAAATTCCAGCCAATGACTACGGGCAATTCAGGCTTAAAAGCCTCTTGTAAGATGGTCTAGGAACACAGTTGTTATTTTATAACAAAGATTTTAGGGAAAAGCACATTCCACTGCAGCCTCACAAATCGATTTAATGAGGCCACCTGTCTCTTGGCAGTTATTAGAAATTAATATAGAACCATACAATAAAATAATGAAAAAAGACTCTTCAAAAATGTAGGCTGCACAAGTAGGAAAGAGCTACTAACTGAAATCACTCCATTTACTAAAGTAAGTACTCATTAGCGACAAGATACAAGGGAAAAAGGCAATCCGGTTCATGAGATTAAAACCATTTGTTTTCAAAGGATTTAGCTGGCCCTATAAACAGCTGACATTTAAGCAGGATATTTTACAACAAGAGAAAGCTTCCAAAAGGCTCCCTTGTCTACACAAGACCATCTCTCAACCCTCACACCACACCAGTATTTCTCCTCTCAGACTTCCAATGACATCAGAAATACGAACGCATTCACGAGAGTTAAACCAATGGGAAATCCCCACGCTATGTATTATGCAAATTACAGTGGCAGACATCAGAATTATGAAGAGTAAACTGCCATAAAAGCCATCATTTGTGAAAACAGTCTTCCAAGATAAAAAGATCTGCAACCACAAATAATGGAAAATACGTTGTCATTAACAATGTTGGGATCAACCACCACACTGAATTTTCTGTTAATCCAACTGTGGCTATTTTTCTTCTCCATTAAAAAAAAAAAAAAAAAGTCTGGGGGAGCCTGGGTGGCTTTGTTGGTTAAGTGTCTGACTTTGGATCTCAGCCCAGGTTTGGACCATCTTAGAGCTCAGGCCCCGTGCTGGGCTCCACACTGGGCCTGGAGACTACGTTTCCAAAAAAAGCCCGATTTTCTACCTGTCCAAATACACGTACTATTTCCCAAAAGCAAGTGCTAGTGAGTAAGTATGCCGCTTGCCAATCACAAAAAGGATCCAACCAGGCAGGTCTAACAGGAACTCTTCTCAGTGTAAGCCTTTTCTTAAAAGCTATTACAATGAACCACGGAGGGGCACCTGGGTGGCTCAATCCGTTAAGCATCCAACTCATGGTTTTGGATCAGGTCATGCATGATCTCATGGTTAGTGAGACTGAGCCCCACACCGGGCTCAGAGATTCTTTCTCTCCCCCTCTCTCTGCCCTGCCCTGCCCTGCCCTGCCCCTCCCCTCCCCTCCGCGCGCGCGCGCACGTGTGTGTGTGTGTGTGTGTGTGTGTGTGTGTGTGTGTGTGTGTCTGTCTCTCTCTCTCTCTCAAAAGAAACATTTTTTAAAAAATAAACCTTGGGGGCGCCTGGGTGGCGCAGTCGGTTAAGCGTCCGACTTCAGCCAGGTCACGATCTCGCGCTCCGTGAGTTCGAGCCCCGCGTCGGGCTCTGGGCTGATGGCTCAGAGCCTGGAGCCTGTTTCCGATTCTGTGTCTCCCTCTCTCTCTGCCCCTCCCCCATTCATGCTCTGTCTCTCTCTGTCCCCAAAATAAAAAAAATAAAAAAATAAAAGTTAAAAAAAAAAATAAAAAATAAAAAATAAACCTTGGAAACTCACACTTAGCTAAGAACAGATTAATAAAAAGAAAATACATGTGTGTCTCATTTTAACAAAATCCAATTGTTAGAAAAGATAAACCACAGAATTTTTTTTTTTTTAAACGTTTATTTTTGAGAGAGAGAGCGAGCACGAGCAGGGGAGAGGGAGACACAGAATCCAAAGCAGGCTCCAGGCTCCGAGCTGTCAGCACAGAGCCCGACGCGGGGCTCCGACTCACAAGCTGTGAGATCATGACCTGAGCCGAAGTTGGACGCTTAACCGAATGAGCCACCCAGGCGCCCCACAGAATTTCCTAAACCACAGAATTTCTTAAAACAGCTACATTCCAGTGTTGTTTTCAATAGGAACTACCTGGCAGACAGAGATGGGGGGCGGAGGGGTTAAAATGTTGATCTCTGAATTAACTAAGCTACCCTCCCTTATCCCCCAAAGCTCCACCCTTATTTTTTAGGAACTCCTATAAATAGTGTGATAACTCCATAAATTAAAAAAAAAAGAAAAAAGAAAAAAAGGAGGGGGGGGAAGAAGAAACAACAGTGATATTTTAAGAGCTTAAAAATACAGGGGTGCCTGGGTGGCTCAGTTGGTTAAGCATCCAACCCCACGTCCAGTCTGTGGAGCCTGCTTTGGATTCTTGTCTGTCTGTCTGTCTGTCTGTCTGTCTCTCTCTCTCTCTCTGCCCCCTGCTCATCCGCTCATGCCCCCCCCCTCAAAAATAAACATTATTTTTTTTAAATAGGACTTCTAGAAAAAGGTTAAGACTATAGAACACAGTTGCAAGGGAGCCTGAAAGTTTAAACCATGGAAAAAGTTAATCACTATACTGGTTCTGCTGCATGTACTCTGACCATCAATTACTTTCTCAATATAATTCAAGGTGTTCATCAATCTTTCAAGGTTGGAGCCCTGGCTGCCTCAGGGGAGCTCAATTCTTTGGTGTACTAACTAGGCACAGAGATCAGAAACTATACTTCCACCCATCAGAAGAGTCTCTGGAGGGGATAAGGACAAAGATTCCCCTAAAATTCTCGTACTAACTTTACTCCCTCCTGCTTCTCTTGGGTTTTACTGAATCTCGGTTAGTCAGCTTCAGGGAAAAGCACCAATACTACCCTCTTAATTTAGATTAATTTAATCTTGATCCACGGGGAGTAATAAAAATAAAACCTTCTAAGAAATCTTTTTTTTTTTCCTTTAACACAATTGACCCTGGTATTCTGAGAGGTATGTTCAAGTAAAAACATTAACAGCAAGGGGAAAACAGGCCTGTAGAACTCATTTTATAGCAAGATTTTATCTAGGATACGGTTTTCCTTGTTGTGAGGCTATCTGCAAAAAAGGTTACAGTCAGACACAAAATGGAGAGACTGAAATATTTATACTGGAGAAGGTTAAAAGCGAGACAGCCTTCAATATATAAAATACTCCTGTGCTAAAGAAAATGGGTTCTTCTGAGACACTATCGATGAATACACTTTTACTACAATTCAAGACACATATTAGCTTGAGTGTGAACCAAATAAGGGTGGCAGCCACAGGGAAGTAATAATGAGAGAGAAGAAACTGGGGTTTGCCCATTCCCAGAAGTTAAATGAGGTTTTTGATCACTAGACAACTCTGTACGCAAGCACAAACACCCTAGATATCGGAAGTAAAGGCCAGACTTTCTTGTTAAACAAGGGAAATTACATACATTCAAATATATTCAATTAACTTCCCCCCACCCCTGACAAAACTCCAACGAAATGACAGTAAAAGAATAAATTAGGAAAAAATAAAGGGGGGGAAAAAAGGAGGGTGAGGGTGGGAAAACACAGGTCCGGTTATAAGCCTTTTATTATTTTTTTAATGCTTACTTCTTGTTTGCTTTGGGAGACAGCGAGCGTGCACAAGCGATCAGGGGAGGGGCAGGGAGAGGGAGACAGAGGATCCGGAACAGGCTCCCTGCTCAGAGCCTGACATGGGGGCTCGATCCCACAAACTGGGATCATGGCCTGAGCTAAAACCAAGAGTCAGTTGCTTATCCACCCCGGCGCCCCTGGTTGTAAGTCTTTTAAAAGGACCGTTCAGACCCCTAGGCACTTCGCCTTTCTTTCAATTGTAGGTTTTAGTCCCCACAGAAGCTGAACAGGAGAGTCTGGTTCAAGAGCCCTTAAGGACAGCAGAGGACCACATGAGGCACCAAACAGAGGACAGGATTCAATAAGACCCTGAACGAAGCCAGCCCTAGACACAGACTGAAGAAGTCCCTCAGCACCAGGTCAACAGCCCCAGAGAAAAGGCTCTAGCCACTGAAATGGGGGTGGGGGGCAGTCACCTTGGAGAGAAGCCCTTGGTAGACCAGCTCCACCCTAATACACAGAGCCCAAATCAGCTTCTCAGGATTTCATCTTGATGCAGGAATGAAATTTAAGGAGAGCTTCCATTAGGAAAGAGAGTTTAAAATGGCGGCGGGGGCGGGGGGGTGGGGGAGGGGGTGTCTCAGAAACAATCCAGTAAGGATAAGAAAACCTCAACAACTGTAAATAATATCCTGAGAAAAACCACAGAGAAACAAAATCAAAGAACAAAAGTAACACTCTAAGAAATAAAAGGTGCAATGAACAAGATAAAAAAGGGCGAGTAATAATCCAAAATGTAGAATACAAAGCAGATGATCAAAAATGGGAGAAAACGCAGAAAAAAACAGAGAAATCAGTCTGCATTTCAATATGCAACGAAGGGTATGTCAAAAAAGACAGAACAAAGAGATTACACTGATAGGAAGGAAATTATCCAAATGCTAGTATCAGAAATGTTCGAGACTTGAGGAAAACGAAAAATGAGTCTGAATGAGTTGGTACATAGTCAATGCAACAAAGTGGGGGGGGGGGGAGAGGAACACGAAGACACATCATGAAATTTCAGAACACTGTGGATAATCATCCACATTCTGAAAGCCTCCCAAAACACTGTTGGGGGGTTGGGGCCACACTCAGAAGAGGTGAAAAATCAGAACAGCATCAGCCCTCTTGACATCAACAGACGCCAGAAAGCCACAGAGCAATCCCTTACAAATTCTGAAGGAAGGCTGTGTACCTAGCTTTAGCAAGAACCAAAACGTTTTTAAATACGAGCGCTCAAAGTTCACCTCCCATGCACGCTCCCTAAAGAAGCCACCATAGAACATGTTCCACAAAGCAGGGAAAAATCCAAGGAAGAAGACCAGTTCTAGAAAAGGAGAGCCATGAAGGAATGTCTAGGGTGAGGGAAAAGAAGTCGACAGACGGTTTTTAATAGCATACAGGCCCTTTATTTAGAATGTGGGGGTAGATTCCAGAAACAAGAGCCAGTAGATGAATGAGCAGGCTCCTCTGGGGAGGTGGGCACAGTGGGGTGGAGACTCCCTTTGTTACAAGCTTTACACTGTCAAGGGGACTCCCAGCAGGAGAGGAAATGCCCACATCACTTTACCTACACAAGAAATCTACCTTGAACGTCACGGATTGCGTACTAGTACTCAGTGAGTGACACACGTGTGTTCAATGGAACTTACTTTGTCCCCTGTATTATCATCTCTTACCTAGAGTTTAAAACATTCACCACGGATCTACGTAACAGGACAGCATAAACTACCACAATTGTAGAACACAGATTTGTGGCACTTGTTGAGGAGTCAGAAAAAGAGTTAAAACTTCCAAAGAAAGTTCTTCCAAAATTTCAATGATGTATAATAACTAGAATTATCTTCACAAGGACTGGGGATGTATCTTGCTCCTATATTTTGCATTTTTCTATCTATGCTAGTGGAACACTGCCAGAAGTCAGCTGACAAAGAGTCCACAGACACATGGAGGCACTTGCAAAACTTTATTTATTACACCTGTACATTTGGGCCACTTCTATTTGGGCATTTAAATAATTCTCAAAGAAACAACAGATCATGTAGCATAGGCCATATGAAATTTCGGTTATGAAAAAATTTGATACAAAATAGGAAAAATCTGGCTAACTCCAATCTAAGACCCTTAAGACTTCGAGCAGTCTTGTTTCCCTTCCATTAAAAAGAGTATTTTAGGGGCACCTGGGTGGCTCAGTCGGTTAAGCGTCCGACTTCAGCTCAGGTCATGATCTCGCGGTTCGTGGGTTGAAGCCCTGCATGGGGCTCTGTGCTGACAGCTCGGAGCCTGGAGCCGGCTTCCGATTCTGTGTCGCCCTCTCTCTCTGCCCCTCCCCTGCTCGTGCTCACTCGCTCGCTCTCTCAAAAATAAATAAACGTTTAAAAAAAAAAAAAAAAGAGTATTTTAAAATTCCAAATCAAGTTTCTTGGCTTTAAGCCTACTGATGCAAATGAACAATTTTCCTTTAATAAATTATGAAACACATTCAACACTTTGAAAACGATTTGCAACCATAGTTGTGAAGGCGGAGTACCAACGGATACTTACATTGACTAATCCAAAATAGTGCTCATTGACTGGAAACTGTTCTGGACCAATCTCTTTCTCTAATGCCGAGGCATTGGCGCCCTGTAAAATAAAAATTAAAACAAACGAAACAGCACTCTTAGTATTCGTAGTATTTTCATAACGTTTCGGTTGTACGTGCATCACAGAGACATCCCTTAAAAAACTGTGTTCCCTTTCACCAGGTAACATTACTGAAAGAAAATGAAGGATGATAGTGAAGAGTGAAGGATTTTAATAGTAAGACTAGTTTGCAAGAACTTTCTCAGGAAAGCAAAGCGCAGATCAAGAAGCTGTACTTATAACTTGTGACTTTTTTTCTAGCTAGCGGATTAAAGCCCCTGCTGTACCCGTGCCCTAACGGGGTATAATTCGACAGCCATCTCAGGGAGCCGAAACCAAACACACATGTAGTAGGTGACTTAACAGTTCCTCCAAGTTTGACCTGACGGATCCCCACCCGGGACCCACAGTGACAAGCACGCCACGCGGCGGGCGGCACGGACGACCGCACAGCCAACAAGCAGCCAGTCTATGAAATGTGACGGCCAGCTCCGGAGCAGAGTCGGAATGATCGGAGCTAGGTTTACATACAAAAGCACGCTTAGTTCTCAAAAACATAACGTTAAATATGAAAAAAAGAAAAACCGAGCTTAACGCATACATAATAAAGACTAGCACCCGGCCAGCGGGCTTCAGAATGGATGTTAGACGTCCTTGCGTGGGTGCTGAAGAGCACTGGGGCATTGCAACTGGGGGTGAAGGATAAAAAAGGGAAAAACCAACACGAAACCCAACAGAAGAAGGGCCCGGCACAGACCACAATCACGTGTCATGGTCTCAGGAATACGACCGACTCAACTCCGTCCCTGAAAAAGAGGGGAGGTGGGGGTGCCACTAGGGCCCTGTGTACTGGCACACGCCCCTAAATGGACTCCCAACGTAGCCGGAGAGGGAAAAAAGACAGCAACACTGAAAGCATGATACCTCTAGGTATGTGTACTTAAAACTCCCAAGAAAACATCCCCCCAGACAAAACCCATGCGACATCACTCACAAAATGCCGGCGGCCACTCTGCAAAGCTGCAGTAAAACCACACGCACACACTG
Source organism: Herpailurus yagouaroundi (assembly GCF_014898765.1). Lineage (NCBI taxonomy): Eukaryota > Metazoa > Chordata > Mammalia > Carnivora > Felidae > Herpailurus > Herpailurus yagouaroundi. Next base: position 6,233,985 of record NW_024412428.1, read on the forward strand.
CCTCCTCCGGGGCACGGACATGAAATTAACACCACCTCGGTGCTCAGAAGACCTGGCCGTTTCCTGACTGAGCTCCATCCCTGGACTTGGGAAGGCCAACCTTTGTTAGACAACACATCCTCAACTTCCTGATTGTAAGCACTGATTAGAGGGACTGGGTGGATTGGTGGTCAGATTCTACCAAAACAACACATTTCCTCTAATGTCCTCCAGCCATCCAGCGCTGGTACATAAACATGACGCTGCCTTCGTTATTTATTTTTTTTTTTTTAATTTGGGACTCGTTTTAGGCTTTACACAAAACCTTGACGGAATCGCTAGTTTACAAACACCCTTTACTTCCAATTTGGCTATGCCCTGTGTTTTGACATCAAATTCAATGATCACAGCAACTTCGAGACCCACTGAACAAATCTGTCTCGGTGGGAATGCTGCAAGCCCCACCCTCCACCCCTGCCAGCTCAAGTACCATGTCAAAGCTTCCTCACGTATGTTGAAAACTATCAGTAACCCGGATGTTTACCACTTACCATACGAATTCAAAACAATATTCGTTTAAATAAGTATAACCCCTCCCCCACAAAAAAAGAAGAAAGGCTCTATGATCCAAAGTACAACCTCATCACATCTATTTATGTGGACAGTAAAATGTCAGTGCACCTAACTCCGGAAAGCGTTTCTGGCCTGTGGGAAGAACAGGATAACACGTGAACATTCTCTCTCCAATGTAATAGCAATCACATGCCACAGAGCACGTATTCTCACCAGTCCAGATGACCCATTCATCCCCCTACCCGTGACATATCATGCATGCTCTGCTTAGAAATCCCTCTCCCCGTCCGCATCCTCAAGGTAGTTTGGCTACAGATCAACTTACTAGCTTCTTTGTGCCTCAGTTTCCTAACTGTAAAAGGAAAATGTCACCAACTATTCTACAGGGCGGCTACAAATTAACTGAATTGAAACCTTGGTGAAAGCATCCGCAGTGCCTGGCACAGAAGCAGGTGTCCCATAAATGATGGCTGCCTTCTCCCCCTTCCCTTCAAATTCAAGGGGGGAAGAAAAGCTACTCTCATTAGCCAGTAATGATCACAAATATCTGCTCCAAACAATAGCTAAGAAACAGCAAGAGAAAGAAACAAAGGCACAAGAAAAAATGAGATAGCTATCATTAAAAAAAACAACTTTGGCCAACCCCACAAAGCAGTGCAGAGGTATAGTCACTGTACTGTCCAAAAGTCTAACAACAAAGCAAAACCACAATCCAATCGGAGGTCTGGGAGAAAGATGCTAAGTGTGGGAAGGTGGAAACAGCCATAAACCATAGTCATTTAACCTTTCTGGGTTTAAGACGCTTCATTTGCAAGATAAAGGCGTTGGTCTCCACTGATTTTCAAAACCTCCAACTCCTCTACGTTGATCTGTTTGTTGCGTTTCCAAGTAATCCATTACCCAAATCAAGGTTTTCACAGCTAAACATGTTTAGAAAATTAAAAGACAAGGTAATTTCTACAGTCTCTTCTAACTCAACATTCTAACACTACCGATCACTTTTATCAAGCCTCCTGAGGACATGTACTAGATCAACACAAAACTCTAGGAAGTCCAAGCCAACCAATAAATGCCAAGCAACACAATTCAACAGGGAGAGATTACAGTGACAGATGGAGTCAGGGTAGCGGATCCAAATGGAAAGTACAAAGAGACAACGGCATTTACTTTATGACAGTTCTAAATTAAAGCACAGCCTAGTAACATACACCTTACCATGACAAGGACGCTGTATAGCAGATTCTGTGAATGTGCAGGAGATACTCTTATGGCATGAATTCAAGATTTTCTCTGCGGAAATTATCAGAGTACAACTCTACTCTAACTCCATGCCAACTACAAAGGCAAAGAGTAGACGAAGCAATTCAGTTTCTGATGACTGGTTTTCAACACTACAGTTAGACACAGCTGGGGAAAAACAGCCACCAAGCCAAAAGTTTGCTGCGTAATTTTTAGTATCTGTAGAAGAGTTCTCTGTGTCGTCACCCCTTGAAGATTTTGTTGGAAGTTGGCAAACCCTTTTGTGTCAAATAATGGTCAACAAGCACCCCAAGGTTTAAACTGAACCTAGAATAAGTCAATATCCAATAGCAATGGCTCTGAACAATTCTCTATCCCTACGCTTGAGAAATAGGATCCTACTACAATTAACAGTGGTTTACTAAATCAGTGATGCTTTACCAGGACAAAAGAAAGAAATGGTGGCATGCTCAAGTAAGAATTTTTGCTCTAACGCTTTCATACGTATAGGTATCAGGATTCATCTGTTTTGTAGGAGTACATGACACACACACACACAGGAAGAAGACGTTCTTTTTGGAGTTTCTGGCTCCGTTTTTGTAACTTACACAAAAGGTTATTTTAGACTCAGTACCTATTAGTACAAAATTCATCATAAGGACGGAATTAGATATCCCTGACTCCCTGATGAAAACAACCAAAAGGTGGATGAATTTTAATATTAAAAGATAAGAATTTACTGAGCTGGTGAGAAAATAAGGAAGCTGCAGAGAACAAAAAACAAAATGATGGGGGAACCCTGGAGGCTAAGCCAATGCCAAAGAGAGATTTCACGCTGAGGGTTAACTGTCAACACTAGTGACCTTTACACGCTCTTCTGACAGCTGAATGAAACGGAGTGCAGGGAAACCGAAAACTTCGGGAGACAGAAAGGCCAACAGAAGACCTGAGCATGGGCACTGAGATCCCAAAAAGGCTGGATCGTCATGTCAGGGGGAGCAAGAAATAATCCTGTACCGCAGGAGGAGGCAGCAAGGAAATGCGTCCGGCATGTCCTTGGCACTGAGAGTGGAGCGCGTCTTCCGAAAACTCGCAACCCCAACCTGACTTATGAAAGACTGTAACCCAAATTCATGCCAGCTGTATGATCTTACAGCAAAACCACCTGAGCAGAAAATGTAATTCAGAGAGACCCTGAGATGACAGTGCCCTCTTCACCCTACAACCCGCAGAACGACCAAGTTCACCCTGGAAGATAAAGCCAATCCACCCCACAAAAAGTTCCCACAGATAACACTCCAAGAGACTGGAGTTCACAATCAAAACTCATACACATACCCAAAGCCACAGGAAAATAGAGTACTCTATGAATAAACACCAGCAGAAGCACAGACGGCAGAATGAGACTCTCAAGACATTTAATATCAGACCTATTTCCGACATGATACAGAACAAATGCATAACATGTGCCAAAAAGTAACACTGGCTTGATTTTAAGAACAAAGATGAGATTCTAAAGCCAAAGCAGATTTTTTTTTTAAAGAGCCAAATAAAACTTTTAAATATAAAAATTATAATAATTGAAAGTAAAAACTTAATGGTGGGGAGCCTGGGTAGCTCAATTGGTTAAGAGTCCAACTTCGGCTCAGGTCACGATCTCACGGTCCGTGAGTTCGAGCCCTACATCGGGCTCTGTGCTGACAGCTCAGAGCCTGGAGCCTGCTTCACATTCTGTCTCAGTCTCTCTGCCCCTCCCCCACTTGTGTGCGCTCTCTCTTTTTCTCTCTCAAATACAAATAAACATTACAAATTTTTTTTTAATTGAAAATGGTAACTAGAGGGACAGTAAAAATATCAGAAGTTGGGGAGAAAGGGATGAAGAGGCAGAGCACAGATTTTTAGGGCAGTGACGATATTCCATGTAATACTACCATGATGAATATGTCATCATACATTTGTTCAGACCCACAGAATGTACCCCAAAAGTAAACAGTAACACAAACTATGGACTTTACCTGATTATGATGTTTCAACATAGTTCATTAATTATGACAAATGTACTCCTCTGGTGGGGGGGGGGGGTGATGGTAATGAGGGAGGCTATGCTCACACTGGGGCAGGTCTATATGAGAAATCCATATATCATATGGGAAATCCAAAATCAATTTTGTTGTGAACTAAAACTGCTCTTAAAAACAAACAAACAAAAAGAAAGACAGAAAGACTTAATAATTAAATCAGAAAAAAAAGAAAAACTCAACGGCTGTGCCAGAGAAACAAAGTTAATATTGGATAATATTTTTTTAGTCAAGATTCCTGTCAATGTAATGCCAGTAATCCACACTTTTCATTAAAAATAGGGAATGTTTTATGGAAAACTATCTCATGGAAGAATGGGTCCCTTGTTGAGCTGCTGTAGAGACCGCGGCATACTATTAATGACACTGACCCGGACCTGGCAAAGCTAGAGTCCTGGGTCTGGTCCTGGCCATGCCAGCAGCTAGCTGTAACAACTTGAGGCAAAATGCTTCTCTGTCTGGACCCCGGTCGTCTCACGTGTAAGACCTTGATCCCTACAGCACCTCTCATCCCCACCCTCTTGCAACGTGTGGGAATCTGCTGGATCGTTCAACCTCATTAAGATGTAAAGGATACAATGTTGGATAGTCTATGGAAGGTCAAACATTAAGTTCTGAAAAAAAAACTCAGGATGTATTTTCACATCCTCAGAAAGCCATCCGATCCGAGAACGTGCAGGCCATGGAGTAAGCACCTCCGTAAACCTGCCTACTGTGGATTCCTAGAAAGGTGAGCGATGCTTCTTTTTCATGCCAAAAAAAAAAAAACCCCATCCAAGTGAAAGGAAAGTTGAAGCAATATACACACCTTTGATCTATCATTTTGAACACACCATCTGCAAACAGGAAAAAAAGAAAATAAGCCAGCCAGGGGAAGGCTGCTTCTGATGAAGTCTTTTTCACACGGTCGTTTTCACATGGAGCACACGCCTCTCTGACTGCCTTCCATTCTGCCATTACGAGAAAGACGCAAGAGGACGCAGTCCACGAGGAAGAAATAAAAAACGGTAGCACAGTAAAAGGACGGACATCTAGTACCTAGAAACATACTTATCAAGTACGCTAGCTTTTTTTTTTTTTTTTACTAGATAGTTGCAGTGAACTATTAGTTCCCAGACAAATTTGTTTAAAACAAGTATAATAAAATACAATGACATTTCCCCATTCTCATGTTTCAAATCCTATCTTAGAATCCAGTGTTTGCCATTCCAAGTGTCACACCGAAGGGTCACACCAGGTCAGTACCCAAAGGAGAACTGCCAAAACAGGCAGGAAAGGCTTCCCGAAAAGGAGACAATCGAGTGACCTTGGTAAACTAAGAAAAGTTCTGGAGCCACAGGAAGAACCCACGTGAGGGTACGAACACAACAGAGACAAAGTGAATCTGAGCCGTGAAAGGATGAACCCAAAGTACAGAAGATACACGAAGCAAGTATCTTAAAGGGGAGAACGGAGAACAGGAAGGCTGGAAGCCCACATTTGCACTTCTGGATGACACTGGGTCCCTGAAACTGTATCAGAGACGACAAACATTTGTATAAAAAACAAACAAACAAGCCATTTCGCACCCTAAGTGTCACGCATCATAAAAATCTTCTGAAAGCAGCAGACCTTCCTAAGAGGTGAAATTCACCAAGTATAGTATCTGCTTTCTACCCAGCCCTGAGCGGAAAGTTGTAGAACGTGACCGTCAAAGTGTCATTTAGTGAGAAGTGAGACGAATTTGGTGGATCTACCATTTGCTTTTTCAGTAAAACAGAAGACATGATGGCGTAAATCTCCCTACTAAGGGTAAATAATGGTCTGTGAGACTTTTTCCAGGAATTACGTATGTGTCTATTAGGTCTAACTGGGAAACTTATTTCTCATTGTGAGTTTAAATCAAGAGAGTTTTGATATAGAGGGTTACAAAAGATTTAAAAACGGTAAGAAAAAAACCGCAAAGTCATAATCCAACTGGGGTGTGTACAGTGAACAATTAGCTTTTCATGATGACCTACAAGCAGAAAATTATTAAAAATAAATGTAAAGTTACAGAGAAGAAAACAGTATCAAACTATGCTAGTATGCAGTTCGTACTCCAGGATATCAGGACAGGAATGACCCCGAGAGCGGAAAATGGGGGACATTTCCATCACGGTGTTCCATCACGGTGTTCCATCACGAGCAGACAGAACTAAAAGAGCCCAAGCCTTGAGCTTTTCTCCGCAGGTATTTCCATACAGCTGTACACGCTGGTGAAACGAGAGCCCGGAACTCGAGCAGCCACTTTGACATTCCAGCCCCAGGCAGTGCGGGGGGCCGAGTGACCTGGCCTGGTTCTAATAGGAGTTCAACCACAGCGTCACTGCCTCAAATCGCTCCGCCTCGCTTTTCTCATCAGCAAGGTGAGAGAGACCAGACTCACGGCATCGACTGCAAATCTAAAATGCTCTCATTCGAAGATAGTTAGCAGCAACACAGAATCACAACCAAAGTGTGAACTTTGGGCAAAATATTCCCAGTATTTTGAATTCGCGCTCCAACTTCCTAATCTGCAAAACAGGGCAAACACCCTTATTATGGCCTGTTTTTTAAAAATGTATCGATTTGGAACAATGTCTGCAACAGAAGGCACTAAACACAGTTCCTTTACCCCTTCTTG
>NW_024412428.1:6240597-6255361 GCF_014898765.1 Herpailurus yagouaroundi
AAGGGTTCTCAACCCCGAGCCAGACTTCACAGCGGCACCGCGTCCTCGCAGGGTTATCGCAGGGCTGCAGGTGCCGTCTGGGAATCCAGGACCGGCACCGAGCAAAGCCCCCCGTGGGAAGACAGCATATGGTGCAAATGGCACCCCCAGAGGAGGGAGGTACGGTCTCCGACAGGAAGGGGGAAGTCCGAACGCCCTGCTGCATCCCTGAACTACGACACACCCAGTTACCAAGCTCTGGAAATCACGCTCCTGAAGGGCCCCAGCCTCCGTTCCCATCACGGGCCTTTGAGAGCCATCTGTGTAAGTTCCGTGGAGAAGGAGAAACCATCAAACTTTATTTCCAACGGCGTATGTGAACATCCCATCCTCCTCCCGTCTTCCATGCTACTCCAAACCTTCAACCCTATCAGGAAGACTTCTGGCAGGTTCTCAACAACACAACTCTTTTCAGGAGAAATTAAAGCAGCTTACTTCCTGCTTCAGATGCAGCCACAGGAACACACGTGTGGTATGTTACCCACGTAAAATTCCCCATCCAGCAATTAAGGAAAATCCACTCCTACAATTAATCGTTGGCCAAATCACGGCACATTTAAAATTACTCAGGACAGCACTCCCATAATCCTTTTCATCTAACGGTGATATATACACAAACACAGCATGTAAGAAACAAAAACTAAGTCACATACGTGAATCATTATAATTCAATGATGAATGACCAGACCAAAAACATCAGGCTGTGATTTGAATCTCCATATCCATTAGAACCTCAATGTTCCTATCAGACATGTTAAAAGCTACAATCTTCATATTATTTGCTCTAACACCTTCAATGAAGAGTTATATATTCATGGGTAAATGTGTTATTTGTAGAGAATATTGATATGTAGAAAAGAAGATTCAGAGTCATTTAAATCTCTTAACTCAGTCAAGGAACGAAAAAAGTACGAACATGACTCAGTGCCAACAACAACCACCATGTTTTTGATCCGTAAATATTCATGAGACGAGTTACTGAAAAATCTCTCATTAATTCATCTCTGTCAGGAAGTAATGGTGTATCACCACCATCGCCGGGCTTAGCAAGAATGGCTCTGCCAAGCCTTCACATTTAGCTTAACAATACCGAAAAGAAAATTCTCAAAATAGGACCGAACTCAGCATAATGGGATACGGTACTTAATGTGATCGAGCACAATGAATTCTATAAATCCTACTCATCTCAATACCAAAAAACTTTATGAGAAATTTATCAGATACTCTCATGGACAGTTATACTTTTTTTTTTAAGTTTACTTATTTATTTTGAGAGAGAGAGAGAGAGAGAGAGAGAGAGAGGACACCCAAGAAGGCTCCACAATGTCAGCACAGAGCCCAACGTGGGAGCTTGAACCCACAAACCATGAGATCATGACTGAGCCCAAATCAGGAGTCGGATGCTCAACTGACTGAGCCACCCAGGCACCGCGACAGTTACACATTTAAAGCATAACCATATCTGAACCCCCTCACGGGCACCTTACCTACAACAAAAAAAGGTAAGATTTGGTTTTTACAGCAGCTTGTGGTGAAGGCAATGCACAGATTCACCTACTTTGGTGAACAAATAACCAGAAATGTATCACTGTTTTAAGCTCTTTCTGCCATATTCGTTATAGTTTTTACATCCTATTTTATCAGGTGGTAGAATTTTTGGCACTATAAAAACAAGGAGCCCTGGACTGGTACTGGCCAACTTCATACACCTGACGTGAGTAACTGATTTGTAAGATAATGCTCGGTTTCTGTATGATAAAAACATGTTCCACTTTCTTCCACCTGTAAAAATATGCACACTTCATCTTCTCTACTCCCGGGTTATAGGATAACGGCCTATTTGTAAAGTCCTTCACATCCTTGTGAAGAAAACCACTACACAGATACAAGGTGTCACTAAGTTGAAATGAAATCACAATTCCTGAGTTACTCTGTCACTACAACAACAGAGTTCATACTCCAGATTCCAGAGGCGTACTGTACCTGCTCACCCTAATACAAAGTAAAGTTACCACCAAACTTAGTTTTGCCAAACAGAGAAAGGAACTGCAGCTGGACTATGTGCGGTCACGTCCAACGCGTAAGGACAGGTGGAGTGACGCCGTGGAATGTTGAAGCTCCTGGGTCGGTGCCACCACGAGCCCACTGAGCTGGAAAACCTGTCAGAACCAACCATCTCAGAACACGGACACCAAGCAGGGGGGCAGCTGACAAAGGCAGAGAGAGCACAGCGCGTGCCTCGGCCACCAGCCCGTCCCCCGGCCCTGCGGCACTGGCGGGCGCAGGGCCCACGTGTGGGGCATGGGCTGGTACTGGGGGGCGGTCGGGGACCCTGCCCTCCTAACACTGGGGCTGTGCACCCCGTCATACCGGAGGCAGCCTGGGGCAACAGCACACATACTTGCATTTGTTTCCACCCTCTTGCACCGCGTGAACTTCCCTTTCTGGATTTTTTGGGTGGTGGGAGGGGTGACCGAGACATGTGGGTAAATTTCTGTCAGGTCACAAGGTGACACACAAGGTGATAATTAAGAGAAACTACAGTACCCACGCACCACAAAGAATGCAGATTTTGCAAAGTTGTTTCGGGAAAGTCACTGCACAAACAGATGACTACAGCCCTCAACAGCAACACTGAGAAAGAGGAGAATCTGATTTCTAGAGTCACCACAATGTAATATTCAAATGGTCCAGTTCTCATTTCAGAACATACAAAGAAACAGAAAACCACAGCACCGTGGGACGAAAAAAAAAGAATTTGACAAAAACTACCCTGAGGGATGCCAGATGTTAAAATTACTAAGGTGTTAAATCAACGGTCTTAAATATGCTCAAAGAACTAGAAGAAGGCAAGAGCACCTGTATGAATAAATAGGGAATATCAACAAAGAGACTGTAATAAAAAGGAAACTGAACAGAACACCAGGAATTATTAAGTACATCAGCTGACGTAAGAAATTCAGTAGAGAGGGGCGCCTGGGTGGCTCAGGTCATGATCTCACAGCCTGTGAGTTCGAGCCCTGTGATGGGCTCTGGGCTGACAGCTCGGCGCCTGGAGCCTGCTTCGGATTCTGTGCCTCCCTCTCTCTCTGCCCCAACCCACTCGCATTCTGTCTCTGTCTTTCTCAAAAATAAACATTAAAAAAAAATGTTTTGGTTTTTTTTTTTTTAAAGAAATTCAGTAGAGGGGTACAATGGCAGATTTGAGCAGAAAGGAGAAAGTATCAGCAAACTTGAAAATGAGGAAATTAAAATCATCCACGCCAAACAGCACAATGGAAAAACAATGTAGAAAAATGAGCTGAGGGACCTATGGGATACCATCAAAATACCAACATCTGCATCAGGAGAATCCCCAAAGAAGAGGGAACAAAAAGAAGCAAGCAGGAAAAAATGTGAAGAAATAACGGCCCCAATTTGATGAAATACCTGAATCTACATATCCAAGGATTTCTTTTTTTTTTTTTTTTTTTAATTTTTTTTTCCATATCCAAGGATTTCAACGAATTCCAAGCAGGAAAACCTCAGAGGTTCTGACACATTATAGTCAAACTGTCAAAAGACAAAGACAGAATCTTGAAATTGGCAAGACAAAAACAACTCATCACATACAAAAGATCCACAGTAAGATTAAGAGCTGATTTTTCATCAGAAATCTGTAGATGCGAGCAGGCACAGGGATAAAAAGTGTCGGGGCACCCAGGTGGCTCAGTCGGCTGAGCGCCCAACTTCGGCTCAGGTCATGATCTCGTGGTTTGTGAGTTCGAGCCCCGCATCGGGCTCTGTGCCGACAGCTCGGAGCCTGCTTCTTGTTCTGTGTCTCCCTCTCTCTCTGTCCCCCCCCCCCCGCTCGCTTGCACACTAAGTAAACAAACATTAAATTTTTTCTAAAAAAGTGTCAAACAATTCTGTAACTGCAGAACTATCTTTCAGGAATGAACAAAGAGTCAGGACATTCCAAGACAGGCCTAGGGGGATTCACTGTTTTTTATTTGGAGAGCGCAAGAGCTCGTGAGCAGGGCAGGGGCAGAGAAGTGGAAGGGCAGAACCCCCAGCAGGCTCCGAAGCGGGGCTTGAACTCAAACCGTAAGATGGTGACCCGAACCGAGATCAAGACTCAGATGCCTAACCCACGGGGCCACCCGGGGGGCCCGCCCCACAAGACAGGCCTAATAGGGGGATTCATTACTAGCAGGCCCGCCCTCCAGGAAAATGCTAAAAGGAATCCTTCAGACTAAGATGAAAAGACACTAGGCAACCACTCAAAGCCATGTAAAGAAACAAAGAAGACAGGTAAATACAACTGCCAGTACTACTGTTCTTTTGGCTTTTAACTCCCCTCTTTTTCAAATAGGATTTAAAAGACACATCAAACAACAATTACGAATCTGTGTTAATAGGTGCACTATGTATGGATGTCGTCTGTGACAATATAAAGGCGGAGACGAGGGATGTACAGATGCGGAATGTTTCTATACTAACGAAATGGAGGTGGTACTATTCAAACTAAGTTGTTACAAATTTAAGATGCTAATTGTAACACTCAAGAACACTGCTAAGAAAATAACTTGAAAAATATACAGAAAAGGGAATCAAAAGGGTACACTAAAGGAATCAAGTAAATAACAAAAAGGCACTAACGGAGGGATTAAACGAGGACAAAACTAAAATACACAAACAAATAGAGTAAAACCTTGGATTGCGAGCAACTTGTTCTGCGAGTGTTCCACAAGAGGAGCAAACATTTCTAATCAATTTTAACTTGATAAACGAGCGACGTCTTGCAATACGAGTAGTACATGACGCCCAATGTCACGTGATCACAACTGCACCAATGGTTCTTCTCTTTCTTGCTGCGGGATTGTGGGGGATCACCTCCCGTGCTTGGAGGCTCTGTCTCAGGCCGCGGTGCTTGGCAGAAACCAGTGATTTTTCAGAACATCAGAAGGTACCCACAACTGGCACTAGAGTATTTTTTGTCACTTCAAAGCACCTGTGGACGGCCCTCTGCTTTTCCAGACCAGAGAAAGCTTAGGGATGCTTTGCTTCACTCTAGGTCAGGCTGCCTGCAGATGCAGACCCTTTCCTCTGTGCCTTATTGCCAATTACGTTATATACAGTGTATGACAAGAGTTTATGAATTCTGTACTGTACTCAACATCCATGGGAGCATACACAACGGCCCCAGGCAGAAAAAGATTCCAGTGAGCCAACAGATAGCAAGCAGTGATTCCATTAGTGATAGTTGTCCTACACAATAACCCTCCTCTCGTCTCCCTCATACCAGCCATGAAGGTTTTCAAAGGTAAGTTCAAGTTAATTTATTTTTGTTTATATTTTGTATTTCCTTTATTATTTTGTATTATATTACAGTATTGTAATCATTGTTATATGAATGTTTTTAGGTTGTGGAACGAATTAGCTGAGTTTCCATTATTTATGGGGAAATTCACTTTGACAGACAAGTGTTTGGATTACAAGCATGTGTCGGGCACGAGTGATGCTTGCAAACCGAGGTTTTACTACCTTCTACCAAGGCAGAAGTCCTTCCTTATTAATAATTACTTTCAATGTAAATGGCTTCAACTCTCTAACTGGTAGAGATTTGCTGAACAGACTTAAAAAACATGATCCAAGTATAGGATGTCTACAAGACTCATTTTAGATTAAACAACAACAACAAAACAACAAGCAATTGAAAGTTAAGGAATGTAAAAAGATATCCTGAGGAAACCGTAACTAAGAGAGGGCTGGAGGGGAAGCTATTAATTTCAGACAAGATAGATTTTTAAGTCGATAAAAGTTCTATGTATAACTGAAACCAATGTAACATTGTGTAAAATATACCCCCCCAAATCTTATAAAAATACTGTATTATAGACTTGAAAGATCTAAAAAAGCAGACCTTAAATGTTATCGTGCGACATACACACACACACACACACACACACACACACACAGCAATTATGTGAGGAAATGGAGATGTTAATCAACCTTAAAGTGGGTAATTATTTTGCAACACACATATGTATCAAATCACCACCTTAAACTTGCATATGTTATATGTCAATAATACCTCAGTAAAACTGGGGTGGGGGGTGGTAGATATGAGACATTATATATTAATAAAAGGTTTAATCCCTCAAGACAATATAACAATTATAATACGCACCAACCTACAAAACCTCAAACTATATCAATAAAAAATTGAAAAAAGATGGTTGTGTAGGAGAATCCTGACCTCACCTCCTCCCACAGACACAACAAATCTGCAGCTACCTATGCAACAACGGGGAGGGGGCGATGTGCTGAAAATCAGTTAAACATATCCTCCACAACAAAGTCACATCAACAAGGGAAAGAGAGGAAGAGACACTATCTTGCCAAAAACCCCACCCCTGGTGCAATGACCCACAATCAGGAATCAAGAGGAACCTCACTAATAAGGAGCATCCCTTCAAGCACCTGAACCCTTGGGACCTGCACCAGAGAGACAAACCCTCAACATATCTGGCTTCGAAAACCAATGGGACTTACATCGAGGACAAACAGGGCTGTAGGAAACAAAGATTCTGCTCTTGGAGGGCTCGTGTGCAGACTCATTCGTCCAGGACCCAGGGCAAAAGCAGCAGACTGAAACACACCTAGCCCATGCGATGATCCATTTGCAGGCCAGAAAGGAGCGGCATGTATATTCAAAGTGCTGAAAGGAAAAAACTTCCAACCAAGAACTCTATCCAGCAAGGTTATCATTCAGAACTCCAGGAGAGGTAAGAGTTTTCCAGACACGCAATAGCTAAAGGAATCTGTCACTACTAAATGACCCTGACAAGAAATGTTAACTTCATAGGAACAAGAACACATAGGAAAGTAAAAATCCTACTGGTAAAGTAGTAAAAGCACATACATACATAGTAAAAGTAGTGAAATAATCACTTTATAAAGCTAGTATGAAGGTTAAATGACAGAAGTAGTAAACATAAAACTTCCATAATTAGTTAAATGATACACAAAATAAAAAGATGCAAAACGTGACATTAAAAATATAAAACATAGGGGAGGAGGAGTAAAAATGCAGAGCTTTAGAATGCATCCAAACTTAACTTCCCATTACCTTTATAATAGACTTCTATATATAGGCTCTTAAAAGTGAGCCTCATGTAAAACTAAAGTAAAAACCTACAGCAGATACACAAAAGATAATGGGAAAATAAGTATAACACTATAGAAGGTCATCAAATCAAGGGAAGAAAGCAAGAGAAGTAGAAAGGAACAGAGGAAGTACAAAACACACACACACAAAAACAATTTACAAAATGGCAAGAAGTACACACCAGTCAGTAATTACTTTAAATGTAAATGGCCTCAAATCTCCAACCAAAAGACAGTGACTGAAAGAATAAACACACAAGAGCCATCTATGTGCTGCCTACAAGAAACTCACGTCGGATGTAAGACACATACAGTCAAAGTGAAAGGTTGAATATATATACCATGTAAAATACCACGCAAATAGAATCCAAAAGACAGGTAGGGTAGTTATATCAGACAAAATAGACTTTAACACAAATATTATGACAAAGGTCATAATAAAAGATAAAGATGGATATTACATAATAATAAAGAAGTCAATCCAACAAGAAGGTACAACATTTGTAAATAAATATTTAGGCACCCAACATAGGAGCACATAAATATACAAAGCAAATATCAACAGACCTAATGGGAGAAACTGACAGCAATAGTGAAGGCCTTTAATATCCCACTTAAATCAATTGATAACCCAGACCAAAAAATCAGAAAAGAAACAACAGCCTTAAACAACACATTAAACTAGATGAACTTAATAAACATATGCAGAACATTCCATCCAAAGCAAAATAGGTACTTTTCAAGTGCACGTGGAACATTCTCCAAAACAGATCCTATGTTAGGCCACAAAACAAGTCTTAATAATAATGTACCATATCGATTATCTTTCCTGACTACAATATGACTAGAAATCACTTACAAGAAAAAAACAGAACCAAAAATCACAAATATGTGGAAATCAAACAGCATGTTACTGAACACCCAGTGGGTGTTCAAAAGGGGAAATCAAAAAATATAGTTCAACAAATTAAAATGGAAACACAACACACCAATATCTACGGGATGCAGCAAAAGCAGTTCTAAGAGGGAAGACTACAGCAATACAGGTCTACCTCAAGAAACAAGAAAAATCTCAAATAAGCAATCTAACTTCAGGTATAACTCTAATAATAGATTTTCTAGTTACTTTAGGTTTTATACCTAAGGTTATTCTAACTTTGGGTGATTTATACCTAAGGTTATTCTAAGTTTAGGTGACTTATACCTAAAGTTAGAATAACCTTAGGTATAAAACCTAAAGGAACTAGAAAAGGAAAAACTAAAACCAAAGTTAGGAGAAAGAAGAAAATACAGATCACAGCAAAAATAAAATAGAGACACTATTCAGAAAAGATCAATGAAACCAAGAGTTTCTTTTCCTTGAAAAGATAGAAAAATTGACAAAGCTTTAGCTAGACTCACTAAGAACAAGAGAGACAGGGCTCAAATAAATAAAATTAGAAATGAAAAAAAAGTTACAACTGATACCAAATAAATATAAAGGATCTAAGAGACTATTATGAACAATTATATGCCAACACATTGGACATCCTAGAAAAAGGGATAAATTCCTGGAAACATACAATCATCCAAGACAGAATCGTGAAGAAACAGAAAGTTTGAAAAGACTGATTACTAGTAAGAAGACTGAATCAGTAATCAAAATCCTCCCAAGAAACAAAAGTCTGGGACCAGAGGGACTTCACTGGTGAATAATTCTCTCAAACATTCAAAAAAGATTTGAATACCTATTATCAAACTCATCCCAAAACACTGAAAAGGAGGGAATACTCCCAAACCCGTTTTACAAAGCCAGCTATTATCCTGATTTCAAACCATATAAGAACACACACACAAAAAAGGAAATTTCAGGTCAGTATCCCTGATGAACACAGATGCAAAACTCCGCAACAAAATGGTAGCAAACTGAATGCAACAACACCCTGAAATGATTGTCCACCAAGATCAAGAATGGTTTCACAACCACAAATCAATCAACATGAATCTCCACATTAACAAAATGAAGCATAAGAATTGTATCATCTTCATAACCACAGAAAAGGCAATTGACAATATGCAACATCAACACATGATTTAAAAAAACTCTTAACAAAATGGGTCTGGATGGAATGTACTTCATTCAACATAATCATATACAGTATGGAGATTCCTCAAAAAAAATTAAAAATAGAACTACCATGTTGACTATAGTCAACAATATTGTATTATATATTTGAAAGTTGCTGAGGGCAGATCTTGAAAGTTCTTACCACAAAAAAAAAAAACAAAAATTTCTGTAATTCTTTAGGAGGATGGATAGTAACTAGACTTATGGTGATGACTGCTTCACAATGACTATCATGTTGCACACTTGAAATTAACGTTACAGGTCAATCATACCTTAATTAAAAAAATAAACGAATTTTAAAAACTGATAAAACTGAAGGGATAAAGGGACAGCTGTACAATAGTTAGATGATACCCTTTTTCAATAATGGATGAAACACCCAGACAGAAGCTCAATAAGGAAACAGAGGGCTTGAACATCACTAGAAACCAAATAAACCTAACAGACATAAATGGAAGGCTCCAGCCAACAATAAATATACATTCTTCTCCAGTGCAGTTGGAACATTCCCCAGAATACATCACACACTAGACCATAAAACACGTCTTAATAAATTTAAAACAACTAAAACCATACAAAGCATCTTTTCTGATCACACTGTAATAAAACTTCAAACTGGTAAAAGAAGGAAGGAAAACTGAAAACCTCACAAATATGTGGAAATTAAACAACATACCCTTTCAACAACCAACAGGTAAAGAAGAAACCAAAGGGAATTAGAAAATACCTTAAGATGAATGAAAACAAAAATACAACATTTGAAAACAAATGGGATACAGCAAAAGCAACGCTTAGAGAGAAATTTACAAGCTGGAAAAAAAACCTACATTAAAAATGAAGATCCCGGGGCGCCTGGGTGGCGCAGTCGGTTAAGCGTCCGACTTCAGCCAGGTCACGCTCTCGCGGTCCGTGAGCTCAGGCCCCGCGTCGGGCTCTGGGCTGATGGCTCGGAGCCTGGAGCCTGTTTCCGATTCTGCGTCTCCCTCTCTCTCTGCCCCTCCCCCGTTCATGCTCTGTCTCTCTCTGTCGCAAAAAAATAAATAAACGTTGAAAAAAAAAATTTATAAAAAAAAAAAAAATGAAGATCCCATTGTACACCCAAAGAAAATTGATTCATTGGGAAGATCAACACATTTGACCTTCAGCTAGATTAACGAAGAAAAAAGAAAACTCAAATTCATAAAATAAGAAAAGAGAGACTATTACTACCAACTTGACAGAAATAAAAAGAAGAAAATATTATAAACTGTATGCCAACAAATTGGAAAGTCCAGAAGAAATGGACAAATTCCTTAAAATACAAACTACCAACTGACTCAAGAAAAAAATTAAAATTTTGAAGATTTAAAACAAGTAAGGAGATTGAGTCAGTAACTGAAAACCTCCCAACAAAGGAAAGTCCAGGACTAAAATTAAAAAAAAAAAAAAAAAAGAAAAGAAAAGAAAAAGGAAAAGTCCAGGACTAGATGTCACCACTGATAAATTCTACCAAATATTTAAAAAAGAATTAACACCAATCTTTCTCCAACTCTTCCAAAAAGCTGAAGAGGAGGGAATACTTCCTAATTCATTTTATGAGGCCAGCATTAATTACCCTGACAATGAAACCACACTAAGATACTGTAAGGAAACTACAGACCCATATTCCTTATGAATACAGATGCAAAAATACTCCACAAAATACAAGCAAACCAAATTCAGCAACGTATTAAAAGCTTTTTTGGCCATGACTATTAATATCCAGAATACATAAAGAACTTCTAGAACTCAAGAATAAAAAGACCAACTGGCCGGTAGGTACGTGAACTGATGCTTAATATCGTTACTCTTCAGGCAAATGCAAATCAAAATCACAAGGTACCACTTCCATACTCATCAGGATGGCTAGAATAAAAAAAATAGATAAAAATTTATTTTTATAGGACGTAGACAGACTTGGTGGCTCCTCAAACAGTTAAATACAGGATAACCATTTGGCTCAACAATTTCACTCCTAGGTACATATCCAAAAGATGTGAAAACAGGAAGTCAAACAGATACACGTATGTCAATGTTCACAGCAGCATTATTCATAATAGCCAGCAGATGGAAACAATTCCAAATGCCCATCAAGAGATGAATGGACAAACAAGATGTGAAGTAATTCAACAGACTATTATGAGATATTATTCAGCCACTTAAAAACATGAAGTCCTGGGGCACCTGGACAGCTCAGTAGGTTAAGCGTCCAATCCTGATTTCAGCTCAGGTCGTGATCTCACGATTGGGGAGTTCGAGGCCCTCATCCAGCTCTGCACTGACAATGTGGAACCTGCGTGGGATTGTCTGTCTCCCTCTCTCTCTGCCTCTCCCCAGCTCGTGCTCCCACTCTCTCTCTCAAAATAAATAAATAAATAAATAAATAAATAAATAAATAAATAAATAAATAAATAATGAAGTCCTGATTCATGCTACTAATGGATGAACGATGAAAGCATTATGCTAAGTGAAAGAAGCCAGACACAAAAGGCTTCCGCTCACATGAAATACCTACAACAGGCAAATTCATAAGACAGAAAATCGAGTCCAGGATAGCAGGGTCTGGACAGAGGGAGGAATGGGAGTTATCACCAAATGGCTTTGAGTTTCTGTTTGGGATAATGAAAAAGTCTTCAGATAGTGGCGACAGTCACATGACACGGTAAATGTAACTAATGACACTGAAGTGTACCCTTAGAATTAAAATGACACATTTTAGGGGCGCCTGGGTGGCTCTGTCAGTTAAGCGGCCGACTTCGGCTCAGGTCACGATCTCGCGGTCGGTGAGTTCGAGCCCCATGTCGGGCTCTGTGCTGACAGCTCAAGAGCCTGGAGCCTGTTTCAGATTCTGTGTCTCCCTCTCTCTCTCTGCCCTTCCCCTGTTCATGCTCTGTCTCTCTCTGTCTCAAAAATAAATAAACATTAAAAAAAAAAAATTTTTTTTTAAAAGAAAACTTGGTCTTTAAAAAAATAAAATAAAATAAAATAAAATAAAATAAAATAAAATAAAATGACACATTTTACATTATATATACTTTACCACAATTAAACACACACACACACACACACACACACACACACTCACACACGATCAAGGATATTACACACTCTGGCCTCCCAAGGCAAGAGCCAAATACACTTACGTCCCCACTGTTGTTCCCTGGACAGCAAGTCATTTGTTGAAATCCAAAATTTCTTGGGTGAAAATATAACTACAGGGTTCAGATAAGGCCAGAGTTGCTTATTCGGTATTGCAAACCCAAAAAGATAAGTTAATTTTTGAAGTAAACACCACTTAAATTCCACTGCTTTTTGAAGTCAACCACAGGGAAGTTTGGAAAACCTCCAAATGCATGGAGGTTAAAGAACATCCTACTAAAGAACGAATGGGTCAGGCAGGCAACTGAAGACAAAATTAAAAAAAACATATGGAAACAAATGAAAATGAAAACACAACAGTCCAAACCCTTTGGGATGCAGCAAAGGCACTAAGAGGAAAATACATTGCAATTCAGACCTAGCTCAAGAAACAAGAAAAATCCCAAATACAAAATCTAACAGCACACCTAAAGGAATTAGAAGCAGAACAGCAAAGAAACCCCAAGGCCAGCAGAAGGAGGTAAATAATAAAGATTAGAGCAAAAATAAACAATACTGAATCAAAAAAAAACAAAAAACAAAAAAACAAAAAACACCCACAAACAGTAGATCAATGACACTAAGAGCTGGTTTTTTTTTTTTAAAATAAACAAAATTGATAAACCCCTAGCCAGACTTCTCAAAACCAGAGAGGACCCAAATAGATAAAATTGTGAATGAAAACGAACTTATCACAACCAACCCTCAGAAACACAAACAATTATCAGAGAATACTATGAAAAATTATATGCCAACAAACTGGACGACCTGGAAGAAATGGACAAATTCCTAGAGAAACTGCCAAAACTCAAACGGGAAGAAACAGAAAATTTGAACAGAACCATAACCAGCGAAGAAATTGAATCAGTTATCAAAAATCTTCCAACAAATAAGAGTCCAGGACCAGATGGCTTCCCTGGGGAATTCTACCAGACATTGAAAGCAGAAATAATACCTATCCTTCTCAAGCTGTTCCAAAAATAGAAACGGAAGGAAAGCTCCTGGACTCATTCTATGTAGCCAGCATTACCTTGATTCCCAAACCAGACAGAGGCCCCACAAAAAAGGAGAATTACAGGCCAATATCCCTGATAAACACGGATGCAAAAATTCTCAACAAGATACTAGCAGATCAAATTCAACAGCATATAAAAAGAACTATTCACCCTGATCAAGTGGGATTCATTCCTGGGCTGCAGGGCTGGTTCAACATTCGCAAATCAATCAATGTGATACATCATCACATTAAAAGAAAGGATAAAAACCATATGATTCTGTCAATAGATGCAGAAAAAGCATGACAGAATACAGCATCCTTTCTTAATAAAAACCGTCAAGGAAGTCGGGATGTAAAGAACATACCTAAACATCATAAAAGCCACACATGAAAAGCCCACAGCTAATATCCTCCTCAATGGGGAAAAACTGAGCTTTCCCCCGAGATCAGGAACACGACAGGGATGTCCACTCTCACCTAGCCTCATCAATCGAACAACAAAACGAAATAAAAGGCATACAAATTGGCAAAGAAGAAATCAAACTCACTTTTCACAGGCGACGTGATACTCTACATGGAAAACCTGAAAGACCACCAAAAAGCTGCTGGAACTGATACATGAATTCAGCAAAGTCGCAGGATACAAAATCAATGTACAGAAATTGGTTGCCTTCCTATACACCAATAATGAAGCAACACAAAGAGAAGTCAAGAAATCGATCCCATTTACAAGTGCACCAAGAACCATAAAATACCTAGGGATAAACCTAACCAAAGATGTAAAAGATTTGTATGCTGGAAACTACAGAAAGCTTACGAAGGAAACTGAAGAAGACACAAAGAAATGGAAAAACATTCCATGCTCATGGACTGGAAGAATAAATACTGTTAAAATGTCAATACTACCCAAAGCAATCTACACATTCAATGCAATCCCAATCAAAATTGCACCAGCATTCTTCTCGAAGCTAGAACAAACAATCCTAAAATTTGTATGGAACCACAAAAGACCCTGAATAGCCAAAGTAACATTGAAAAAGAAAACCAAAGTGAGGGGCACCTGGCTGGCTCAGTCGGTTAAGCATCGACTTCGCCTCAGGTCATGATCTCAACAGTTCCTGGATTTGAGCCCCACATTAGGCTCCCTGCCAACAGCTCAGAGCCTGGAACCTGCTTTGGATTCTGTGTCTCCCCCTCTCTCTGCTCCTCCCTCATTCATGCTCTGTCTCTCCCTGTCTCTCAAAAGTAAGTAAAAGTTAAAAGAAGAAAGAAAAGAAAAGAAAAGAAAAGAAAAGAAAAGAAAAGAAAAGAAA
>NW_024412428.1:6255371-6282991 GCF_014898765.1 Herpailurus yagouaroundi
AAAGAAAAGAAAAGAAAAGAAAAGAAAAGAAAAGAAAAGAAAAGAAAAGAAAAGAAAAGAAAGAAAACAAAAGTGAGAAGTATCACAATCCCAGACTTTAGCCCCTACAAAGCTGTAATCCTCAAGACAGTATGGTAGTGGCACAGAAACAGACACATAGACCAATGGAATAGAGAACCCAGAATTGGACCCACAAATGTATGGCCAACGAATCTTTGACAAAGCAGGAAAGAGTATCCAATGGAAAAAAGACAGTCTCTTTAGCAAATGGTGCTGGGAGAACCGGAGAGCAACATGAAGAAGAATGAAACTAGACCATTTTCTTACACCATTCACAAAAATAAACTCAAAATGGATGAAAGACCTAAATGTGAGACAGGAAACCATCAAAATCCTAGAGAAGAAAACAGGCAACAACCTCTTTGACCTCAGCCACAGCAATGTCTTGCTCGACACATCTCCGAAGGCAAGGGAATTAAAAGCAAAAATGAACTATTGGGACCTCTTCAAGATAAAAATCTTCTGCACCGCAAAGGAAACAATCAACAGAACTAAAAGGCAACAGACAGAATGGGAAAAGATATTTGCAAACGACATGCCAGATAAAGGGTTAGTATCCACAATCTATAAAGAACTTAACACACTCAACACCTGAAAAACAAATAATCCAGTGAAGAAATGGGCAGAAGACATGAAGACCCTGCTCCAAAGAAGACATCCAGATGGCCAACAGGCACATGAAAAGATGCTCAACGTCACTCATCAGAGAAATACAAATTAAAACCACAATGAGATACCACCTCACACTGATCAGAGTGGCTAAAATTAACAACTCAGGAAACAACAGATGCTGGCAAGGATGTGGAGAAACGGGAACCCTCTTGCACTGTTGGTGGGAATGCAAACTGGTGCAGCCACTCTGGAAAACAGTGTGGAGGTTCCTCAAAAAATTAAAAATAGATCTACCTTATGACCCAGCAATAGCACTGCTAGGAATTTACCAAAGGGATACAGGAGTGCTGATGCACAGGGGCACTTGTACCCCAATGTTGTTTTTTTTTTTTTAACATTTTATTTATTTTTGAGACAGGGAGAGACAGAGCATGAACAGGGGAGGGTCAGAGAGAGGGAGACACAGAATCTGAAACAGGCTCCAGGCTCTGAGCTGTCAGCACAGAGCCCGGCGCGGGGCTCGAACTCACAGACCACGAGATCACGACCTGAGCCAAAGTCGGACGCTCAACCGACTGAGCCACCCAGGAGCCCCTGTACCCCAATGTTTATAGCAGCACTTTCAACAATAGCCAAATTATGGAAAGAGCCTAAATGTCCATCAACTGATGAATGGATAAAGAAATTGTGGTTTATATACACAATGGAATACATGGCAATGAGAAAGAATGAAATCCTGCCATTTGCAGCAACGTGGATGGAACTGGAGGGTACTACGCTAAGTGAAGTAAGTCAGTCAGAGAAAGACAGATACCTTACGTTTTCACTCATATGTGAATCTTGAGAAACAACAGAAGACGGGGGAAGGGAAGGGGAAAAAAAATAGTTACAAACAGAGAAGGGAGGGAGGCAAACCACTCTCTTAAATACAGAGAACTGAGGGTTGACAGGGGCGGAGGGGTGGGGAAGAGGGGAAAATGGGGGATGGGCATCGAGGGGGGCACTTGGGATGAGCACTGGGGATGTAAGCGACGAATCATGGGAATCTACCCCCAAACCAAGAGCACACTGTATACACTGTATGTTAGCCAAGTTGGTAATTAATTATATTACTAAAAAGAAGAAGAAGAAGAAGAGGAGAATAATTCCACTGCTTTGAATCGGTAAAGCACAACAGTGGCAAACAGGGGTAGGAGGAGTATCTGGAAGGCGTCTCTGAGCAGCAGTCAGTGCAGCAGGGGAAGGGATAAGGGCCGTCCAGCTGCTCAAAGAACAGGCGGTGGAAACACACCCGGCGCTCGCGGGCGGCGCTTCTTAGAAACCGCGGTGAAGTTCGTCTTGTAAAATAAACACAGGTTGATGTACTGGAAGCACGACTAGAACACAAATTTCAGAATGCGGGAAGAAATCAAGGCCACTCATGTCGGCACTTGAGTTTGGGTCACGTGACAAAGCAGAAAGGTAGGAAACGGGAAGGGGGACAGCCCGACGTCAAGGGACGGGAGGAGCTGAGCAGCAGAACCGCTAGAGAAGTGGGGCGGGCCAGTGCATCCGAAGAGTTGGGGAGCAGGTGCGGTCACCACTTTACAAGCCCTTGTGACCTTGGCGAATGGCTTCATCAGTCTTAGTTTCCTCCCCCTTATGATACAGGAAAATATCTCCTTTGCCCACCTTGTCGTGGAAATTGTCATGGAAATCAAATCCTGAATGTGAAACATCTCTCTACCGTTAAAGCACTGTGATTAAAGCATTAGTCACTCAAGTTTTTCTAAGTGGTCGAGTTACCAAACTGAGCAACACAGTGGAAAATTCCGGTAGAAGACAGTACTTTCTTTAAGTGCACTTTATTTTGATAGCTACTGTGTAGGCAGAAGACAAATATGCCAATCTTCAATCTACTCAAAAATCTGAAATGAGCTCCCGACGGACAGTTGTTATGAGTACTAGGACGAGTATCAAATCCCTTCTGTATGCCATGCCTTCTGGATGACTTGAGCACTGCATGCTCACAACACGAAGGCAATGCAAATCATCAAGGGGGCAGAAACGAAAAACATAAAAGCATTATTTACCACGCGCTCCCTTTACGTTCCTTCTCCAGGGATAACACTGGTAACAGTTCGGTTTTAGTTTTTATGGTGATTACGATCGCGTTCAATGATACATGCCTCAGCCAACAGACTTTACACCTGTGCCACGCAAGAGAAACTGGTGTGTGCACATACACGTGTACCTACACACACACACGCACATACGCACACGCGCGCACGCACACACACACACAAGCACACACACACCCTACCTCCAAACTCCCCTTCCCCAGGTCACTTCTTAATTTTTATTGTGTATTAATGGCTACAATATTGCTCTCGGGCTTCTAGTAATTCTACATTTAAATCCCTAGCTAGATTTACCAACTTCATATAGTAACTTGAGAAATTCTTGCTATGAAACAAAATTAGCACATTTACCGTTCCTGCTACCTCTCATTTCTTCCACCTCCCAGTTGTTAGTTCCTTATGTATGCCGAGATTGTGACACATCTGTTTCTATAATTATAACTAAATATGCCATGACTTAGTCAAAAAAACAGTAACTAGAGAGAGAGATTACTCAAAGAGTAGCTAATGCATGCTAAGGAGCTTCACTTGTAAAACAGGGGAAGACAAGAGATACTGAGTAACTTAAGACATAAGAAAATTTAATTATATGCCAAAAATTGTAGGGGCACCTAGGTGGCTCAGTCAGTTGGGCGTCCGACTTCGGCTCAGGTCATGATCTCGCGGTCCGTGGGTTCGAGCCCCGTGTCGGGCTCTGTGCTGACAGCTGGGAGCCTGGAGCCTGGAGCCTGCTTCGGAGTCTGCGTCTCCCTCTCTCTCTGCCCTCCCTCCCTTGCTCATGCTCTGTCTCTTCCTCTCTCTCAAAAATAAACAAACATAAAAAAAATTTTTTAACTGTACAGATAACTAGCAAAAAAATAAAGAAAAAAATACGATCACGCCAACAAAAAGCAGCACAGGAAAAAAAAGGGGGGGGAGGGAGAAAGGAGGGAGAGGAAGGGAAGAGAGGGAAAAAGAGAAGGAACAGAAACGTGGCCCTAGTCATTACACTACTGACACTCAAAGGAGACTCCTTAAGTTTCTTGTTCTCTCTCAAGCTCATGGTTTTCCTCCAGTGTCTGGAAATCCTTGGTCAGTTGTTCGAACTTGTGAGTGCAAGATGATTAGCAGAAGTACCTGGCATGGGGTCCCCCCCCACCCCGCTCCCACACTCGTCCGGGGAGCGCCCGCGACAAGTTCCAGAGTGCGAGAAGCAGGCCGGCAGGCTCACAAAGGAAGTGGCACTCGGGAGGGACGGGCTGAGCCGGGGGGCCCCCCCCCCCCCCCCCGCGGTAAAAGCGAACCACCATAAGCCCTCTGGGCTCTCTCCAGTCGAGGCCTAGGAGCCTAGGCCATCACCCACTTCCTGCAAAGACCAGGTCTCTGCTTCATCCTACAGGTAAAATCCTGGCAGGCCAGCTACCCTGAACGGAAAAAGAAGGCTCCAGAGCCAGCTACCGCAAACCAGCTTCTTTAACGGGTCACTATGGTGACTGCATCACAGCCACACCCCAACAAGAGCTACAGATTCCAAATTCAACCTTCCACACGGGCTCTCCTGAGAAGGCTCCTGCCGGTCGTTCTCTACGGGTTATTCTCTCTCCTGCCCGAACCCTTCCCACCCGCGACGGTCTCTGTCTTCGCCCTGCTGCTTTTCAGTCTGGTCCCTTGGAGCACCACTTACCCTCGAGCTCTGTTAAGAGTTGAATGAACTGAACACAACACACTCCCCCACACTCCCATCTTTCTGCCGTTTCCACTGAGCTTTTAGAAGTGGAACGTGAGGGACGCCTGGGTGGCGCAGTCGGTTAAGCGACCAGCTTCGGCTCAGGTCACGATCTCGCGGTCCGTGGGTTCGAGCCCCGCGTCAGGCTCGGTGCCGACAGCTCGGAGCCTGGAGCCTGCTTCCGATTCTGTGTCTCCCTCTCTCTCTGCCCCTCCCCTGCTCCCGCTCTGTGTCTGTCTCTCAAAAATAAATAAATGTTGAAGAAGTGGTGGTTGTGTATGAGCTCAGCCTGGCCTCCGGTTCCCTCTAACATGAGTTTTTTGGTTTGCAAGTATATTACTTCAAAGTAGTCAACTCTCCCCAGAATATAAACGTTGTATAAATCATATCAAAAGCTTTGGCAATTGACAGTACAATCATAGGAGGAGTATCTCTGATGCTAAATCAACCTCATCAGAAACTCTCAGCCCATATTAAAGCCCTTTCATTCATGCCACTATTCCAAGCAAAAATCTCCAATGTCTTCCTAAATGTTAACACAATTATGGATCAATTTCAGAAAATTTTCATCTCTGACTTACCTAAAAATGACTGTCTGCCATACATTGTGATGATGTGTGTCACACTATAAATGAAAAGGACTCAGGCTCTCTTTACAAGGTCACTAAAGATCTGTGAGACAGAACTTGGAGAGAGGCAACATACAGTGAAGTGTTCTGACCAAAAGCAATTCAATTTCTAAAATTTCTATCACTCTTGGCTTGCCACCTAGGCTCACCTTCTGTTATATTCTGAAAAGTGACACAGAAGGGGAGGGAGGGTTGGTGTCCCATACTCAATGGGGGTGGGGAGATGAGAGGTCAATGAGTCCAAGGTGACAACGCACGTATCATATGCCCAAATATACAGGGAACTTTCTTCCAAATCTCTCGGAATAGAGGGAGTTACCTTCCTCCAGGTCCCCTAAAGTCTGTCACGTTACAAAAAAAATACTCTCACAATTACTTCCTTTTGAACAACAAAGGGTTATCCGAGGAAGTCTCCTGGAGCTGAGACCATCTCACTAAACGAGAGTTCCAGATGCCTCTAGGGAAGTAAAGAGCTTAAACACATTTGTTAATTATGCCTGCAGATATGATCTCATCATTGTATAAGATGGATGTTACAATAAATAAGACTTGTAAAATCACTTTTATAAAGGAAAGAATAGGTCAGCAGTCAGTGATACATTATGTGGGGATTTTAGCAGACAAACCAAAAAAAATCAATTGTCAATGTTATAAAAATAGAAATGCTATTATCCCACGCCACAGTATCCACTGACGCCATGGAAAATGAACGTAAACGTGCTGTACGCAGGGGTCCACCTAAATGAAAGCCAAGACGACACGCCACGCTCTAGGTCCCAAAAAATAACCAGAGGTGACTCAAACACTAATCACTAATGTTAAAGATACCTTGGAGCAATCTGAATGTGAATAGAAATGTATCAGAAAACGGATGAAAGCATTTACAATTTACTTTTTATCTCAAATCTCTACGCGTGACAAATTTATCAATTAAATACAAGTGACCCTTCCCTGTACCATCTGAATCCCTAAACATTTATATTCTGTCCCGACACTTAAATGTTAAGGTCCACAAAGCCTACGAGCCATGAGACACCCGCTATTTTATATGCAGGCATAGAGCCAGACAGAAACGTACCGCCAGAAGCCAGCGGGGGAAGGTGGGGAGGGGGTGCAAAGGCAAACACGTGCCACAGTGTGTAACTCCACGTGCCACAGTGTGTAAGAGGAGCCTGCCCCAAACGTATGAACTCTGTTTCCGTAGGGTCCATTCTGTCTAGAGTTCAGGAACCAACTGTCCCCTCGACCACTATCCTCTCCCACTGGAGGCCTCAGCTGTCGCTGAGCCAGGGCTGTTTCCCCAGCACAGGTCAACTGCGAGAAAGCAGGAAGGAAGACTGGACAAGCTCCCCAGTGCTGCAGGACTCTCGGATGATTCCTGCTCGGAGATGAAAAGATTACTGTAAGCGGTGCCTGGGGGGGAGGGGGACTCAGTCGACTGAGCATCTGACTCGTGACTTTGGCTCAGGTCAGGAGCTCACGGTTCGTGGCTTCGAGCCCCGCATTGGGATCTGTGCTGACAGCTCAGAGTCTGGAACCTGCTTGGGATTCTCTCTCCCCTCTCTTCCTGCCCCTCCCCGGCTCATGCGCTTTCTCTTGCTCTCTAAACAAACAAACAAACAAACAAACAGAAACAAATTTCTTGAAAAAGGTTACTCTAAGCAGAACCCTCATTTCCTGTCACACTGCTGAGGGTGGCTGAGGTGGGGTGACTATAATAACCCAAGCCCAAGTCGTACGAACAACTAGAACAAAACAGACCTTGATGAAGACCCTGCAGGTAGTTTAATAAAGTGAAAGTCTTCCATGGAGAGAATAAAATGGATAACTAACATAAGCTAGGTCAATTAGCAGACCAAACTCAAACCAGAGAATACAGAACTTCCTGACTTCTAAGCACACACAAGGCACCACCAGAGTAAAGCCATACATGGAATATATTTGGCCCCGAACCTCAGGAAACATACGGTGTAAAAAAGGAGAACCTCGATAAAACACACAAAACGTTAAATCGGGGGCTCCTGGGTGGCTCACTCAGTCAAGCGTCTGACTCTTGGTTTCGGCTCAGGTCATGATCTCACAGTTGGCGAGCTCGAGCCCCCCATCAGGCTCTGTGCTGACAGTGCGGAGCCTGCCTGGGATTCTCCTTCTCCCTCTCTCTCTGCCCCTCCCCGGCTTGCAGGCTCTCTCTCTCAAAAATAAGCAAACATTAAGAAAATTGTTTTTGTTTAGATTACAATATGCAACTTACATCAAAAGCTATTTACAAAACTCATTTAAAGGCTCCCATCTAATACAATTCTAATTTCAAAAATAAGGTAGTTCCTTGAATATGTGCGTTATGTTTGGGGTAAGGCATCATAGAGAAAAAGGAGAGAAAGTAGTGGACTGTCCCCAGAGAAAGAAGATGGCCATAGTCGCTACGAGAGAACATAAGGGCGGCAGCTTCAGAAGTGCTCGTAATGTTCTTTCTTAACATTGGCACTGGCTACACGGGTGTGTTTAGTCTGAAAACTCATTACATTTGTATGTCAAGCAAATCAGTTTAAACACACAGAAAATCAAAAGTTCTAGACTGTGAAATCTTGTTTCTACATCAAGGAATATTAATCAAACGAGTCATTTTTAGGGGCACCCGGGTGGCTCAGTAGATTAAGCGTCCAACTCTTGATTTCAGCTCAGGTCATGATCTCACAGTTCATGAGCTCGAGCCCCGCATCAGGTTCCGTGCTGACAGTGCGGAGCCTGCTTGGGATTCTCTCTCTCCCCTCTCTCTGCCCCTACCCTGACTGCACGTTCTCTCTCAAAATAAGTGAGGAAACTTAAAAATTTTTTAAATGAGTAATTTTTAGAGTATTTTTTAGTGTTTATTATAATAGTATTAATAGTATGTTCATATTAGTAATAATTGCTCCTACTTATTAAGTAGTATGAAGGCCAAAGACTATGCCAGGTACTTTATATACAGGATCTATTTTATCTTCAGAACAACCCTTTTAAATAGTATCCTCATTTTATAGATAACAAAACCAAGCGTAGCGCTGCGAATCCTTACGAGACTGGAAATTTGATTAATGCTGTTTTTTTCGTTATGTGTCAATCACGCAGTACCTAGATACAAGTTTCATTGTAAAAGTTCGTAACTTGAAATCTACACAAATTTTAATTGCAAAACATTCATTTGCTCTAACAAGAAATCGGCAGGTTTCACAATTATTTCCCAGTCAGCTGACAGCCAGAAACCACACAGCTGAAACAAGGCACTAAAACTAGTGAGCTTCAGAAACGCCACACGGGACTTTCTCTAGAGCCTTCCGCAGCAATTCCAGTTGAACCTGAAAAAATTAAGGTTCAGAGAAAAAAAACCCGCTCTAACGTTAAATCTGATTTGAAAACGTCACCGTGAACTAATTTTTAGCAATTCCCCTGCTGTACGTCCCCCCAAAAAAGCCTCAAATCCGTGACACCCCATACCAGTGAGCACACCTAGAACCCGTATCTTGGTTTCTAAACACCATTCTCCGCTAAAAGGAACCAAGATACTTTAGAGAAAAGGGAAAGCAGTGTGAGAAGCACCTAGAATATCTTACGTCAGGAAATTAAGAAGGGTTCAGAGAGCGACAAAGATATGACCAAGGGAAAGAGGAGCCGGCCTAACATCCACCAGCCAGGCCAGGGGCAATGTAAGCATCAAAATTTGTAACAGCGGCTAGAGACAGAAACGGCAGTCCTAAAGGCAGCCAGTGAGATGGGATGGGGAGCAGTATATTTGCTCGGTGTTAAATTTGTCTCCCCCCAAATTAAGTACAAAGTAAATACAGTAAGTTGACAATGAAGAAACTTGCTGGAAAACCACAACCAACCAACCAACCAACCGAAATGAACATCGCCAATACTGTTACCAATCAGTAACATCATATGCTTCCGGGGTATTCCTGTTAAAGATGCACAGCCTGACTCCAATCATAAAGAAACATCTGCCAAACCCCAAGTGAGGAATACGATGCAAAAATATACGGCGTGTACTCCTCAAAAGTGTCACGGCCAATAAAGACACACACACCAAATAAGGCTGAGGGACACTTATTAAAGGACAGATTACAAGTAGCGAACCACCTACACTGTTAGATCATCTTTAATCTGATACTGGGCATTACTGAGATAACTGGCTAAATTTTTAAACGAACTACGGATTAGGTAACAGTATTGATTTTCTACGTTATGCTGGTTATGAAAAAGAACACGCTTGTTCTTGGGCAATGCCTGCTGAGGAGCTGAAGAGTAAAGCGGCCCAAGTCTCCAACTTATCCTCAAATGCTCCGGGTAAACTCGCGTGTGTGTGTCCGTCCGCCAAGCAGATTTAGCAACATGTAAACAATCAGCGAACGGCAGCGAGGGCTCTTTGGGAATTCGTTGCACGACTCTCGCGACTCGGCTAGACATCAGCAAGTCACGGCGGCAGCCACTTGAGGGGCGCCCCGCAGAATCCACCAGAGTTGGAGCATCAAAGAGGGTAACTGTAAATATTAAAACAACTGTAACAGACTCTAAACATTCAGAAACCCATCGTGATGCTCAAAGGAGAGTAAAAGAGTGAAAAATAGGGGAAGACTCAGTCCCAGCACTGGTGGGGAAGGTCATACTGATGATCCTTATTCTAAAATAAGCATTGAGGAATTTAACATTTACTTAACTTTAACATTTACTCTGCCTTTACAAGAAGTCTACTTCAACGCCAGCCAGCGAGAGATGATTCTTTACAGAGGAATACCTGCTAATAAGCATGGAAGGAACGGAGTTAGAAAAATATCATTTTGTAAAGCCCAAAGAGATCATTGAAACTGCCCTAATCGTCAGTGGGTACATAGGGGAACAGGGTATCAGGCAAACGTCAAATACGCCAGCTTACACGGTAATTGCAAAGTGAAATATATCACTTCTGATAAGAGATACGGTGGTTTCTACTTCCATCAGAGTATCAGACAGCATCGCTAATAGATACAACTACCATCAGGTTCCACGTTACGTTATCAAGTACACAACATCCCTCAGGACATGTTCTTGTCAAAGAATGTTTAACCTCCGTCTAATCAAGCCTTGTGACTGCATTTCTACTTTATGAACAAATTGAGAAATACCGCAAAGAAATGTGCAGACAAATCCAGGAAGGGTCATTACAGGAGACAACCTGTCTGTTTAAAAAGTCCGTGTCATTAAGGAAAAAAAGAACTGGAGGGGCTGTTCTAGATTTAAGAAGACTAAAGAGACAAAGGCAGAGCATGAACCTTGATTGGACTGTTGTTCAAAAAATATATATGTACCACAGACGACACTTTTTTTTTAAAGTTTATTTTTGAGACACAAAAAAGACAGAGCACGAGTGGCGGGAGGGGACAGAGAGGGAGACACAGGATCTGAAAGCGGCTCCAGGCCCTGAGCTGTCAGCACAGAGCCCGACGCGGGGCTCGAACCCACGAACCACGAGATCATGACCTGAGCCGAAGTCAGAGACTTAACCGACGGAGTCACCCAGGTCCCCCCACGGAAGACATTTTGAAAATAACTGGGGTGGTTAGAACATGGTCTAAATATTAGACAATATTAGAAAACTGCCATTACTTGTCTTGGGTGAGAAAATGGAGTTGCCCGCAACAGAAGTGTGCCATTATTTTTAGATGATCCATCGGGGTCTGCCTACTTAATTATTCCTTCATCGATTCCTTCATCAAAAAGGTCTGCAGTTTTTGGGCTGCCTGGGTGGTTCAGTCAACTTAAGCTACCGACTCTTGATTTCAGCTCAGGTTATGATCTCACGGTTTTATGGGTTCAAGCCCTGTGCTGGGCTCAGCATTCGTGCAGCCTGGTTGGGATTACCCCTCTCTTCTCTCTCTGCCCCTCCCCTGCTCCTGCTCGGTCTCTTCTCAAAAAACTAAACTTAAAAGAAAAGGTCTATAATTTTTCATCTAAAGGTTAAGTTTTTTCATTAGAGTCTATATAAGGAAGCGCTAAGTTTAATTCAAGACTACAAAGAAAAGGCGGAAGGCGGGAGGCAGGAGGCGGGCCCGGCTGCGTCAGGGTCCCCAATCACTGATTATCCCTGACATCAAGTCACACTGCCACTGGGCTGATTCAGACTTTTCCCCGTGTCTTCCTTTCCCGTTTCCACTCACCCGGGAACTGCCCGAAACTGTGAGTGGGATGGATTTTCACCTGCAAGGAGAAGGTAACGCGTAGACAAGCCAAGAGAGGTACTATGTTATGAAACCTTGCTTTGGCTACTATAGGCAATTCGTAATTTGCGATCACAAGCAGAGCCTGTCAGGAAGATACAGGGTTCCCGGCAGACACCGAAAGAGTCGGAGGGAACGAACATTCACTGAATGGGACACCCGATATATGCTATTTACTTACTCCTCCCAATAAGCCGGGAAGCCGTACTTTGGGACAGGAAGTTGCGTGTGATCACTACTCACTACAGAGACTCTGGATCCAGACTCCAGGGACAGGATTCCCAGCTCCACAGCTTCATTACCGTATGACACTGGGGAAATTCCATAAGCTATTTCGCGCCTCAGTTTTCTTATCCATAAAAGGCAGCGACAGTCGCAACCTCAGAGCTGTTGTGGGAACTAAGTGTGTTAGTATGGGTAGGGGGCTTAGAAAAAGGTCAAGCTGAAAGTAAGGTAACGAACTGTCACACCTATTATTTTTGGCCCATTTTACAGATGAACTCAAGAGTTTAAGGTCATTTGCCCCTGGCTGTAACTAAAAGCAGTAGAGGGAAGGCCTGAAAACAGGTGTGTCAAACGTCGACACCCCCCCCCCCCCATTACACCTACTTCCCTTCCTCCCCAAGTGTCAGGCTCTCCTCCAATCACTATGAAAGTGGAAGATATTTCCCTATGAGGTTCCTTCTTGAAAAAGGACAGGCAGCAAAAGACGTAAAATTCTAAGCTGTGCTTCTCTCCACGTGGCAACAGTAGCCCCTGTGAAAGAAGCCTGTACCATAATGTGGTAAACGGCAGTAACAGTCAGTGCTCGAACACTCCTTGTCCACTTGGCTAAGGAACTGCACTTACTGCTTCCACAGGGAAATGAATAATGAGCTCCAACCACCTGACGTTTAAAGAGAATCTTCCGACACCAACCTGTTAGTTGAAGGCTTCCCGCATAACCATTTTTTCCCAACCTTTGTTACGCCAGTTTGGTAGCTTTTCAGAATGAAGGGCAAATTAATAACAATGTAAACTAGCTCCCACCTTCGCTACAATCTAAATTACTATGTTGCAGGAGGTCATTTCGAATCTGCTCATGGCTGTGAGTATCGTGATCCCAGATTTAGTCCCCCCCCCCCCCGCCCCCGCAGTACCTGTTACCATGAAGGGCTAGCTGTCCCAAGATCCCCTGTTAACTCCCAAGCCTACTTGGCACCAAATTTTTGTTGTCAGAAGAGAAAATAAGAAACAATGAAAATAAATATGTCTTGGGCTCCAAGAGGTTACAGAAGAGGAAAAGATAGAAGCCATAAATTTAAAAGTGTCTCATTTGAGAGCACTGGCGTTAATAATTAATCCAATTACCCACGGGCCGTTAAAAGGATATGTAACCACACAAACTCTGTTTTAGGGGCGCCTGGGTGGCTCAGTCGGTTGGGCGTCCGACTTCGGCTCAGGTCATGATCTCACAGCTCGTGAGTTCGAGCCCCGTGTCGGGCTCTGTGCTGACAGCTCGGAGCCCTGGAGCCTGCTTCAGATTCTGTGCCTCCCTCTCTCCCTGCCCCTAACCGGCTCACATTCTGTCTCTGTCTCTCTCAAACATAAATAAACATTTTTAAAAAATTAAAAAAAAACAAATTCTGTTTTAAAAATTGTATTTGCTAGGCATGAAAAAGACCTAGAGAACAGACAAAAACACGCTGTCAATTACTAGTAATTAATTAATGGGTCATAGGTGGCTTTTAGTTTCTTCTTTACACATTCCTGTTCACATATATTCTTTTCATAATCAGCAATAAAATTTTTTCAGAGAGAGTGGGGGGGGGTAGGGTGACGGGCAGGGGAGGGAGAAAGAGAGAATGAGAATCTTAACAGACGCCACACTCAGCGCAGAGCCCAACGTGGGGCTCGATCCCATGACCCTAGATCATGACCCGAGCTGAAATCAATAGTCAGATGCTAGATGAATTGAGCTGCCCAGGTGCCCCAAAACAACAAAACTTCTTATTAAGTATCCATGTAATTAATGAAAATATTGCACAGCTGTTAAAGGCTGGGGGGGGGGGTAGGGATCGAGCAATTACAAAGAGAGGGGGGAGAAAAAGAAAATCAAGCAACTGGTTAACCACTTACAGATGTCAGCCATTATCAGGTTAATGCAAAGTTTAAGTATAAGCTCCACCGAGGTAAAGCTCCAGTGCTGGCTTGTAAGTGAAGTTAGAGGTACTTAAACTAGTTAGTTTAACACATTCTTAAACTAACCAATTGCTCCTCCCCTTAAAAAAGTACAGTTCCTTAAGTTCCTACCTTGTTTCTGAAAGGACTTTAGATGGCAACACTCCTTTTAACTCATCTGTTAGGGGTGGAACGTGTTCCCCAAAAATGTGTTTAAAAAGTCTGACCTCCCAGGAGCTCAGGGTGACTTAATTTAGAAATAGGGTCTTTACAGAGATAATCGAGTTGAAATGAGGTCACTGAGGTAATCTCTAATCCAATAGGACTGGTGTCCTTACAAAAAGGGGACATTTAGACACAGACACACACAGAAGGAAAACAATCTGAAGAGCCACAAGGAAGACAGCCATGCGTAAGCTAAGGTGCACCAGAAGCTGGCAGAAGCCTGGAGAGGTCTGTAACAGATGCTTCTCTAGCACCTTCCGAGGGGCCATAACCCTGCTGACACCCAGTCTAACTTCTGGCCTCCAAAGCTATCAGACAATACATTTTTCTTGTTCTAAGCACTGTCTGTGGTACTTGTTACAAAGCCCTATGAAACTAACACACCCCCTCTAATAAATTCCATGTGGCCAGTCGCCCTCACAGCCACTGCC
Source organism: Herpailurus yagouaroundi (assembly GCF_014898765.1). NCBI lineage: Eukaryota > Metazoa > Chordata > Mammalia > Carnivora > Felidae > Herpailurus > Herpailurus yagouaroundi. The sequence continues at coordinate 6,269,544 of NW_024412428.1, forward strand.
TTTTTAAAGGGCTCGTATGGAAATGTGTCGAATAGATATGCAGTGAAACAGGCACAACAATATTCATAGTTTTACTTCGTTTTAGTTTGCACTGAATTTCCTTATAAATGCCTTCTGTGACAATGTTTGTAATGAGGATGATAATATATTCTCAACTGAGGCAAAACCATTCTGAATTAATCTAATCATTCTGACTGACAACACTGATATACTATAACGGAAACGCAAATACAAAGCAGCAATACTTCCAACTGGAAGGCAGAGGCATTTTACATAAACCAGAATGTAAGAAGATGCAGGTCATAAACACCAAGAGACCACAGGCACTGAAAGTCAAAGTCAAGGAGAAGATCTGGAAAGCGCGAGAGAAAGAGACGTCATCACTTACCACGGAATGTCAGTAAGATTAACAGCTGACTTCTCAGCAGACACAATGGCAACAAGAAGGCAGTGGGGTAACGCATTCAAGTAAGTGCTCAAAGGAAAAAAACCATTAACCAAGAACACTTAAATCCGGCAAAGCTCTCAAACTAACTGTGAAATACCTTCTCAGACAGAAAAGGGAAAAAGAAAAAATTGACAACTTTTTGCTAGTGGCCACATCTTACGAGAAGTACTAAAGGAGATTGTTCAGGCCGAACGCGAGTGAACTCAGACGGTAATTCAAGCCCACACGAACCAAAAAGGAAAAAAAAAAAAGAAAAAGGAAAAGGAGGACCCGCAATGGTAATTATTTCACTATGAAAGGCAAAATAAACACATTTTTTCTTCCTTTCATCTCTCAACTGATTTTAAAAGCAATTATATAAAAAATGTATATAAAATATTGCTGGGACTAGAATATACTGCATATAAATACACATGTGATATATGTACCAATAACAGCTTCCCGTAAGAGGGGAGTAGGAGCAAAGCTGTAAGGGACAACAGGGTTAGGGATCAGAAATTGTAAAGTACTACTTATAACCGTGTGCTTGATGCGTTTATGACATTAACAGATGTAATATGCACACAAATCATGCCAGCAAAGGGGAGAAAGGAAATGGGCCCACGAGGGAGTAATTCCTCTATTCCACTGGAATTAAGCTAGAATAAAGGTGAAGCCGATTCTGAAAATTTACGATGTATATGGCAAAACCTAAAGCAACCACTAAAAGCACACGCACCCACAAAAAAAAAAAAATCAATAATGAAACTAAAAGGCTACATTAGAAAACATTCACATTATGCAACAGAAAAAAGTAAAAGGGAATACACGGGAAAAAAGACATGAGCTGGGAAAAAATTTGTAAGACCTTGGTAACTGGGTAGAAGCAGATTAAAGCAGGCATCTTCAGGTAGGTGTCCTCGTCAGCCCAGGCTGCTGTTAACAGACCCCCCGGACCAGGAGGCTGAAACAACACACATCTATTTCTCACGCTTCTGAGGCCGGAAGTCCCCGGATCGGGAGGCCAGCACAGCTGGTCCCGCCCACAGCCCCCTCCCAAACTGCGCACCGCTCACCTCTGGTGGATCCTCACCCGACAGAGACGACAGAGACGCGGACAGACAGCTCTCGGGGTCTCCTCTAAGGACAGTCCTCCTCCCATTCATGAGTTCCACCCCTGCAGCCTAGTGCCTCCCAAAGGCCCCGCCTCCATCACCTCTACCATTTTCAACATAGGAATGGGGGGGGGGGGCTTCAGGTCGCTAATCAACTGACCTTGGGATAGGAGATTATCACATGAGTCACATGTGAGTCACATGTGAGTTACATGTGAGTTACAAGGGTCCTTGTAAATGTGAGGCAGGCTGAGAGTGGTGTGGTGGGACAAAGACTGACCAGCCTTCACTGGCTCTGTAAAATGGAGGCGCCACCAGCCCAGGAATGACAGCAGCCTCCAGAAACAGGAAAAGGCAAGGGAAGAGTCTCACCCCTGGAGCTTCCGGAAGGGAACACAGCTCTACTGACACCTCGTTAGACCAGGGAGACCCATTTCAAACTTCTGGTCTCAAGAACTGCAGAATAATAAAAGTTTACGTTATTTTTGGCCACTAAATTGGTGGTGATATGTTACGTAGACACAAATTTCTGGTTCATTTTAAACACTGCAAACAGAAATCAATGCACTCTAATAGCCTAAATTTGAAAATTAAAGTGACTGACCCTGGTTAGTTCATCTAGTTTTCTTTCTTTTTTTTTCAATTTTTAATGTCTATGTATTTTTGAAGGAGAGAGAGAGACAGAGCAAGAGCCGGGAAGGGGCAGAGAGAGAGGGAGGCACAGAATCCGAAGAAGGCTCCAGGCTCCGAGCTGTGAGCACAGAGCCCGATGCGGGGCTCGAACTTGCGAACCTCGAGATCATGACCTGAGCCCAAGTCGGACGCTTATCTGACTGAGCCACCCACGCATCCTATTTCATCTACTTTTCTTAATCATATGCTTAAAATTTGAAGTTGCTTTAATAACAACAAAAGTAAGTGCACGACTTCGAAACAGAACATATTAAAAAGGGGAAAAGAAGAGAAACTACTTTGTCTAGCATTACTGTACAATCACAACTGAGTCTTAATTCAGATGCAAGAATTGTATTAGGATCCCATGTATTTATCCATTTGTAATATCACAAAATTATGTTTACGTATGAAAAAATTTAAACTTTGTCTTAAAGCTTACCCTGACTAAATAACTGCTTTGGAGTGCTTTTATGAAAATATGCTGCATATGCAAGAAATTCACATCTACACAGCCTTAAACATGATACAGAAAATAGGTCTACGTCCTCTCTAAGCATTTTCTATATTTCTTTCAAATAAAAAAACTTACAAAGGCAGTTGAAACTCTATTCTTAACCCCTGATGAAATGCTGGATCCAGGCAATTATTGCAACAGTTGCTAAAATCATTAGGTGAAAAGCGGCTGGGGAGCTGCATAATAGGAGTCCCGCTGACAACACCTGAACCCACGTCACCTTCCCTTGCACGAGAAGACACACGGACCTCCCAGTGTGACGGAAACACAAGTACACATCACCTCTGACATGTTCTCTCACCACCACCCGCCTACTCACTCGTTCCAGCCCTGCCAAAACAAACAAAACGACGACGACGACGACTCTGGATCAAGCCTCCAGATGTACCAGTGTACAGAAATACACGGAATCGAGGAAATCCTAACCACCACCAAAAGGATGCAATCAACAAAATGCAGAACACGAGAGAAGCTATGGGACACTTGAATTTCTTCAACTGGTACACTGTTATTTGCAAAAAGGTTGAGGGATCCATATTCAAGAGATAAAACATCCAGGGGCACCTGGGTGGCTCAGTCCGTGAAGCATCTATCGCGATTTCGGCACAGGTCCCGATCTCACAGTTCTCAATATGGAGAACACTGAGACTCGCATAGGACTCACGCTGAGCATGAAGCCTGCTTAAGATTCTCTCCCCCTCCCTCCCTATCTCCCTGCCCCCTCCACTCCCCCTTCTCTTCCCTCCATCCCTCTCCCCCCCCCCCCAAAAAAAGAGAATATCCAAATGGAACGAATGGACCCAGCTATATAAAACCATTTGAGATAATCAGGCAATTTCAACAATGACTGGATTGAGGGTATTAAGAAACTGGGGGACAAAGGGCAGAGTGGGCAGTAAATGCTACTGTGGTAGTATTGGGGGGAGGGGGTGCTCTACATTTATATTACCAGTAGTCCAGTGGCAAAAGCACCAGATGGAATTGAGAGAGATCTCAGGCAGAATTCTAACCTTAAATCACAGACCGCACAACTGTAGTCTAAAGTAAGCTCTCTGTCCATTTTCTCATTTGTGAAACAGGGTACCACTATCTATTGGCCCATTTCACAGATTTTACAGTTGCTGCAAAGATAAAGTAATAATAAAGTGGTCTAAAATGTAAATAATGATCTTGGTGAGGCTTCTTCAGAGCAGGTATCTGCCATAAAAATATTTTCCGCATAAACTATTTTGACTAACGACTGACCCACAGTAACCAGGTTCTGTTGACTTTTTTAAAATACATTTTCTACGGAACGAGTCCCTCTGATCCTTTTTTTGCTCAAGTCTTACATACAATAGGCTAAAGAACAGTAGGAGTGCCACAGCTGAAAAGGACGGAGGTTCTCAGACTTGTCTTTCTCTGTCACTCGCTACTGGGGAGACAAGGGGTGGGTGTCCTTTTTATGAGGTCTCCCACCTTCCTTTACCCCCGCTGGGTCGAACGTACTTCTTTTCACTAACTCACTGTAGCCCAAAGGAGAACTGCACGCTACAAATGTGATTATTAACCACATACGGACATCTTTTTTAAAAGTACCAGACAAGCTTCATGAGGTTTTTTGCCTAAACCAACACAACGGAGTCAATTCAACTAATCTGAGGACAAAGCTGCTGGAACATTCAACCACTTCTGTAATTCTCATCACTACTCTTATTTGCTAGCTGTCTTCACTCACTCATTCGTTCTCGCTCCCTCCCCCAAACCCCTTCCCCACCCTCATTTTCTTTCGAGCTACCTCTCAAATCCCCCCAAGCTCCTGGTCCACCACTCCCAAGAGCCTCCTCCGGCTTGAACGGCCAGCCTGCCTTCCGGGTAAGCGTCCAGTCAGCGGCACCTTCGCCTTGCCACGTGGGAGTCTGGTCTCCCAACTAGACTGCAAGTCCTTTGAGGACAAGGACGGAAAGGGAAAGAGCCCTACATTCTACATCCCCCGACTTTGTGAACACTCACGGATTCCGACGGCCCCACTGCTGTTAGGGGATGAACAGGAGGACCCCCCTCGCCCCCCCCATAAAGGTATCTGTAGTCCTAACCCTCAGGACCTCACAATGTGACCCTATTTGGATAATCCAGGGAGAGGTCATTAGACTGGTCATTAGAGTGGGCCCTAACCCAGTGTGACTGGTGTCTTTACGAAAAGGGGAAACGTGACAGAGACAGACAAGAGGGATGGCCATGTGAGACAGGGGCACAGGGGGAAAATGCCAAGCAGAGATGAGGGCAGAGGCCTGGGGGATGCATCTATGCCAAAGACTGCCAACGAGCGCCAGCAGCTTTGGGAAGGGCGGAGAGGGCTCTCCCGCAGCCCTCCAAAGACCCAACTCACGGCTGACTCCTGCATTCTGGACCTCTGGCCTCTACAACCTGGAGACAATACCCTTTGTTATTTGAAGCCACTCGAGTTTGGGCGCTTTTAAGAAACTAATACAAATGGGGGGGGTGCCTGGGTGGCTCAATCAGTTAGCCACCGACTCTTAATATAGGCTCAGGTCATGACGTCCACACTCCCGAGATCAAGTCCCGCACTGGGCTCAGTGCTGATGCCACAGAGCCTGCTTGGGATTCTCTCTCCCCCTCTCTCTCTGCCCCTCCCCTGCTCTCTCTCAAAACAAATAAACATTAAAAAAAAAAAAAACAACCTAATACAAATGGGGTTTAAGAAAATGAAAATGTGGGTTACTGGAGGGATTGTGGGAAGGGGGATGGGCTAAATGGGTAAGGGGCGGGGCGCCTGGGTGGCTCAGTCGGTTGAGCGTCCGACTTCAGCTCTGGTCATGGCCTCGCAGTTCGTGGGTTCAAGCCCCGCGTCGGGCTCTGTGCTAACAAACAGAGCGAGCTTGGAGCGAGCCCAGAGCCTGCTGCAGATTCTGTGTGTGTGTGTCTCTCTCTCCCCCTCCCCTGCTCATGCTCTGCCTCTCTCTGTCTCTCAAAAATAAATACATGTTAAAAAAAAATCTTTTTAAGTGACCACATCATCGTGTTTCAGAGTCAGTAATAAATATAGATTGTTTGCAGAAATGACAGAAGGAAAATAAGGCAACATTTACCAACCGCTCCTACCAAGCATATAATTCTGGTGGTTTTACAAATGTTCCATCATTAAATTTCACTTCTCAACTGGGCCACACCTATCCAAACCAGCCGTCTCCCTGTTACAGTACAAAGTGACACTTAAAGAGAGCCTTGTGAACTCTGATGTCAACCAAAAACGTCACCCAAATATCCTTTCTCGAAGAATCCATTCTAGATTTATCATCTATAAATTTACCTAAATCCAAACTTTTTCCACCTTTATTTTTAAGATCTCCAGTTGTGAGATACCCAACCCGGCAAAATATCACAAAGGAGCCAGCCACTCGATAAACGTTAGAAATCTCTATCGAAGCTCCTCAGGAAAGCTGAAAATTACTGGAGTCACATTCAACTGTCCAAAGTCCGCTCAGATGATCTAATTCATCACCATTAACAGACAATGGCAAGAACATCACAACAAAGCCAAGCTGCGAGGGCTGAAATGGTCTAGTTACTGCGACCCCGACCCCGCTCCAGAAGTGACAGGTGAAAGATAAGGACAGAATTACAGCAACCAGGCAGGTGGCAGGCACAGCAGGACTGCAGAGTGCGGAGAGGGCCAGTGACAGGCGGCCACTCAGTCTTTTAGGGACAAAAACAACAAAAGTACAGACAGAACAAAACAGGTGGCAGATTTCACTTGTTAGTTTAAAAAGGGCCATCTAGGGGCGCCTGGGTGGCTCGGTCCGTTAAGCGTCCGACTTCGGCTCAGGTCATGATCTCGCACTCCATGGGTCTGAGCCCCACGTCGGGCTCTGTGCTGACGGCTCGGAGCCTGGAGCCTGCTTCCGATCCTGTGTCTCCCTCTCTCTGACCCTCCCCCGTTCATGCTCTGTCTCACTGTGTCAAAAATAAACAAACATTAAAAAAAATTAAAAAAAAAAAAAAAAGGCCATCTAATGTGTTGTCACACAAGAAGGTTGCCAGTATACAAGTGTGGTTACTGGGTTAAGGCTTGATTTTCATAGAGGGGGGGAAAAACCACATCAGAAGTCAAGACTGCTTCTTCCTCCAACTTTCTCTTTGTCAAGTTGACAAAGTCAAGGCATAGACTTCACCAAGCATGGGAACATGTCAGGTCTTTGTTGAACTGGGTTCCCAGTCTGGGAGATGTAAACCTCCTCAAATTTAAACAATGTAGCGAGTCAAATGAAACTAACTAATAAAGGAAAGAAACTGATTTAAAAAAAAAAGTGTCTTTTCAGGAAGTATATGCAAATAATGACAATAAGAATAATAAATTTACCTAGCAGAATCAAGGCACAGTATTTCTGGGTTTTGATCAATTATATCTATTTAGCCTTTGACATTTCAAAATTGTTCCAACTTTTGTTCACCTTTAAATAAATAACCCTGACTACTATCAGTCTGAGAACATCATCAGGGTTACACCCTTAAGTCCATCACATAATGAATGACAAACACTCCATTTCTATTCCTCACCAGTTCCTAGACAAACCATCATTCAAGGCTGTAAGTTGCAAACATTCTAAATATTATACCTTGGAGAACCTGGGTGGCTCAGTCAGTTAAGCATCGGTTATTGATTTCAGCCCAGGTCACGATCCACAATTCATGAGTTCAAGCCTCATATCGGGTCCTGTGTTTACACAGTGCAGAGCCTGCTTGGGATATTCTCTCTCTCTCTCTCTCTCTCTCTCTCTCTCTCTCTCTCTCACTCCCTCTGTCCCTCCCCCACTCTCTCTCTCAAAACAAATAAACTTAAAAAAAAATATATATATATATACACACACATAGTATTTTGTTTTCCAGAAACAAGAACACCCTTCTTCCCCTACTATTTCAAAACATTTTTCTCATGCAAATTTCAAATTACCAATTGCTATCCCCAAGGTACCACCGTAATCACCCTGCATGTATCTTCATAAAGCAAATTAAATACCAGGGAATCTTTCCAACATCGGCAAAAAACAAAACAAAACAAAAACAAACATTGTTGTGGAACAATATTCTAGAAAAAAAGACAGTAGCTTCTTCAAAGTTATGCCTAATCTTTTGAACTGAGATAATCACATACAAATCAGAATAACTGTTTTTGTCTACAGAATCTTGTATTACAAACATATTTTCCATTCCAAAGAACAGAAGGCTTTTATTCTCTCCTTTTGCCCCTAGAACCTCCTGCAATGCTTACTTGATATGTGCCCAGATGGGCTCCTGGTATGATCGTAATTTGAAAGAATTACAAAGTTCTCTCGTCAAGGATCCCTGAAAGACCCACACAGACCAATACTGTAGAAATCAACAAAATTTACTTTCCATAATTTCAGACCTTTAAAAAAATGCCACTAGATGGGAATTACAGGAAATTTGCTGACATCAGAAGTTAATTGCTCTCAGGATGCCTGGGTGGCTCAGTAGGTTGAGCGTCCGACTTCAGCTAAGGTCATGATCTCACAGTTCGTGAGTTCAAGCCCGGCATCAGGTTCGCTACTGTCAGGGTGGAGCCGGCTTCGGATCCCCTTTCGCTCTGCCCCACCCCCACTTGCTCTCCCTCTCAAAAATAAATAAACGTAAAAAAAAAAAAAAAAAGTTAACTTCTCCCTCACAGCACACCTCAGTAAACAATTGTATGTTAGTAAGAGAGCCAAACCCACAAATACCTTATCAAAGAAAAAACAAAACCCTCTATTAACCATAAATTTATGAGCCATTAGTTTAAAAAACAAATAAATAAATAACCTAAAACTTTGCTTCATCAATCACTTGCGCATCCTAAGACCAGGATCCGTAAAATAGTCACTTTCAAACTTTGACGCGACCACACTCTGTCAAAGCGAACTTGTGAGCCCCGTCTTAACTCCCACAGTTCATGGCACTCGCATCCTCTCCTTATGAGGACAAGAAGTCCTATCAATAATGGTCATATAATGATTTTAGCTTCTATTTATAGCACAAAGGCCTTCCACATGAATCATCTCATTTCACATGCATCCACTCATGGGGTCTAATGGGAATTAACTATTCCATTTCACAGCTGAAATCCAAGTACCAATAATTAATGAAGTGGGACTCAAACCTACACACACACACACACACACACACACACACACACACACACACAGCTTAGAAGTTAGAGACAAAAATTCCCAAATTCTTGTTTAAAAAAGAAGGAGAAACAATTTTGTCCCAACCATGAAAGCTTCAACGTATTGGCTTGTGGCCATCATCACAGACTTGGAAGTCGAGAACTCTGGACCCCATCCCTAATTGCTGTGGTGGCGACCTGAAGCCTAGGTCTCCAACCTGTGAAAACGGGGTTACTATTACCTGAGCCTTCCTAACCCTAAGTGGATCTTCAAGATGACAGCCGGAGAAAGTATGAAGCGAACAATAACAAAAAAGCCCTAAATAACTTTGAAATGATCCTGAAATATCTCAAAGACCAGGCTATACATAGATTTGGTTTTCTTAGGTATGGCAGCAGTGTTGCATTAGTAGATATGTCGTCTTTTTGCTTTAGGCAGGTTTCTTGTTTAGCAATATTTTGGCTTTTATCCAATTTCATAGTCCCTTCACCATAATACAGAAAAATTTAATCTATTTAAGATTTAATGTAATTAATGCAGTAGGGCTTATTCCACTTCATTTTTGTCTTCTGTTTATCACTTTTTTTTCCCCCTTCTTGTTTTTCCTATCTTCCTGCCCTCAGAGTTTGAGTGTTGGTTTATATTTCTGCTGGTTTGGAAGCAAGAAAATTTGTTTCTTGTGTGGACTTGTATTTATCTATCCTTGAGTTTTAACATGCATATGTAACTTTAAATTTTCTAATACTGGGGCTTGTGGGCCCCGGTGGGGGGGGGGGGTTAACTACCCACTGAATAGTTTTCTACCCTATCTTGTTACTGTCATCTTTAAAAAAAAAAAAAAAAGGAACTTTTAATAATCAATGTAATTAAATATACTGACACATTTTTATCAATTCCATTGTTTCATGATCCCTACAACTTTCCTCTGAACTTACATTTTCTCAGGCTAAATACACGTTTTAATGATATCTAAAGAGAATCAATAGTTGTTGGTAAACTCTCTTGGTATTTCGTGGTCTGCCCTTTCCTCCTCGCCAGCCTCCAAGGATTCCTTCCGTGCAAACCAGCTACAGATTCTGAAAGCAGCACATCATCTGTCCCATGACTGCATACCTTTGCTTGCATCTGGAATCCCCCCTTTCTTGCCCATGCAATACATGACTTCATTTCAAAAATTCAAATCTCTTCTGTGAAGCTTTTCCCCTGAATTCCTCTTCTCTCTCCCAGAATGGACCACTTTCTCTTTCGCGTGTATGTGTCATTACTTATGCAAAAACCATCTCCTTACAGTCGTCTTTTGTGTCTACCCTCCTTCCCAACCTTTTTCTCATCATGGTATACACAAACAATAGTAACCATAGAGCCCACAAAAATATACAGATAAGGCTGTTCTCACCGGGATGTGACTGGTCAAGGATCTCTGGTCAATCCAGATGGCTCCTGGCTGCCCAGTGGCCATGAGGATTACTTTCTCAGCACATCTATAAACCAGTCAGGACACACTCCAGGGGAAGCTCTGTGAGGCCAGGGCTTATCATGGTCATCTCTGTATTCTCAGTACCCACACACACCCTGATAATCGTGTAGTTCTCCATTCAGACTTCCTGAAAGTACTTACTGAAGAAAAGGCACTCTCTACACACACACCCCCAAAAAACCCAAAGAACAAACAAAAAAAGCACGTCACTATCAGCTTAATAATAGTGCCCATTATTCCCCCGAATAGTCCCCATCCCCCCTTGGAGAACACTTACTATCAGGCAGAAGACTTACTGGGTCACTAAAACACCGAAATAAAATTAAAGGCAACAGTACTCTAAATCGGCTAAAAGATGCTGTGATTTAAACCAGCATTCACAAGCATGAAATGCATGGATGGTTCCCGCACCTAAAGCATTTCGAGAAGAACATCTGTGAGCCATCACTGAAATAAACATCACTTCTCGGTTTAAGTTGGACATAAATTTTTACTGGCACGCAGCCTTAGACATGTGGATTACTACAAACGGGATTACCGGCAAACGTCTACACTCTGTAGCCACTACACCATTTTTTAAAAAAATTTTTTTTCAACGTTTATTTATTTTTGGGACAGAGAGAGACAGAGCATGAACGGGGGAGGGGCAGAGAGAGAGGGAGACACAGAATCGGAAACAGGCTCCAGGCTCTGAGCCATCAGCCCAGAGCCCGACGCGGGGCTCGAACTCCCGGACCGCGAGATCGTGACCTGGCTGAAGTCGGATGCTTAACCAACTGCGCCACCCAGGCGCCCCGATTTTTTAAAAAACAGCTAACGGTCTTTCTCACAGAGAAGCGACAGAAAAGCCTAAGCCAGAGAACATCTAGGATCACGAAATCATGAAGTGCTGCAATCAGGTTCTCTGTTAAATATCTTGTACTTGACATTATCACAACGTTCTTCTGGATGGAGCGCGTCTGCGAAAGCAAAGACTTAATAACTTTGCTTTTTCCAAAGCAAAGTATACTTAAATGGTCTCCCCTCACCTCCCTCTTTAACACAAAGCCTAAGCGTGGGGCTTTAAACGATCAAACTTTAGTTTTAGGGATTTTCAGCAACACCGTGTGTCCGGTTTCAAGTTTTCAGTCCAGCAACCCACACGTAACTCTTCACAAGGTCTAGCATTTACCTTTCTCTTACAATCCTTAGAGTACTTTACAGATATTAAATAATCCTGTTCCAGCCGTGAGGCGGGGAGAGAAGCTTTAGATAAGATACGAAAGCAGGCTGGGTAACTACACTGCAGGCCAGCAAGAGACGTTGTTCCAGGAGAGGACAGAGGCATGAACAATAGGAAGATATGAAAGGAAACAAGGCCTGAAGCTGACTTTAATGCACACAGCCCGTTCTCACAGGGGCGAAGAGTTGCTGTGCTTTTCCTCTCTAGTATAAAGAATAAGGTAAGATTTCTCATCGAAAGGTGGTATTCCCAACTTACCTAAACTTCTAAAACATGGTTGAGAATGTCACAAATTAGACCGTTTTTGTTCCCAGACAAAGGAATAAAATCTTTCTACAAACTATTCAAAACAGAACGACAATCTACATTCTTGGTTTGTAACATCAGACTCTGATCCCCCTCAACATAAATCTGTGCTTTCACAGTGTAATATACTACCACTAAGCTATTTCTTGTGATGAAAATGAACTTCAGGAACCGCACTGCATAAAAGAAATTTCAATTCTGCTTACTAACATTTGTTGAGGCCACGAACATTAATCAGTAGTGCCCCAGGATCCTTTCCATGCCCAGGGGAGCAAATCACTTTAGGAGGGTAGAATAACAAGAACCTCCACCGCCATTACATAAGTGATTACCATGAGCCAGATAGAATTTTGTCTTTTTTTTTTTTTTTTTTTTTTTTTAATTTGAGAGAGAGCGAGCAAGGGAGAGCAGGAGAGGAACAGAGGAAGAGAGAGTCCCAATCAGGCTTCACACTCAGCATGGAGCCCAAGGTGGGGCTCCATCCCATGACCCTGGGATCATGACGTGGGCCAAGGTCAAGAGCCGGACCAGGTCAAGAGTCTGACGCTCAAACTACTGAGCCGCCCAGGCTCATTTTATCCCTATTATACAGATAAGGAAACCATCGCATGCAGAAGTAACTTGTCCAAGGTCACACAACTAAGTAAACAAATATGGAACCTCCATCAAGGGCAATAATTCAAAACTCTTTTGAATGATATCAGAAAAGAAGAAAATTTCAAACTTGAGTAAATAGTTACATAGAATAGCCTGCTAATGAATAAAATGGCAATATCACTAACTTCTGCTACATGCTTTTCAAGGAAGAAACGTGCATTTACTTTGGACTGTAACTTTCCATGAACAAAACTGGGAACCTGGGCATAACTCATATTTAACTGTATCTAATTCCACGCTCCTTATATTATCTAAAACAGGATTAGAAGCAACCTACTAAATGGGAGAAGTATTTGCAAATCACGTATCTGATAAGGGACTAATATCCAAGATATTTTTATATAGAAAGAACTCGTTCATGGAGTCAATAGAAAAAAAAATCTGATTTTTAAAATGGGCAGAAGATCTGAACAGACTTTTTTCAAAAGACATACAGATGGCCAACAGGTCTATGAAAAGATGCTCACCGTTAATCGTCAAAGAAACGCAAATCAAAACCATGATGAGATGCAAAACCTCCTACCTGTTAGAATGTATCGAAAACACAAGAAGTAAGTGTTGGTGAGAACATGAAGAAAAGGAAGCCTTTGTGCACTGCCGATGGGAACAGAGACTGGTACGACCACTATGGCAAGCAGAATGGAAGTTCGTCAAAAAAATTAAAAACACAGAACTACCCCATGACCCTGCAATTCCACTTCTGGGTATTTATCTGAAGAAAAGGAAAGCACGGACTCAACAAGGTACAGGCAGCCCTATTTACAAGGGCCAAGACATAGAAGCAACCTAAGCATCCACTGATGGATGCATGAATAAAAGAAATTACGGCATGGGGCGCCTGGGTGGCTCAGTCGGTTAAGCGGCCGACTTCGGCTCAGGTCACGATCTCAC
>NW_024412428.1:6283091-6289363 GCF_014898765.1 Herpailurus yagouaroundi
AAAAAAAAAAAAAAGAAATTACGGTATATGCATCAATGGAATATTACTCGGCCATAAAAAAGAATGAAATCTTGGGGCGCCTGGGTGGCGCAGTCGGTTAAGCGTCCGACTTCGGCCAGGTCACGATCTCGCGGTCCGTGGGTTCGAGCCCCGCTTCAGACTCTGGGCTGATGGCTCGGAGCCTGGAGCCTGTTTCCGATTCCGTGTCTCCCTCTCTCTCTGCCCCTCCCCCGTTCATGCTCTGTCTGTCTCTGTCCCAAAAATAAATAAACGTTGAAAAAAAAAAAAAAAAGAATGAAATCTTGCCACATGTTACACCTTGGATTGATCCGAGGGCATTATGTTAAGTAAGTCCCACAAAGAAAGACAAATACCATATGAACTCTCATATGTGGAATCTTAAAAACAAAAACAAAACCAAAAAATCCCCCACCTCATACACCTCACAGACATAAAGAGAACAGACTGGTGGTTGCAGTGGAAGGTGTGGGGGGGAGGAAGGTAGTCAAAAAGTAAAAAGAAAAAATCAGTACATAAAATATGATTAAAGCTTCCAAAATGATAGTATCAATAATTTATAAACTCTCAAAGATCAGAGTATTGAGTTTTAGATCAAAAAGGAAACACGAGAGATATTTATTAAAGTGTCTAGTCTAATCCCCTTATTTTACAAATGAGAAAATTCAACTGGGACTTTTGAGAGAGACTTTCCCATATATACAGATCTAAATGTCGAAATGTGGACGAGAGGGGCGCCTGGGTGGCTCAGTCAGTTAAGCGCCCGACTTCGGCTCAGGTTGTGATCTCACAGTTCCGGAGTTTGAGCCCCGCTGGGACAGCTCGGAGCCTGGAACCTGCCTCGGATCCTGGGTCTCCCTCTCTCTCTGCCCCTCCCCTGCTCACGTTCTGTCTCTCTCAAAAAAAAAAAAAAAAAAAAATGTGGACTAGAATTTACCTTCTGGTCCAACTGTTTTAATATACCATACTTTAGGATACACAACAAAATACTAGATTAAATTTCTGGAATTAAGCTACTAAAAGAAAATCTGATTTAGACTGTAGATCAGACTACCTAAAGCTGAAAAATGAAGGTTTCTGGAAAGGAATTAATGCTGCTAAGTAAACAAACAATAATGTTAAATAATCTTTCCTGAGACTGTAAAAGTTTCAGGAGAGCTAGAAGAAATAGGACTTCAAAGCCAGGAAGAAAGAAACGTGCAACAAAATGGAGGTGCGCTGCATCTCTGGGCGCCCCGTCAAAGGCCGGGAATCAAGTAAGACAACGAGCCATGCCGTGATCACGTCTGGCGGAAACTGACCACGAGGGTCGTGGTAGGGTAAATCATTAACCTGCTCTGAGACCCAGTATAAGAAGATTAGCCAGAGGAGGAAGCTAAGCAAAACTACATGATACAAAAGAGAGTCTTTATACACATTCCACACACTTGAATACGGTATTCCAAACTATACTTTTAAAGCATGTTAGAAGTTTCAAATCCCAATGGTCTTACCTCCGCTTGTGATACTAAGTACCTAAGATTAGAATAAACCCACCATCGCTCATAAAATTCTATTTCTACTGGCTATATAACTTTACCCTCTAACGATCAATAAATAACCGGTCAACAACCTAGTAGCCTATCACCATACCTTACTGGGTTAACAATCTCGCCATATTATCATTTTAAATATTAAACTCTCCGTGCTTCCCCTGCCACTGTACAAACGTAAAACCTGGCAAGACAATCATTCATGGGGAAAACTGAAATGTAAAATTTTATCTAGGGTGTGAGCTCAATTAAGTTCTTTTAAAAACGACAAAATATGCTCTGGCAGGTAAAGGAAGTCATTTTCTTTTTGCTTAAGAGTTTTCAAACTCTTTTTTACAGAATATTTTCCAAATCTTCTGTAAGGAGAATGAATAATTTTTAATAACGAAAATAGATCTTAGCCAAAATCAGAAGACTAGCAGGCTTAGATAAAACTTTCATAATACTTATTCTAAACGTTTTCTCCACTAAGCCTCCTCAAACACATGCTCAAGCACTCTTTATCAGTATTTAACCATTTACGTGATAAAAAAAAAAAACCTCATTTTTGAAATTTTTCTCTCTAAAATTAAGTTACAATAAAAACAGCAAAAATTAGTAAAACAACAGCAACCCACTTTGAATGTTCCATAGAAACACGATTATATACTGATAAAATATTAGTAAAAATTATTTTAATAAAAGATTTACATCCACCCTCTTTCCTGAGAAAAAACAAAGAATTTTATTATTTAATATAATACTGTGAGTACATGAAGACACGATCTCTCTCTCTCTGACACACACACAAACACACACACACACACAAGGGGGGGTCGAGGGGTGGCAATCAACATGTCACAGGGTGTGAGAATTTCTCCTTCCTTTCCTTTCCTTCTGGAGTGATGATAAACTGCACGGACCATCCGTACATCTTAAGTCTTACTGAGTGACCTCGATGAGACTCGAAACCATAAGAAAAGACAAATAGCCAGCCTCGCCCGTGACTTTCTTTCAAGAAGTAGTTTAAAGGTTACCATGCGTCGGGTGCTGTGCTAGGGACTGGCGTTTAAGAAGTAAACCCGTCAGACCCAACAAGAGCTAACCTGTGGCCTTGGCCTCACGGACACCACATTGTAATGGCTCTCCCTACTCCCTGCCCCGTGACTGGGAGTGAGCAAGCAGCCAGGCCGGCGTCACCCCCGGATCCACCACCTTCTACCGGCAACAACTTCTCCTTTATCCAGTGCCCCTCCCCAACAATCGCTTCCCAGCCTTGACTTCTACAACCCAAACAGGAAACAATAATGGTCAGCTGATGCTAACATGTATGAGAGAGTCCCCACTACTGTGCTAAGAGCACCTGCCTCCGTGTAACGGCCAGGACCCATACTGTAACTTCCTAGTCCTGTCCTAGGCCACCCAAAACTGCTCTACCAACTTCCACCTCAATTTTCAACCCTTTATATGTATCCAGTCACTTTTCCCATCATTTCACAATTATCACATACACGCTATTAGGTAGCTACTCTGTGAAATCTGAAGCCGGCAAAATAAACGTATACTATTTTTTTTGAAGTCTGAGAAAAAGAGAGAGAGAGAGAGAGAGAGAGAGGCCACACACATGCAAATGGGGAAGGGGGAAGAGGCAAGAGAGAGGGAGAGAGAGAATCCCACCCAAGCAGGCTCCCCACTGTCGGCACAGAACCCAGAGTGGGATTTGAACCCACGCACCGTGAGATCACAACCCGAGCCGAAATCAAAAGCCAAAGGCTTCACCAACTGAGCCAGCCAGGCACTCCTGAAAATATATTATTTCATAGACAAATAATAACAGGAGGTATTTCTAGAGATATGTTTGCAAATTTATTATTCACTGCAATCTAAACGTAATCACTCATTTAAGCCAGGCTGTAACACTAACTTAAGAAAAACTGATTTTCACATGTTAGCAGAACAATGGTGATCCAGGGTAAGACATATCGAAAAGATTTGTTTTTAACAGCTACTTAATCCAAGGAAGGTATTGCCAATTTGCCCAGAGACCTTACGTCGACAAATGAAAAAATTAGGTAAACTTTATTTTCTAGAACAAAATTCCAACTCATCATAAATATCGCCAAAGATGCTGATTCTCTGAGTAGTAAGCATCATTCTCCTTCGGTCCAACTCCTCTTCCGTCTAACACTCCATACACACCCCCAACCTCATCCATGCCAACCAAACTCACTTCCGCCAGACATGGGTAGGAGAAATGCAGGGCTCTGGGAAGCTGTTCTATTGTATGCAAAAGTTAGCCCTACACCAAACTGCAGAAATAAATGAGAGTCCTTCCCCGCAAGGCCTTCACAGTCTAATAAAGAGACAACAGAAAAATTTTCCGTACAGAATTAATGTCACTGAGATTACAAAAATTCTGTGAAATTATACAAGGGGGAGAGAGGGTGAGGAGGGACAGGGGCAGGATTAGGATAAGGCTACCAGCTTGAGAGACAGGTATGCCCTCACCAGACAAGAGGTGAAAGGAGAGTGTTCGAAGCTTAGCAAAACAGCACCTACAAAGGCATAAAGGTAAATATCTTTGCTTTTCTTGACTGTCAATTTTGTAACTCTCAGAAGACGGGTTGCAGTCTTCCCTCAAGAGATTACAGATTACTGTGGGGTGCTTGAGCGGCTCAGTCATCTGAGCGTCCGACTTTGGCTCGGGTCATGATTTCACAGTTCGTGAGGTCGAGCCCCACGTCGGGCTCTGTGCTGACAGCATGGAGTCTGGAGCCTGCTTCGGATTCTGTGTCTCCCTCTCAGTCTGACCCTCCCCTGCTCATGCTCTGTCTCTGTCTCTCTCTCTCTCTCTCAAAAAGAAATAAACATTAAGGAAAAAAAATTTTTTAAAGATTACAGATTACTTTGAGATATTTAGGGTTATTTTGGGAGTGCATCAGAATTTGTTCAAATATGAAGACAGACACATCCAATTCTAACACTAGTTTTTGGAACAATCTTATTTGACCAGGCACTGATATTTCTCTACTCACCGGTAAGACGCACAAATACATGTATTAAATGCACTTGAGTGAAAGCCCTAGAAAGAGCTTAAGAGTGTAACATTCTCCGGGTCAGATGGCATGACTTCGTGTTTGACTTGGCAAACCTCTTCCTCATTCTCCTAATCTAATTAAAGCATATATATTTATTGTTATGTTAGCCTGAATATTGTTTGTGTCCCTCAACTAGAATATATACACTATGAAAAGCAGGGACCGCCCTGATCACGACCGTTCCCCCCAGCACTCAGCCAGTCTTGGCACTTAGCAGGTGCTAAGCATGTATCTGATACACTTGAGTGAACAAATGGTCAGTAAAAAGGAAACACATCGCTCCTGAAGCAATAGACTCTGACAGTGAACTATGACCAGACAATCTGTATAGCTCAGCAATCTGGCAAGATTATCACTTTCAAAGACTTAATTATCACATTCCTTCTGAAACAAGATAATTGGCACACCTAAAAATAATGAATCCAAAAGATCCTGGGGAATCGTTTTAATCTAGTCCCTTTAACATCACTGCTTTCCTAAACTGTATATTTATGAGAAAGAACAAACATCCATTTGGGGAAATGGATTCTTCAACGGTTCACTCTTCAATGATTTAATTCTGTGCGACTTTAATCCCACCTGACTTCAGCCATTTTTTGTGCTGTTTCCCAGCGCGCAGTATAGGTAGATTCTGCTTCTAAAGCATCTTTCCAATCTGATTCGCCGCTCCTTAAAGAAATGCATATACACTGTACTACTCTTAAGCCGAAGCCTGCTTGGGGAGCTCCTGTATGCGATCAGGTGCACAAAAAGGGCCCGCAAGACACAAAACAGAAGGAAAGATTTCAGGAGTCTTTAATAACACAATCACTAGGCCCACGTTGCAAAGAGTAACTTTCTTTCCGCGAGGGCTCCCAATTATGATCCCTAGATGGTGGCTCGCGTGCAGCTAATGGAACGAATTTCCCCATCGCGTGGAAAACTGTGGTCCTTCTGGCCAATCCCAAAAACAAGATTCAAACGCCCCCACGTTTTGCTCTAAGGAATTCGGGACTTTGCAACAGGCATTGGCACTGGTCCCTTAAAGTCTATTTCAAAGCCCCCAACGAAACCCCAACAACGAGCCTGTACAGAAATACTTCCAGCCACACGCAGATGTGTCTGGTGCTATTAAAGTAAACAATCGACGGGAGAGCTTAAGCTGTTTTCAAGATTAACGTGGATTCGCAACGACGAGACTGCCACCTGGACACATGGCTGGAAAACGGAGAGCTCGTTGCTCAGCAAGAGCAGAAAATAGGAAAATTTTCAACAGCACTTATTTAAAGTTTCCACCTTCACACACACCCCCTTCCCCTGCAGCACCGGGTGGGGGCCTCGGCCTCGCCAGAGGCGCGGGGAGGAAATCTGCACTTGACTTCCGTCCTCTCCCGGCAGGAATGAGACCCTGCCTTCCTGCCCCGCGGACCCCCCACCCCCGCCCGGGGCCACCTCCCCGCTCCGCGCACCGCCAGACGGAGACGGAGAGGCGTCCTTCCACCTCCGACCCCGGCCGGGGGCCGCGCGCCCACAGCCCGGGGTGCGCCTCGCCGCTCCGCCCCGGCGCCGCGGGAAGACTTGAGCAGTTGAGCCCGGGGGCGCCGACGACCGGTGCCCGCGCCCCGCCACGTCCGGCACGGTCGCCCCCGCGCCGGCCACCCTCGCG
>NW_024412428.1:6299363-6355784 GCF_014898765.1 Herpailurus yagouaroundi
CTCCCCCTGCCCGGCTTCGTCTCCGGTCCTCCCCCCTCGGCCACCACCGTGCTCCTCTCACTCACGCCTCCCCGCCGCGCCTCACACCGCGACGAGCTCCGTGCCGCCTGCGCCTGCGGGCGGCCCTCGTCCCTGGAACATCCTCCGTCCCTCGCCCGGTCGCCTCCCGGCCCTTCCCGGACCCCCCCCCGGCGGGAGCCGCGTGACGACCGGGGCCTCGTCGGCGAGGCGAGCTCCGCCCCCCAAGCCCGCAGGGCAGGCGGGAAGGCCGACCGGACGCGCGCGGCGGCCTGGGAACCGAAGCCGACGCCCGCCACGCCCGAGGCGCCTCCGGCCCCGGGGGCCCCTGAAGACACGGGGATTGCGACCCGCGGAGGGGTTCCGTCCTCCCCGGCCGACGCGACGGATTCGAGGGCTCTGCGGGCGCCTCGCCGACCCCCTCCGGGCCGCCACGTCCCGTTTGCACGTCCCTCCCCCCCCAGTTCCCGCGAGAAGAGCCGCCGGAAAGAAGACGGCACGTCCGCGGGGCTCCAGAGTGGCTCGCGCGCCCGGGTCGCCGCTCTGGTCTTTCTCGTGGCTTCCGGGCTCCCCTCCCCCACCCCGCACCCCGCACCCCGCACCCCGCACCCCGCACCCCGCGGAGGCGGCTTCTCCGGGCGCCAGGCGTCCGCCCCCTCGAGTCTGCAGGGCGGCGTTTTCCGCGCGCTTCGCCAGAGTTCGCCCGCGCGTCTGGAGCTCGTCAGGGGCCGCTTGGGCCCCCGCCCCGCCCCGGGATTTGACTGTCGTCGCCGTTGCCCCTCAGCGCGCACCGGGCCTCCTGGCCACGCGGCCTCGGTCGGCCGGGGCGCCTGGCGACGCGTGGCGCCCCGCCCGGCCGTCGGTTGACAGAACCGGGCGCGGCCGCCGCCCCCTCTTTCTGAAGACCACCCTGTCAGGCTCGCCACGCGGAGCCCCGTGGCCCCGACGCCAGGCTCCCGAAATCTACTCAGCAGAAAGGAACTGCTGCCGGGTGCACCAGAGACGGTTCGCGGTCCCGGGGTCCAGGACGCAGGAGCGTCGGGGGACGAGATGGAAGCGGGAGTTTTTACTGTGCGTATACTTTTTGGATACTTTTGGGGGGTTGAATCACCGAGTGTATAACTATTCAAAAAATCAGATAGATTGAAGATTTTTAGAGCTTCAGCAATATATTGACGCGACAACATATATGTTTTTACATGTAAATGTTTATTTGCTCTCGAGAGCGAGGAGGACAGAGAGAGGGAGACAGAGGGTCTGAAGAAGGCTCTGTGCTGACAGCAGGACCCCCGAAGGGGGGTCTTGAACTCGGGAGCCAGGAGATCATGACCTGAACCGAAGTCGAACACTTAACCGACCGAGCCACCCAGGTGCCCTGATGTGACAGTATTTTTTTAATTCCTAGGCACAACCTAAAATTGTTTTCTTTTCCGGGCGCCCGGGTGGCGCAGTCGGTTGAGCATCCGACTTCAGCTCAGGTCAGGAGCTTGTGGTTTGTGGGCTCCAGCCCCGCGTCGGGCTCTGTGCCGACGGCTCAGAGGCTGGAGCTGCTTCGCCTTCTGTGTCTCCCTCTCTCTCTGCCCTCCCCCGCTCATGCTCTGTCTCTCTCTCTCTCTGTCAAAAATAAATAAAACATTAATAAAACTTTTTTTTTTTTAAATCACCGAGGGCTTGTAGACAAAACAATGCCAATTTGTTCACCTATGCGGAGTTCCTTCCTCCCCTGGGCACCGAACACACCGATCACTCCTATTATGTTGACTTGCCTACAGGTTCACCTCTTCTGCCGCCCGGTCTACTTCTCCAACCGTAGGGGGGCATGTCTTATCTGTCCTTCCATGGATCTGCCCTCGGGTACCTGCTTCCCTGCCCATCTGCTTCAATACTTCTCCTTCACGGACCTCCCTGGTCCCAGGAGGCACGTTGACTCCTTCTTTTCCACCCGTGCTGACCCCTTGGATACAGTGACTCAGCTTTTGGATTGGCCTCTTGCCTTGGCACTTGGCCCCTACACGATTCAGCTTCCTGTATCTGCTCCCTGGCCACTCTCCGTCTGCCAAGCAGCTGAGGTCATTTTCCGCTTGTCACCATGTATGGGAATGGACAGCAAAAGCCGCCATCACCCAGTCTGGAAACTTCAGCATCATCCGTTTCTTCTGCTCCTCACCCCCTGGCCCTCCATGCAAGTTCATTCCACGGCAGCGTTACCTCGAGTATGTCCTGCCTTCTGAAGCCACCCTTCCGTGCTGCCTGAGATCAGGGGCCCATCCTCCCTTGGTGAGCCGCGGCACCAGCCTCCCGTCTGGCTGCTCTTTAGTCTGCGTCCCTCCGGTTCTTTCTCTACATGCCCGGCAGAACTCTTGTCCCCAGATGCAAATCTGATCACGGTGCTCTCCTGCTGAGAAAGCTCCACAGGTCCCAGATGCTGGCGGACCGAGTCGGAGTTCTTGGCTCACCAGAACAGGTCCCTCACACCGTATCCCTCACCCTTCGCTCCAGCCACAGCCCGTCCTCCAACTGCACCACACTCCTTACTCCGACGCACCAGAGTGCTGGCCTTCCCCGGGGTGTTTCTACCATCCCCGCCTTCTCCCGTGTTCCTCCTTCTTCCAGGACTGACCACGTGGCTTGGTTTGCCCAGAACGGTCTCTGCTTACACTTGTCATTCAGTGTAGTTATTAGGAGCCTCCCTTTCACTCTCCAAATGCCCTGGTTTGGTCAACAGCTGACGTGGCCCCACTGCAGTTGGTCTGACGCTTCACCTGGAAAATCTCTGCTCATCTTCGAAGATCTGCTCCAAGTGCCGGAAGAAGTGCTGGGAAGCCTCGTGTGAGTTCCCCGGAGGAAGTCGGCTGCTCCTTCCGTGCCCCTCCAGCCTTGTATGTGTAATTCACGACAGCGTTAACCATGGTATATTACTAGAGACTTGTTGGTATGTCTGTCTTCCTTGCTAGACTTCTTGAGTCTTGTGTAGTTTTGCATCCAGAAGAGTCCCTGACAGGTAGTAGGTGTTCATTTACAGTTTGCTGAAGAGGAATGAGAAAAGGAATTCGCGAAATGTTTATTAAGAACTATGTGCCAGGCACCGTTCTAGGTTCTTTGGCAAGACAGATGAACATCCACATTCTCGCAGAGTTTACACTTAGTCGGAGGAAACAGACCAAGTGGGTTTCTGAACAATCTACTGGTGAGAGTGTAAGTACAGGGTTGGCTGTAACTAAGCAGGCTCACCCCTGGAGCTGGGGGGGGGGGGGAGTCAGCTTCCCTCGAGGCACTGGGCTGTCTGAGGGATGGGGGCCCCCCCTGGCCGATACAAGGATTCAGTCAGAAGGGAAGAAGCAAAGAACAGATTCAGGTAAACAGGGTCCGTGTGGGGCGGGACCGGCAGAGTAATTCACTTCCACGACCACAGCTGCCTCCGGCAATGTCTCCCTTCAATCCTGTCAGGGTGTCTCTGGGACGGTATGTTTAATCTCATTTGAATATAATCCAGAATGTTATTGGGAAGTCTTGGATGAAAGGCTCCCCCGGCACACACGACATTTAAAGCCTGTTGTTCATCTTTGTTCACGGTCAAGATCGGTCAACCTTGTCATGAAAACTTTCCTTGACCACGGCTGCTCCAACTTTTGCATCAATGGTGTTTCTAGTCATCGTAATATCAAATCTGTAGGAAAAAAACATACCCACAGAAACTGTTACCATTCAAATATTAAAGTAAAAATAGATCTACAGGCATGAAAATGACAATACTATCTATTCCATGGACATAGTTCTGATAGAAGCAAGGCACCCAGGGACACTAGCTCCAAGAGAGATCTCTCTAGGATTAGGCCCCAGCCTGGAGAGCCCTAAATACCGTTCCTCCTGGGTCCATAATTATGGTCTGAGAAAGTCTCAATCCCACCAAAGGCACATCAAAGAAAATTTCTTCAAATTGTTTGTTTCCTCATGAGCTGATGGAGTAACAAGTTTACGGATGAGACTATCAAGTAGACGTGTTGATGATGTTGATAATGAAATCGGTTGGAGAACATGCAAACTAAATCAGAAAATACTGAATGAAAATCCTTCTGTGCTTTTTCCTTTGAACGCCTAGGTCAAAGCCACCCATGCCGTTTTCTGCAATACTGCACCAGTGTTCCAATGAGGCGAAACCCGCTCAATCCGCGTGATTCGTTATCTGTTGTAACCTGAAAGGTGTCACTCTCACTTGATCCCCTTTTATGCCATACCACAACTTCAATTGAAATAAATTTCCTGCTCCCAATACTGCAGTAGGTTTCTTCCTCTCTTCCCCCCCTTTCTTTCTTTCTTTCTTTCTTTTCTTTCTTTCTTTCTACTTTGTATTAGGAAATGTTCAAACATACTTTAGAAAGTAGACAGAATAGTAAGATGAACCCACCTAAACCATTACCTAGTTTTTCTACATAAAACGTACATATAGTAAAATGCATAAACTTTAAGTGCACAATGTGTTTTGACAAATGTATGTGCCTGTTTCACTGCCACTCCCAATCAATATATAAAACATTTCCATCACCCCAGAAAGCTCCTTAGCCATCCCCCAATTTTACCAGGCATTAATACATGACCATGCTTGGTTTATCCGTATCCCTCCCCCCACAATTCCCAGGATGATTTTGAAGCAAACCCAGACATCGTATTATTTTACCTGTAAATATTTCCTTCTGTTTCTCTAAGACATAACCAAAATATTACTATCACACTTAAATGAACAAGAATTTCTTAACATTATCAAATATCCAGCCTGTGTCCACGTCTCCTCAACTCTCTTTTAATAGATTTATAATTGGTTTCTTTACTTTTGATCTATCCCACTGATTTTAAAAAACACCCCAGATGAATATTTCCAAGCCGTTGTCACGATTATCTACTGAGTACTCCTTAGGCTACTAGAACCTGGATTCAATACAGAACTTTCCAATTTCAGTTTCCAATTTTCCTCTTCATGCAGCTTAGCCTTCAGCAAAAGTAGGCTAATTTTTGTATGAAAAAAACAAAACCCTGGCTTCCACGACTCTAGAATTTGATTATGTGTCTCTTCTCTTCACCCTGCATGCAAATGGTCATTAGATAAATCTCTGTTGAACACCTACCAGGCATCAGGGACCGGTTAGTAGCTAGAGAAGCCAGCAGTCAACAAGATAAGTACAAATCCCGCCCTCACAGAGGATTATGGCATCTCCTGTCTCTACTTACTGAAATCGAATTTACTTAAAGGTGAGGTCCAAATGTCGCGTTCTGTGCAAAGTCAGCCCTGATCACTTCAGGCAGAAATACTCTGGCTCCTCTTAAACTCTTGCTTTACTTCATTTAAACTGCCCCTAGAGTATATACCACATAAGGAATCTGAACCGAAGATATGTAGAGAGAAGTCCTTCATTTTTGTAAGACCTTCAACATCTTAATGGGAACATAATGAATGAGTAAATGAATATGTTAAGAACAGTTACAACACACACACACACACACACACACACACACACACACACTCAGCTGACAGTGAGTGTGTCAAACTCATCATGTGAAGGCCCTGAGTTCAGTCCTCAGGGAGAACAGCTCTCTCCTTCCTTCTTTAGCAATTGGTCTGGCCTAACATTCTGTTGGCAAAAAGAAAGGGTATATCAGGGGCACTAAGAAAAAAAACAAAGAAACACATGCACACACAAAAAAATCACCCACTGACTGCTGAACCTGAACCAACTGTTTTAAGAAAAGGTATTATTGAGACATTCTTCACTCGGTACAAGGGACTACACTGCTTTAAGGGCACTTCCAGGGACCCCTGGGTGGCCCAGCTGGTTGAGCTACCTACCGACTTCGGCTCAGGTCACGATCTCACAGCTTGTGAGTTGGAGCCCTGCGTCGGGCTCTGTGCTGACGGCTCAGAGCCTGGAGCCTGCTTCGGATTCTGTGTCTCCCTCTCTCCCTGCCCCTCCCCTGCTCATGCTCTGTGTGTGTGTGTGTGTGTGTGTGTGTGTGTGTGTGTGTGTGTGTCAATAATAAATAAACATTAAAAAATTAAAAAAAACAAAAACAAAAAAAGGACACTTCCGGGGGAAAGTCCACATATAAAAGCAAATGAGAATTGGCCTGGAGATGAAGTGGATACACCTCGAAGTCTTTTCCATCTTTTAGTTATCTCATTCCATTAGGGTACGTTTCTAAACGTGGTGCACAGAATTAAAAAGCTGATTTTCTGCAGTCAGAAATCCTGAAAAATTCTTCTCTAAATTTTTGAAAACGTAAAAAGACATAAAGAAGAAAATTAGAGGGGCGCCTGGGTGGCGCAGTTGGTTGAGCGTCCGACTTCAGCCAGGTCACGATCTCGCGGTCCGTGAGTTCGAGCCCCACGTCAGGCTCTGGGCTGATGGCTCAGAGCCTGGAGCCTGTTTCCAATTCTGTGTCTTCCTCTCTCTCTGCCCCTCCCCCGTTCATGCTCTGTCTCTCTCTGTCCCAAAGATGAATAAACGTTGAAAAAAAAAAAATTAAAAAAAAAAAAAAATAAAGAAAATTAGAATCCCCCATAATCCACCAGTCAGACAAAAATCGTTCTTGGGGAGCTTGGGTGGCTCAATCGGTTAAGCACCCACCTTTGGCTCAGGTCATGGTCTCACGGTCCGTGAGTTTGAGCCCTGCGTCAGGCTCTGTGCTGACAGCTCGGGGTCTGGAGCCTGCTTCGGATTCTGTGTCTCCCTCTCTCTCTGGCCCTCCCCACTTGTGCTCTGTTTCTCTCTCTCTCAAAAATAAATAAACATTTAAAAAAATCGTTCTTAACATTTTGGTGTGTTTCTTTCCAGTCATTTTTTGCTGCGAGTAGAAAAAGGTTGCTTTTGGGGCGCCTGGGTGGCTCAGTCGGTTAAACGTCCGACTTCAGCTCAGGTCATGATCTCACGGTTCGTGGTTCGAGCCCCGCGTCGGGCTCTGTGCTGACAGCTCGGAGCCTGGAGCCGGCTTCGGATTCTGTGTCTCCCTCTCTCTCTGGCCCTCCCCCACTCACACTCTGTGTCTCTCCTTTTCAAAAGTAAGTAAACATTTTTAAAAAATGAAAAAAAAAAAAAAAGGACAAAGTTTGCTTCGGAGTACTAGATTTCACGCTGGTGCTGAGGATGGGTGGGCTTACCCAAGGAAAACGTTTTGTTTTCCATATTAAGCAGGGTGGTCTTTGTTCGGTCTTTCCTCACAGATGACTCTCTTTTTTCTTTTTGTTCTCGCTTTTGTTCTCGCCCTTTGCCCACCAAGCCCACAGTTCTGATCTGTGACCCTAATTGGAGTCTTTACTCCCATCTCTGGTCCCAACATCATGTCCCAGATCAGGATCTCACAGTCCTATCCCCCTTTGTATCCATTCACCTCACTGCCTTGACTCAAAACCAAGTTCCTGGGCCACATCTGATCGTCACTATAATTTGTTTTCATTTATCAGCATTTCCCCCACGACATTAAAGAGGCTTTGTGAATTAAAGTTGAGTAGTTGCATGTTATTCTCATCTTAAACATTCTCCTCATATTGACCTGATGTTAGTTTCGATTATGAATTATGAATAACTCCGTAATGAATATGTTTGCAAACAATCTTTACCCATATATCAGATTACTTTCTTTTTGTTAAATTTTTTAAGTTTGTTTATTTATTTTGAGAGAGAGAGAGAACACAAGTGAGTGAAGGGCAGAGAGAAGGAGAGAAAGAATCCCAAAAAGGCTCCACGCCATCAATGCAGGGCCCAATGTGTTAACCAGGTCTCGGACTCAGAAACTGTGAGATCATGACCTGAGCTGAGATCAAGACTCGCCCACTTAACCGAATGCCCTCCCCAATCAGATTACTTTCTTAAGTCAGACACATAGAAATAAATGTATTGACATAAAATATGGCCTAAAAACACCTGATACATTCTGCTAACTTGATTTCTAGAGAGCGTGCAAACTTACCCTCCCACAGCAGAGCGTACTGGGTCTATCTTGTTGACTGTTGCCAACACAGGGTGTTATTGTTAACACAGAGAACAAAAAGGAATTTGGGAATAGAAAAAAGCTCTCGGTGTGGTCAAGAGCATCTATGAAAAATGCACAGCTAGCATCATACTTAACAATGACAGGCCACATGCTTTTCCCCCAGGATCAGGAACAAAGCAAGGGTGTCCACTCCCACCACTTTTATTCAACAGTGTATTATTTTTAATATTTACTAATACGAGATATTTAAAACCACTGTACTTTCACATTTGCATTTCTTTGTGAGAGTAACTTGTTTATTAGCAATTTGCATTTTCTCTTTTGTGAATTATGTATCTGTAGTCTCTGCCCATTGGTATCCTAGGGCTTTTTAAGTTATTTCTGTAGGCTGCCTGTATTTTTGTCTTGAATATTTATTTCTACACTTCTTGTTGTTGGCTTTGGTTTGAATGCCGTATTTTTTGCTTCAGAGAAGTTTATGTCATTTTATTTTATTTTCTGTGAGCAGAACTACTGAGTCTATCTCATTTTAAACTGCATTTATGCTTAACCATTTCTTCTTTTTGTTGTTGTTGTTACATAAATTAACACATTTACTATAGGCCAACCGGGTGTCAAATGGTGGAGCTTCTACTGGTCTGGAAATTCCTTTAGTCTTTTGCTTTTGGAAAATTGTTTTATTTTAGAGAGGGGCAGAGGGAGAGAAGCGTAAGCAGTCTCCATGCTCAGCATGAGCCCGATACGGAGCTCGATCCCGTGACCCTGAGATCACAACTTGAGCCAAAATCAAGAGTCAGACACTCAACCGAATGAGCCACCCAGGTGCCCCAGTCTCCGACTTTTTTTAATTTTCAGTAGGCCCCATTGTCCAACATGGAGCTTGAACTCATGACCCCGAGATTAAGAGTCGCATGCTCTACTGACTGAGCCAACCAGGCACCCCTCAATTCCTTCAGTCTTTTGATGTCTGCCTTTACAGTGGCGGCAGAAGTGGTGTGGAGGGTCCAGGCACCACCGGCTGCTGTTTTCATGAGGGAACCACAACCCCACAGCTCATCCCTTCAACTTGGTTTTGCCACAGAAGGAGCAAGTGTATTTGGCACGCTGGCTTCTTTCAGTTTTCTTCACCATTTTCCTGAGGGAGGCACCATAACAGGGTGAGGGAGATCTTCTATTTACCGATGATTCCTAACATCTTGGCGTGTTTTACCAAGTTGCTGCAAACCAGGTCCCAGCCCAGAGAGTAAACTTTTTTTTTTTTTTTAAATAGTACTGCATGGTACTACAGTAATTACATTGCTTCTATGTTCAAGAACTAGTAGGTTAGTGGGGCGCCTGGGTGGCTCAGTCGGTTAACCGTCTGACTTCTGCTCAGGTCACGATCTCCCGGTTTATGGTTTCGAGCCCCGCGTCGGGCTCTGTGCTGACGGCTCGGAGCCTGGAGCCTGCTTCGGATTCTGTGTCTCCCCCTCTCTCTGTCCCTCCCATGCTCATGTTCTGTCTCTCTCTGTCTCTCAATAATAAATAAACATTTAAAAAAATTAAAAAAAAAAAAAACAACTAGTGGGCTAGTACACAGCCCTGTGATTTCAACAACCAATTTTGCTATGAAAAGTAGTTCTTGTATCTTGCAATTGGTGTTATTTGTTTCATTAGGGTGCATCAACAGGGGAAAAAATGGCTCAGAGAATCCAATTTGCAATATTGGCTCAAAGTTATAATGTGCAGGGTTTATACTCAGTTCTGGGTCATGTTTTCATCTATAAGACTCCATTAAAAGGATAGCGAGGTTCATATCAAAAATCATATAGTAGCTAAAGAGTATCATTTTATCTTGTCTGAACCAACGCAATAGAGCCAAAATCTTTAAACAATTATATAGGTGCATAAAATTTTATGATAGAACTTCACAGGGAAAAATACTTTAATGTGAATCGAAATTCACCTAACTATTCAAAAGGGAAGTGGAGAAGTGTTTCCTCCTATTCGAGAATAGCTACAGAGTAAGGAGAACAAGTAAGTTATTTTCGTGTACCACCAATCGATAGAGTCTTCTGAGTGTACGGAGTATTGAATTTTCCAAAGGTTGCTACTCTACAAAGGGATAATTATTTAAATGTTAGTCTGCTTGTAAAAGTGACACTGAAGAATCTTTTATTTTACTTTATTTGTGGCTTAACTCATATGGAGTCCCTCCAGGTTAACACCTGCCAAATTACTGTATTTTTACCCTACCTCGTATTCTCTCGTTTGATAATGAGTCGGATGTGAGTCACTAAGACAAGATGCACCTCGGAGTAACTATCTTCCAGAATTATTATAAGCATATGATGAATGAGATGTTTATGATACCAAAATTCTCAGCATAAAACAAAGGGAAAATTCAGATGAAGCAATTTAGAAGAGTAATTTAGAGAAAAGTACAAAGAGGAGTCCTGGATTACTGAACTTCAAAAGGAATTCATCAGTCACCATTTCAACACACATCAGAGGAGACCTGGACCTGCAAAGGACCCTGGCTGCTTCGCTGGCTCTGCTTCCCCCGTGTTCGGTACAGTTCAGCCTTTCTAGAATGTGCTTTCTGCACCAGCACAGTGCCCGCTCGTAGCAGGCACTAAGTGGATGATCGCTATGATGAACACCTTTTGGTAGGTCCTGGGGGAACAGAATCCACCTGAAAAAGGTGTACCAAGGGGGTAGGCTCTGGGGCCAGACTGTCCAGATGCAGATTCCAGATCCGTAATTTACCCACCGTGTGACCTTGAACACGGTTGCCTAACTTCTGAGTGGCAGTTTACTCTCACTGGAAATGAAAAGAATCATATGCTTTGTGTCAAGATTAAATGAGACAAAGCATAGGGGCGCCTGGGTGGCACAGTCGGTTAAGCGTCCGACTTCAGCCAGGTCACGATCTCGCGGTCCGTGAGTTCGAGGCCCGCGTCGGGCTCTGGGCTGATGGCTCGGAGCCTGGAGCCTGTTTCCGATTCTGTGTCTCCCTCTCTCTCTGCCCCTCCCCCGTTCATGCTCTGTCTCTCTCTGTCCCAAAAATACATAAAAAACGTTGAAAAAAAAATAAATGAGACAAAGCATAAAAAAAGAACTGGTGTACAGGGAGCATTTGGTATACTTGAGCTATTCACACACAGAGGAAGGAAAAGCATAACCCACGAGATATTTCCTATCTGGATCAGCCTATGCGAGTAAAACAAAGCAAAACGAAGTATATACAAACACATTCTCAGGGCTATTGAGTCTGTCAGGATTAGGATTTGCTGCATATATATTCAAACCGGCAGTTCAGAGAAAAAGAAATTAATTTCCCTCATGCAGAAAATAAACCAGAAAGTAGGACTTTCTACCGAAAAGCCCAGGGCTGGTCTAATGGAGTCACCATTAGCTGGATCCAAGTTCCTTTTCTTGCACTGCTTCTGCCTCCTTAGTGAGCCGCCTCTTGGTTCTGGAAGGTAGCTTGACCGCCGTGATCTCCTTGTCCAAGCAGTGGAATGGAGAAGGGGAGTGGGGGGCTGTTCTGCCCTAACCCTTTAGAACTGTTTGCCAGCAGCTGCATCCAACACTTCCACGAACACTCCACTGGCCACAACTTGGTCTCAGAATCACATCCAGCTATAAGCAAGGCTAGGAACGGGGCACCTGGGCGGCTCAGTTGGTTAAGCGTCCAACGTCAGCTCAGGTCATGATCTCGCAGTTCGTGGGCTCGAGCGTCGCGTCGGCCGGGCTCTGTGCTGACAGCTCAGAGCCTGGAGCCTGCTTTGGATTCTGTCTCCCTCTCTCTCTCTGCCCTCCCCTACTCACACTCTGTCTCTCTCTGACTCTCAAAATTGAGTACATGTTAAAATAATAATAATAAAAAGGAAGGCTAGGAAGTAGTCTTTACTCTGAGTGGCCTTGTGCCCAGCCAATAATTAGGGGTTCTAGTACAACAAAGGAAAGAATGGACATTAGGGAGGAAAACAGGGTTCCTTACCACAGCCTGGTAGGTAACAAACTGACTCTGAGAGAGAAACAGAATGATGATATTCAAGAGAATAAAGGCAACCCTAAGATTTATGTATTTGCTCGCCTATCTGCTAGGGCACAATTGTCAACGGTTTGTCTTACTGCATTTTATGCTTCGGTCCTAAAACTCATCAAAAAGGATTATGTTCTCAGCCCTCCTAGAAATGCTCACCAGAGTAGCCTTCCCGTTCTGCTCTCCTTGGCTTAAAAGAGAAGGAAAGCTCTTGGGAGGATTTCAAAGAAAAGCCACCAGAATGACTCACGGCTCCAAACAATAAGACCTAGAACGGACTTTCAGGAACAGCAGTGAGTCAGACAGAGAAAGAAATGGCTAGAAGGTGACTACATAATGATGTTCTGCTACAGAAAGGGTTCTGACGCAAAGGGGGGGGGGGGGAGGACAAGGAGGAAGGCCAGCTGTTCACCTCCACCAAGGACTGAGGAAGGAAAAGGGAGGCCGAAGTGACTTCAGGTGACAGGGATTATACAGTGAACTCTCTGAAGGCTGAGATGTGCTGCTCTTGAGGGCAGGGGCTGGGGATTGGAGGGGCAGGGCACAGGCAGGGGGCCGGTGGGCGACTTGAACCGCTACAGTTGGCTTCGTTTCCTGTGCCTCAGTTTCCCTCATGGAATACTACGGTTTCGAGTTCAGAAAACAAACGCTACGTTGACTTGAAAGTTAAGCTCTGGTTTCGCATGGGTGCAAAAGAGTAACAACTGTGCGGATGTCAGTGTGCTGCAGAATAATCCTAGGAGGAGAAAGGAACGGATTTTCTGTTTTCAGATAGCGTTTTTTTTTTAGTTATACCAGGAATGTGATGGCAGTCCAGTCAAGACAGTACCAGAAGATGCATTTCACCCACGGCAAACATTAAGCGATGCCAAACAAAATATACAAGGAGAGAAGAAAGGGGAGGGGGTGCATGACTGAAAAACAAGGTAATCACTTCCGGCATGGGGGGAGGGGGCAGGGGGGCAGAAACACAAAAGAACAGGAAGAGCAGAGGGAGGCAGAACCCGGGCCCTGGGTCTCCAAACAGGCAGTGGGAGCTGAGAATCTGGCTGCGGCACAAAACCTCCTTCCTCCTCCTCTGCCCCCTCCAACTCCCACTCCCCAGGGGTGACTGCTTTCCCTTTTGAGCTCTCCTGGTGGCTGCTCAGGAGATGAGGCCCCTCAGCGTGGGGGGGGGGGCATTCCTACCTCTGTCCCCTCCCCCTTGTTCTGTCAGAGTGTGCCATTGTTCTAACACTTTCGCTCTGTGCTAGAACCCTAACCAAGTCTTCTGCACTCTTGATTCAAGTTCGCTGTGAAGGCAAGTAATGCGACTGGAGCCACAGAGAATGAAAAGTACCCTGTGGCATTACACCCGTGTCATGGTTGAATAGAAAGTTTTCTAAATTCTACTTTTGAGTCAGAATCATGTCCTGTTCTAGTTGGCTTCCTATTTGGATCATGGCTTTCTTTTTGGGGGGGGGCAATGTTTATCTTTGTTTTTGAGAGAGAGAGAGACAGAGCACAAGTAGGGGAGGGGCAGAGAGAGAGGGAGACACAGAATCCGAAGCAGGCTCCAGGCTCTGAGCTGTCGGCACAGAGCCCGACCCGGGGCTCGAACTCACAAACTGTCGGATCATGATCTGAGCCGAAGCCAGACAGTTAGCCGACTGAGCCACCCAGGCGCCCCCTGTTTTTCTTTCTCAAAAAGTTTATGTATTTATTTTGAGAGAGTATACACATGCAGGGGAGGGGCAGAGAGAGAGGGAGGCACAGAATCTGAAGCAGGCTCCAGGCTCTGAGCTGTCAGCACAGAGCCCGACGCGGGGCTCAAACTCATGAACTGCGAGATCACGACCTGAGCCGAAGTCTGGCACTTAACTGATTGAGCCACTCAGGTGCCCCCGGATCATGATTTTCTTTTTTTTTTTTTTTTTTTTTTATTTAAAAAAAATTTTTTTTTTCAACGTTTATTTATTTTTTGGAAACAGGCTCCAGGCTCCGAGCCATCAGCCCAGAGCCCGACGCGGGGCTCGAACTCACGGACTGCGAGATCGTGACCTGGCTGAAGTCGGACACTTAACCGACTGCGCCACTCAGGCGCCCCAAGGATCATGATTTTCTTATAGAGCATTTGTTTCCCTCAAGGGAAGTTTCTTATCTCCGTGTGTGTGTGTGTGTGTGTGTGTGTGTGTGTGTGTTTGTAAGTAGTTATCGAAATGTCTTCATTTTATTGTTGACAACTTCCAGGTTCCTCAATATTCGGGGTGTGTAATGACATCTATTTTGTTTTTAAAGTTATTCTTTGTGGAGCCTGTTTACTCCCTCCTTTAATTTGAAATGACAGCTTTGCAGGCCCAGTCGCACAAATGACCCCCTGCGGTTTCTTTTCAATGATTTCCTGAGCTGGATTTGTGTCTCCCTCTTCTCAGATTCCTTCTCAGCTTGAGAGGAATACATCCTCAATTAATTGGGTTTTTTTTTTTTTCCAGAAAGGGTATATGTAGACTTAACCTTTGTGGGTGTTTACCGTTTTTATCTTATCCTCGCCTTACTTGTTCGACCGGATATGGAATTCTTGGTTGAAATAATTTTTCCTTATCAATTCAGAGTCTTTGCTTCACTGCCTTCTAGCAGACAATACTGCTTCAGATATGTCTGGGGCCAGTGTGGGACTCATTTCCACCTGAGAAACTTATTTTCTTTCCTTTCTGCAGAATCTTAGTATTTTTCTTTAAGTTGGCATTCTAGGGGCGCCTGCGGGGGGCGGGGGGCAGTTTCAGTCTGTTAACCTTCCGAGTCTTGATTTTGGCTCAGGTCATGATCTCATGTTTCAGGAGATCAAGCCCTGGGTCAGGCTCCGGGCTGACAGTGCTGGTGCCTGCTTGGGATTCATTCTCTGTCTCTGTCTCTGTCTCTTTCAAAATAAAATAAACGTTGAAAAAAATAAAGCTGGCATTCTGAATGTTCCCTTGAATACATCTAAATGTTGACTCAGACCGCCCTCTGCCCTCCCCAGAATGGGAGGTGGGCAAGAAGTTTCTTTCAATCCCAACACTACAGTTTTTCTACCACCTCAGGGGAATTATCTGCTGCTATGTCTTTTTTTTTTTTTAACGTTATTTATTTTTGAAAGAGCGACAGAGCGAGTGGGGGAGGGGCAGACAGAGAGGGAGACACAGAATCCGAAGCAGGCTCCAGGCTCTGGGTTGTCGGCACAGAGCCAGACGCGGGGCTCATGAGCGGGGCTCGAACTCATGAGCCGTGAGATCATGACCTGGGCTGAAATCGGACGCTCAGCTGACTGAGCCGCTCGGGTGCCCCAACTGCTCTGTCTTTAAAAGCTTGTTCCTCATCCACCATCTCTTCCCGGAGCTCCTCACAGATAGATGTCGGCTCCACGTTTAACCTTCCCTCGTTAGGACTCCATAATTTGGAGCACCTCTCTGCCCATCTCTTCCAGATCCACGTTCGATCGTTTGCTTCATTCAGTTCTTTTATTCTCAGTTTTCATTTTGGTGATCCTGCTTTTAATTTCCGAGAGTTTTTCGCTTTCTGAGTGTTCTTTTTTCATGGCCATCTGTTTCTATTTTTTTCCTCAATAGATAGTATGTCTTTTTGGAGCTTAGATTAGAAAGTGTTCTCAAGTCCTATTTCTTGCCATTATCTGTCTCCCACTCTCTGAAACGACGTGTTCTGTTTGTGCAAATCGGTCTTTCACAGCATGAATTTCTTCCAAATGCCTCATGATTTTGATTGACATGGCTGATGGACGATGGGATGTATTGGCTTCTCTGGTCAACACACCTGAGTTTGCTTTGCAGATGGGAAGGCCTGTTTACCCCAAAGGCCTCTCCTTCACCCCACTGCCACCCTCCACCCCCAACAGCCCGGGAGGAGAGCTTTCTGTGGCTTTCTGTGGAGGCCCTGAGTCTCTCAGCACCTGGCCTGCCTCAGTCCACAGCACCCCCCCCCCCCCATTTTCCCTCACCCTGGTAGCTTTTACTCTGTTGGAGGAGGGGTGCACAGGGGTGCACCTGGGGCAAATGGTGCTACTCCAGATATTTAATGGAGGGGAGGGGCTGATTGAGCCATCCCGTAGATGGTCCTTCAATCCATCACCCCTCCCCTCCCAACCTGCTGACTCCATGTCTTGGAATTTCTGCAGAGTTCTGCCAGGCAAAACAGCCACCACCACTTCCACGGTGGCTTAGGGTTACCATTTTATTCTGCTATAATCCTATCTACTTTCCTTTTTTTTTTCACGTTTTATTTTTGAGAAAGAGAGCACATGCGCACCCCCAAACTAGCCAGGGGAGGGGCAGAGAGAGGGGGCGGACAGAGGACCGGAAGGACGCTCTGCACTCACAGTAGAGAGCCCAGTGTGGGGCGGGAACTCACCAACTGCACGAGATCACGACCTGAGCCAAGGTTGGATGCATAACCAACTGAGCCACCCAGACACCCCCCATCTACTTTCTATGGTCTCTAAACTTCAAAATGTCTTGTCTGTGGATGGGGCTTTCTTGTTTGCAAGGCTCCCATGGTCATTCCACTGGTTTTCTGTCTCCTTTCCCATTTCAGTGGGATCTGTTCAGCTCTGGGATTATAACTGGGAAGAAGGCAGACACAGTCCCTTCTCACATGGAGTTTATGTTCTTGAGCAGTGAGTAGTAGTAAGCAAGCAAGTACAGTGAACGGACCAATCTGGCATTAACACAGTAAGTCTTGCAGGAGGGATTCCCTAACCAGATTTATGGGTAAGAAAAGGCCTGGAAAGGAAAGGATGTCCCGGCTGAGATCTGAAGAATGGGCAGGTATTATGGCAAAGGGAACCAGCGACTATACATGGCTTCTGCTGGAGATGCTTCTGCACATTATCTCCCGAATTCTGTCAGTAATCCAGTGAGAGAGGCATTATCGATACCAGTTGAGAAGTAAGGAAATTGACGATGCGGTTAAGTAACTTGCCCAAATCGCACAGCCAGTAAGGGGTGATGCTGGGATTTTAATCAGTTGGGATATCTCTAAGAGCTACATGCTTTTCTACATTAGGTGCCAATTTCTTTTCTAGCTTTTAAAAGTTGTAAAAGACACATAATGTGAAATTCACCATCTTCACCATTTTTAATCTTACAGTTCAGTGGCAGTAAGGACGTTCACACTCTGGTGCGGCTACTACCATCATTCATCTGCAGTGCTCTTTTCGTCTTGCAGAACTGAAACTCTATCCAGTAAACAACTCCTCACTCTCCCTCCTTCTAGCCCTGGCATCCACCGTTCTAACTTCCGTCTCTAGGAGTTTGACGACTCTAGGTACCTCATATCACCGGAATTGTGCAGTATTTGTCTTTTTGTGACTGGCTTATTTCACTCAGCATAATACTCTCAAGGTTCATCCATAGATGCCAGTGTCTTTTTAATACCCTGTACCTCCTGATAAGCTCTAAAAGGAAGAATGTGTCCCAGCCTGAGCTGAAAAGGGGAGGATTAGGTTGTGATAAAACTCGATTATTATTAGGAATACAGTTGAAGCTATGATGAATCAGCAGAGGACCCTAGAATTTTCAAAACCTCAAATCCTGCACTAAGGAGCGCATACGATCTGTCTCCATTGTATATGAAATAGTCAGAAAGTACATCGTGTCCTGGCAATATAACTTCAATCAATGTGATCCAGAGAGCTTCCTGTCCAATGACGTGACTCCTAAATTCTATGTCTGAGCAAGGGACCCTCCTTTAACATTGGATCAGGGTCCATGTATTCTTTCGCATACAAATGTGCCCTACATCATGTACCAGTATGGTGAATGGTCGCCATGTGCAATTCCAGACCCCATCTCCACCTTTTCCATTCTGCCTTGGGTCCTCCAGGCTGACCCATAGGGATGGATTTCAGTCGGATTTGGCTAATCAGAGGCACTAGCAGGAGATTGGGGAGTGGCTGGCATATTTATTATCCTGGCTCTCTCTCAGCAGCGTTGCTGTGAGTTGGCTGCTCCAAAGGCAACACTTTCTGGCACCTGGTATGCAGCTAATGACCTAGAAAATGCTTTCACTACGCCCCTTCTCTATCGGCAAAAATAATTAAAAGTGGTGTGCCTTCCTATGTCAGGGACAGCACTATATCTTAACTGTCTTGCCTCAGGGCTAAATCAAATCCTGCTGTCATAATTTAACCTAGAGGGATGTGTTTGTCTTGATATCCTACAAAACATCACACTGGTCCATTACACTGATGGCATTATACTAATTGGATCCAAGAAGTGGGAGGCGATAAGCACCTTAGGCACATTGATAAAACACATGCATGCCAGGGGGTTGGGAGATAAACCCCCAGAAGTCCAGGGGCTGCTGAATCAGTGAGGTTCGTAGGGGAGCACTGGGGTACCACGTTGTTCCACAAGTAAGGCACAATTGTTGC
This sequence comes from Herpailurus yagouaroundi, assembly GCF_014898765.1. NCBI lineage: Eukaryota > Metazoa > Chordata > Mammalia > Carnivora > Felidae > Herpailurus > Herpailurus yagouaroundi. Next base: position 6,317,795 of record NW_024412428.1, read on the forward strand.
ACCGTGTTCCAAATACTACACAGGAGATACAATGGTTCTTGGCTTTCTTTGGATTTTAGAGGCAACTTAAGCCAGAGTTTGATGTGCTGCTCTGACCTAATTATTGGATAGCTTACAACACCACCAGTTGTGAGTGGGCACAGGGTATGAAGAGGTCCTGCAACAAGTCCAGGCTTCCTTACAAGCAGTCTGACCCGCACACCCAATAGCATGGAAGAATGTGTGGCGAGCAGGGATGCTGTAGGGAGCCCCTGTCAAGACCCACTAAGACCCAAGTGAAGTCAACTGCTGACAACTATTTTCTTTTCAACGTTTATTTATTTTTGGGACAGAGAGAGACAGAGCATGAATGGGGGAGGGGCAGAGAGAGAGGGAGACACAGAATGGGAAGCAGGCTCCAGGCTCTGAGCCATCAGCCCAGAGCCCGACGCGGGGCTCGAACCCACGGACCGTGAGATCGTGACCTGGCTGAAGTCGAACGCTTAACCGACTGCGCCACCCAGGCACCCCTAACTATTTTCACTTGAAAAGCCGGTCCTGGACTGCCTGAGGTTCCCAATAGAGACTGAATATCTGACCCTGGGTCACAAATGACTATGTGAGTTAAACTGCCCACCGTGACCCCGGGCACACTCAGCAGGATTCATCGTAAAGTATAAATGATATATGTGAGACCAATCTCCAAGCAGATCTGGAAACCACAGACTTCCGGACCAGGTGGTTTAGGCTCCCGTGGTGCCTCTTCCTACTGCTGCGCTGCCCCTCTCTCAACACACATCAATGGCCTTAGGGAGTTCCCTGTAGCCACTTATAGAGGATGAAGAAGTGGGGGCCACATGTATTAATGGATGTACATGGTATGATGCAACCACACGGAAGTGATAAGTTGCCCAACTCTAGTCCCATTCAGGGATGGCCTGATAGAAAAGAGTGAAAAGCAATCTTCCCAGTGGGCAGAGCTTCAGGTATTACACCTGGTTTACTGTGTACGGAAGGAAAGGTAGTCTGAAGAATGACCCATCTGATTCCTGGGCCATGGTTAACAGGTTCGCCACATTGTTCAGGGAGTTGGAAAAAATAAATTGCCTGTTTGGTGAGATGGCTGGGGCAGAGGTTTGTGGATGGATTTTCGGAATGTGCGTGGAGTATAGAGATAAGTATATCCCATGTAAATGCGCACCGCAGCATCTGCTGTGAAAAGAGTCTCTCAATAATTGTATTAGTCATCTCAGGCTGCCGTAATAAAATTCCAGACTGGGGGGCTTAAACAATAGACATGTTACTTTTTCACAGTTGTGAAAGCTGAAAGTCCAAGATCAAGTTGCCATCAGGGTTGGTTTCTGGTGAGACTTCTCTTCCTGTAGAAGGCTGCCTTTTTTCACGTCCTCACATGTTTTTTTCTTCAGTGTGTGCAAGTAGAAAGAGCTCTCTGATGTCTCTTCCTCTTCTGGTTATTCCATCATTCCATTTATTTGTTTCTTCGTTTATTTCTGTATTTCTTTATGACCTTTCCCCCAGCTTTATTATGATATAATTGACATAGAATCTTCCTCTTTTTAGAAGGAGAACAGCCCTGCTGGTTTAGAGCCCCACTCTTATGGTCTCACGTAACCTTATTTCCTCCTTATGGCTATCTCTCTAAATACAGAAACACTGAGGGCTAGGGTTTCAGCATATAAAAAAAACTATAAGACAATTGGAGAAATGTGATCAGTAACTGAATACTGATGGTATTAAGGGATTGTTGTTAATTTTTTGTAAGTGTCCTAATGGTATTTGGGTTACGTCCTTTAGAGACGCACATTGAAATATTTATAGATGAAATGAGCTAATGATTGGATTTTCTCCACAACAGTCTAGAAGAGTAGGAAGTGGGTGCTGACGTTGATGAAACAAGATTAGCCATGAGTTGGTAATTATTGATGCTGGGTCAATAGTATATGATGGTTCACTATACTGCACTATTTTATGTATGTTTGAAGTTTTCTATAATAAAATTTTTTTATCTTTAAGAGTCAGTGTAAAAATATGAAGCATTGAGGCTGAGGTGGGGTTCAAAGGAAAATCATCCTGGGATGGGGGTGAGGATGTTGGAACAGATGGGACAGGATGATTGCTACCTCGCACTTTTGCTCAAGGTAAGATCGGAGATTCTGACTTTTCCCACTGGGAGGTGGAATGTCGATTGTTTATTTTTTAAAAGTGAGATATAGTTGACATGACATTAGCCTCAGGTTTACAATTTAAAGATTTGCCATAAGAAATCTAGTTAATGTCTATCACCACACACAGTTACAATTTTTTTTTTCTTGTGATGGGAACTTTTAAGATTTACTTTCTTAACTTTCAAATAACATGATTTAAGATTTACTCTCTTGGGAACTTTCAAATACAGTATTGTTGACTGTCGTCACCATACTGTGCATTACATCCCCAGGACTTATCTACTTTATAATTGGAAGTGTGTATCTTTTGACCTCCTACACCCGTTTCTCCCACCCCCTATCCCCTACCTCTGGCAACCACCAATCCGTTCTTTGTAACTGTGAGTGGGTTTTTTTGTTTTTTTAGATTCTACATGTAAGTGAGGTCATATACCATTTGTCTTTCTATGTCTGGCTTATTTCACTTAGCATAATGCCCTCAAGATCCATCCATGTTGTCACAGATGACAGGATTTTCTTCTGTTTTTTGCTGAATTCTATATAATATGTTTTCTTTATCCATTCATCCACTGATGGACAGTTAGGCTGTTTTATGTCTTGGTTATTATAAATAATGCCACATTGAACATGGGGTGCACATATTTTTCGAGTTAGGGTTTCATTTCCTTCAAATAAATACTCAAGCGAAATTGATGCATCATATGGTATTTTTCTTTTCTCTTCTTTTTTTTTTTGAGGAACCTCCATACCGTTTTCCACAGTGGCTGCACCAATTTATACACCCACCAACAGTGCACGAGGGTTACCTTTTCTCCACATTCTTGCCAATACTTGTTATTTCTTGTCTTTTCGATACTAGCTATTCTGACTGGTGTAAGGTGATATTTCATTTTGGGTTTGATTGCATTTATCTGATGACGAGTGATGCTGGGCACTTTTCATGTACTTGTTTATCTGATTATTTCTTTATGATCAGATTTACCAAAATGGTGATGTGAGTTGTCTCCAGATTAAAGTGGGAACAAGAATCTTAAAAAGAAAGACCTTTCCCCAGTCTTTCCCCAATCTCTTGATCGAAGATGTAGCAAAATGGCATGCAGAAAGGAAAGCAATCCTGATTACCCAGAGCTTCTCAAACTTTATGTTAGACATCACCTGGGGACTCTGTCAAACTGTAGACTCTGATTCAGTATGTCTGGGCCAGGGCCAAGATTCCAAATTCTAACAACATCCCAATGATGTTGTCTTTGGACCCCACTTGGAGTACAGGCGATGGCTCTGTGGTTCACAAAGCTGTTATCGTTTAGAATTACCTGGGAGCTTCTACAAAATACTAATGGCTAAGTCTTTTTAAGAAATACTAATGGCTAAGAACGTTAGAGATTGTGATTCAATTTAACTGGGGCTTGGGTATTATTTTTTTAAAGTCTCCCATATAATCCTAATGATTCCTTAGAGGAATATTTTTAAGACCCAGCAACATAGTCTATTCTTCCCATTTACTAATGATGCATTTTGAATCAACCATTCATTCAATCATCCTTTCATTTATTCAATTTCCAACTCTAATGATTGAATGCTCTATTTTAGAGAAATTACGTCTATGCATTCCTCCTTTTTCGAATAGTTTTTAGCATCTTCTAGAAATATCTACATTCTTTCTACCGGATTTTCACTGGGTTACTGCATAATGAAATTAAACTCTGAATAGCATCCTTCCCACAAATTTCACACTAAGCTGCTGCTTTTGGAACTAGACAATGGCACAGGAGAACAATATTAAACAGTCTAGAAAGGAAGAACAAACACCTATTTTCAGTTGATATTTCATTGGAGGTGACGTGCTAGTCGGATGGTATTTAAAATTATCCGGAATAAAAAAAGAATGAGTAGTTTTATGAACATTTCCTTTGTTCAATCTTAAGCACTTCCTCAAGGAATTATGCAGAATGAGCTTTCTAGGTGACTTCAGCTCTGGGGCAGAGATGCAGACCTCGGCGTTTATCGAATGCTTTCACAAAGCAAGGTAGAAAGGTGAAGTTTTACCCTTGCTGTGGAATGTCCTTATGGATGTCTCCCTAGGCACACGTGCAAAAGTCATGATGGTATACACACAGGCGGAACTGCTGGGTTTCAGGGTATGTGAATGTTCAACTACCAAGATATTACCAAATTGTGTAGTATTTATGAAAGTGCTCGTGTATATTTATCATCCCACCAGCAGTATGGTAGAGCTTCTATTCATCTCTGAGACTTGTGATTATGAATTCTTAATTTTAGCCACTTTAGTAGGTTTTGTGTGTTATCTTGTTAATAGTCTTTTTTTAAGTTTATTTTGAGAGACAGTGTGTGTGCACAAGTGAGGGAGGAGCAGAGAGAGAATCCCAAGCAGGGTCCATGCTGTCAGCACACAGCCCAATGCGGGGCTCGAACTCAGGAACCCCAAACCCTGTGAGATCATGACTTGAGTCATAATCAATAGTCAGACACCTAGGGCGCCTGGGTGGCTCAGTCAGTTAACCGTCCCACTCTTGATTTCGGCTCAGGTCATGATCTCTCGGTTCAAGGGATCAAGCCCCACATCGGGCTCTGAGCTGACAGTGTAGAACCTGCTTGAGATTCTCTCTCTCCCTTTCTCTCTGCCCCTCCCCCCACTGTCTCTCTTAAAGAAGTTGAGCAATTTTTCATGTTTATTCTCCTTTTGTGTTTCGTCTTCCTGTGAAACATCTGTTTGGATGGTTTTTCCATCGGTTGTTTGTCTTTTTTTGTTTGTTTCAGAGTATTAATCTGAATACTATCTTCTTTGCCAGCGACAGGTGTTGCAGATATCTCCTCCCAGCTTGTAGACTGTTTTTGCACTTCCTTGTTGGCATTGCTTGATGAACAGAAGTTCTTAACTATAATATAGGCAGATGTAGGGGCACCTGGGTGGCTCAGTCGGTTAAGCCTCCGACTTCAGCCCAGGTCATGATCCCATCCTTTGTGGGTTTGAGCCCTGCATCAGGCTCTGTGCTGACGGCACAGAGCCTGGAGACTGCTTCAGATTCTGTGTCTCCCTCTCTCTCTGCCCCTCCTCCGCTCACATTCTGTCTCTCTTTCCCGAAAAAATAAACAAATGTTAAAAATTTATAACATAGGCAGATACATCAATCTTTCTGATTTGAGCTTTTTGTGTCTTAAGCACTTTTTCCGTACACAAAGATAAGATAGTCTTCTATTTCTAAATGTTTAAAGGTCTTACCTTTATACATTTACATGTTTAATTACTCTGGAATTAAGTATCAAAAGGCCACCTTTTTTTTTAAATGTTTATTTATTTTTGAGAGAGAGAGAGAGAGAGAGAGACAGAGTATGAGTGGGGGAGAAGCAGAGAGAGAGAGGGAGACACAGAATCCGAAGCAGGCTCCAGGCTCTGAGCTGTCAGCACAGAGCCTGACACAGGGCTCAAACTCACAAACCATTAGTTCGTGACCTGAGCCAAAGTCAGACACTTAACCAACTGAGCCACCTAGACATCCCATCAAAAGCCCACTCTTCAGGGCTGATTCACATGTGGAAAAGGTATCTGTAAATTCCTCCCAGGAAAAGTTGCCTGGTGTCTGCTCTATGGCTGATGAGATCCTCCCCTTATACATATTTTGAGCTTGTTGCTTGCAGGCCAGGAACAGTCTAACATGGGGACCCTTACAGTCATAGTTACTTCAGGGTGACCTGGTAGAGTAGATTAATTTCTCAGTTCTCGATCCCAACAGATCTGATAAAGGAAGTAAAATACTTCTGAACATGAAAGGCAATTATAAGGCTACGGGCTGAACAAAATCCCCCCAAAAAGCAGAGTTTTAGACCTCCATATGATGTGACTGCATTTTTGATAACCATTCAAAGGATCTTCTATGAAAACAACTCTAGTTACTCCTGTACAAATAAGTCAAAGGACACACACAAAAACAATTAAAAACAATTAAAACAATTGTTACAATTAAAACAATTTAAAAACAACAATCACCACCACCACCACAGGCCAACCCTGCTATCAAATCCACATCTTAATGGCAGGAACTTGACCAAAAGAGGGAAGCAGGAAGCCAACACTGATACATGACTCTACTCCCAACACGACTAAGCACTTCAGAGACGGCAATCAGGGAAAAAGTAAAGCACTTTGCATTCTGAGCTAAATTAAAAATAACAGGACCACCCTAACTGGCTTGGGTCTCCAAGCTCTTAAAACAGTGAACATCCCATAAACCTGGTTTCCAAACAAGAGCAATTCCGCTCCTGATCTTGTTATGTTGGCATCTGAGACTATGACTTGGTCTTTGTGACTATAACGTCACGTGAGGAAGTTGTCTGTTGCCAGCATTAACACACGGATATAAACTTGGAAACCTTGATAACTTTACGGTTTCTTGAATCAAATGCTTACCAGGTTCTCTACTGGGGGAGCAGATCTTTCTGAAATCTGACTTCCTTCTTGTCTTTGCAAATCCTTTCCCTTTGAAAGCCTTCTGTTTCGGAGTCCGCCTTTAGCCTGTGCAGTTGGGTGCTTCATCTGCCTATTGGTCATCTTTCTCGCTTGGCACGTTGAGCCTTCAATGTGATGACGTCTTCTTTGTTCGCAGCTCACCCACACACCTCATGTTTTGACTGGGAGTATTTTCATTGGCATTTTACACAGATTCCTCCTGGATACTGTCCACAGGCTAGCTCTTGGTTTCCTTCTAAAGCAGCAATTCACAGCTCCGTCCTCTCAGAAACATGTAAGAGGAAACAAAAGGACACTTGTAATGCCACCTCTTTGGTTTGTTGTGGCTCAACCTAAGCAAAACCTAGCAGTTGGAGGTAAGCCAGTCATTAGATTAGTGACTTCTTGGGGCGCCTGGGTGGCTCAATCGGTTGGGCGTCCGACTTCAGCTCAGGTCATGATCTCACGGTTTGTGGGTTCCAGCCCCGCGTCGGGCTCTGTGCTGACAGCTCAGAGCCTGGAGCCTGCTTTGGATTCTCTGTCTCTCTCTCTCTCTGCCCCTCCCCTGCTCTCTCTCTCTCTCTAAAAAAAAATAAACATTAAAAAATTAAGTTAATGACTTCTTTTAGCAATTTTTATCACAAGCCTTCCTTATCAGGAGAAAAAAAAACCCAGTATTCTCAACTTTATAAACACCTGTAATAACAAAAGATCTTGGGCCTATAGGAGTCAACAGTTTTCTCCCATCTGCTCTTTACTTTGGACAGAGTTTACATGTCTTCTTGGGGTGACTGTGGCCAAAGTGGAATATCTGTGGCTCCCTTGGGACAGATCTTCACATTCTTACCCCTAGAATCCTAGAATAGAGGGTTGATGCAAAGGCCCTGAGGTAGACACATTTTTTTTTTAATGTGAAGAGATGGAAACCATCAGAGGCATCATAAAATGAGTTGACTTTTAGGTCAAGCCAGGAAGATGCTCACCTTCTGCAACTTTCGGTGCATGTGGAGAACAGTCCTGGGTTCGGATAACACAACTTCACATCCTCCTGTGAGGCTCCCAACACTAAATCTGAGCTCTGAAGACACAGGGAATGTTCCTTGACAATGGACAGATGCCAAGCAAGTACCTATATCCCATTTCTACCTCCCTCCTGTTTCCATCTTCTAATCGTTGCGGCCAGAAGTGAAGTGGAGAAGCCAGGATGCCAGCGGTGGAGAGGAATGTCTCAGGAGTCTCTACCGGACTCGACCAGACATACGCTTCTGACACCTCACATGTCTCAGAGGATGTGAGACAGTCGGTGGTGGTTAGTGAACCCAAGTTCACATTCACATAAAATCCGAGCATACAGCAGCACGGGCTTGGCGCAGGCGTGAGCACCTTCGTCTCAGCCACCCTCCCAAGGGCCGTGTTGATCCGGATCTTGCGTATCTGAGAAATGTCAAGATGCTGGCGAGAAATGAATAGCCCGTCTGGTGCTTTCTCGCCAAATGCTGAAGGCAGGGGAAGCATAAGTTGTTTGCAAGATGTCAAGCAGAGGTCTTCAAACAGTGCAGGTAAAAGGAAGAGATGAGTCTTTTCCGGTTTTCTGTCACGGTCACACACAAACCTGCCGACCTAAGGCCCATGCTCAGTGCTCGACTCCAGAGTCCAACTCTCTGAAAAGGTCCGCCAAACGTCCCGCTACCAGGTTTTCCTGGCCTTACTTATTCTGGGAGAACTGAAAGCACCCGGAGTGGATGAAAAGCCTCTTGTCAGTCTGCATCACCGAGGAGCCCAGGCGCCTTGGACAGAAGGTGCGTACGTTATGGAATAGGGTTCCTCAGAGTAGACCCCACAGAAGGGGCAGGTCAATGATTTCCAGGGCTCGGCCACAAATCTCCTCAGGCATCCAACTCTCAAGACTCCCAGATAAGTCGGAAGGGATCTGGACTGGATGCTGCCCTTTTGTTGGAATCAGGAATACCACACCCGTGTCACCCATTCTCTCCACAGGACAGACGTCTCTGAAAACAGCAGAGTAGACAACTCCAAACCTTCATCCCTTCATAAAAGCAGTGAACAAGCTGGCAAGAATTGTCACGATGACGTTTTTCAGAACTCTAGAATCTAATAAAAGAAACTTTCAGCAACCAGAATAAAGCTCCCTGGAAAAAAAAAAAAGCCAGCTGAATTTTGGTAAGAGAGCATTTCGACTTACCTTGTTACCATCTCCAACGCAGCTACAGACTTGAAGACAGAAGTCCATTTTCCTGGTGCAGGTTACTGGCACCGGAGGGACCAGAACCAATCTTATCTTACCTCAAAGAACCGTGGATCCACGTTTTGACCTAAGTAGCTCCCTGAAGCTCCCCGTAAGCTCCTTGAAGGATCTGCTCAAGGACTTGCCTTTGTTTCGCACGCCTCAGCTCCAAGGCAGTTTTCTGGGTGACATTTGCAAATGTATAAGCGGCTGCCATCTGTGGCAAAGGGTAACAATTAGGGCAAGCAACAGAAAAGCCAAAATGCTGGGAAGAAAGAGGCTGGAGAAGGGCGTATTTCAGGGAATAAGGGCTTTGAGAGGCTCCCATTTAATCCAGAGAACTAGAAGATTCCATGCATGCCTGGACTGGATAGATGCTCAGAAAAGACCCGAGAAGATTCAAAGATCTTCCCACTGGCTGACCTTCAAGCTCCATGCAAGCAGGAAGTAAATGGCCCGGCCAAGTATCGAGGAGTGCCACAACGCAGAGCCCATCTGAAAAGACTGGAGAGAGTTTTTAGGGGGCTTTTTTTTTTCTTTTTCTTTTTTTTTACTCCAGGGATTAAAAGAACTCTCTGCCTGACCACTAGCTGACTAGTAAACTAATGGAACAGAAACTTAAGTGACCACACATGACAAAGAATATAGTTTGAAAATTAGTTCAGAAAAGCCATTTAAAAAACAAGCAACAACAGCTACAACAAACAGCAACAACACGTCATGGAGAGAGAGGGAAAAAGTGATTTCCAAAGTTGCCACATGAGAATATTCAAAATATTAAGTTTTCAATGAAAAGATTACAAAGTCACATGTGAAAGAAAGAACCATTCATAGGAAGAAAAAAGTTAATAGTTCTTGAGGAAGCCCAAATATCCGACTTAACAGACAAAACTTTACTTTTTTTAATATTTGTTTTTGAGAGAGACAGAATGCGAGTGGGGGAGGGGCAGAGAGAGAGGGAGACACAGATTTGGAAGCAGGCTCCAGGCTCTGCGCCATCAGCACAGAACCCAATGTGGGGCTCGAACTCATGAACCTGTGAGATCATGACCTGCGCCAAAGTCGGATGCTTAGACTGAGCCTCCCAGGCACCCCGAGAGCCACTTTTTAGAAAACATCTATATACTCATTGCCCAGTTTTAATATTAACATCTTGCCATCTCTGTTGCATCTATTTGTTTTTTACTGAAGTGTTTGAAAGTAAACGGGGTGTAACATCTGTCAACATTTTGGTTATGTCCCACTTCATCTTGGCCAAAGTTTCTCATGTTTCCTTACTTTCTCAGGGAAATCTCCTGACCTTCTTTTCTCTCTTTCCCTCACAGAAAATGTCCAACATTAGCTCCTTATTCATCGTTTAGTCCCATTCTCTCACACTTCTTTCCAATAATACCATGGTAGGCTCACATGTAATTCTTTTCTCAGAATTGCCTCCTTCTTCTGAGAACAATTTCCCGTCATCCTATCCAAATTGTTCTCTCAGGATCTCCAGTTATGACACAACGTCACACACACACGTCTCTCCTCCTCCTATCACAGTTGCTGTGTCTAGACCTTGTGGCCCAGAGAGGGTTTTCCCACTGGTCTTGGACCCACTGGTCTTGGCCCAGAGAGTTGAGGTGGCTTCACTGCAGGTGGCCAACTTGGTCAGCTGCAAAGCTCAGGAGCTATCAGAGGTCAAGTTTCTCTCATGTGTTGAAAGAATGCTTCCAACGAGACAGAAGAATGATGTTGATACTCAGAGAAAGTGGAGCAAACAATCCTTTATTGTTGGGAAACTGACTTTTTTTTGTAACCTCACTTGAATTGGGATTCTGTGGGCACCTGGGGGTCTCAGTGGGTTAAGCATCTGGCTCTTGGTTTCAGCTCAGGTCACGATCTCATGGTTCATGAGTCTGAGCCCCACATCAGGCTCTGCATCGACAGCGTGGAGCCTGCTTGTGATTCTTGTGCGCGCGCGCTCTCTCTCTCTCTCTCTGCCTTTCCCCCACTTGTGAGTGCACTCTCTCTCCCTCTCTCAAAATAAATAAACTTTTTAAATAAGTAAGTAAGTAAGTAAATAAATAAATAAATAAATAAGGATTCTAGCGCCTGTAGCCAAAAGAGCATGTAAGTAAGTATGGTCTGGCCTAGGAGATATCAATAGGGAGAATTGGGTAAAACCTTTAGTCCACCCCCAAATAAAAGTTATAAAGACCACTCTAAACAATCCATCCAACCTCAAATTCAAAAGACTTGAAGAGAAGCTATAGTTCTGTGTATGTTTTCAAGGTCAAATATTAATACATAAATCTATAAAACTTAAAAAAAAAAAAAGAAAAGAAAAGGCGGCAAGGAGCTCACCAATGTATGTAGGACTTAGGATTTCAGATTGTTACTTTTGTACATTACACGTTCATTTAAAAAGCAAACAAAATTTTATTTTGTACCTACTTTTTGTAGAAAGTGCCTCAGAAAGTATAGTGTGTCTGCTATTGAACCGGAAAATTTAGTTTGTGGTTCTGTATTTTATTCTAAACGTGATCAAATACACCTCCACACACACACACGAGACAGGAAGGTGTATACATTTTATGACTTGTTAAACATACCAACAAACAATAAAAAACAACTGACTAGAACAACATTATTAAACTGAAAAATTCAGTTAATAATTCTTCTCAAAAATCTATGTAGCCACAGAAATTTGTCTTTTTCCTAGACCATACACTACCGAGCCAACATGATTACTCACTTTTGTATCCTATGGTGAAACGTATACTTCTCAAGGGTACAGATATAATCATATAAATCAACACAAATCAAAACGTGTTGAGCACATGTGCTGATACTGTCTGTCACCTACTCCAGGAAGTCTTTCCTGACCTCCCGGATAAGGATCGTGCCCTTGATGTTCTCATAGTCTCAGCTGGTCCTTCGTGGCACATATAAAAATAATTCTTAAATTATCTCCCAATGACTAGTTCAGTATTGTCTCCCTGGAAAATACATAATTTCCCAAAAGACACGGGCTTTGTTCCCCTCTTCAGGAATGGGCCCCAGTATCAAGCAGGCACATAAGGAAATGCTTAGTAAAAGATTAATGAATGGGGCGCCTGGGTGGCCCCGTCGGTTGAGCATCGGACTTCGGCTCAGATTATGATCTCACGGTTCGTGGGTTCAAGCCCAGCGTTGGGCTCTGTGCCGACAGCTCGGAGCCTGCAGCCTGCTTCCGATTCTGTGTCTCCTTCTCTCTCTGCCCCTCCCTTGCTCATGTTCTCTCTCTCTCTCTCTCTCTCTCTCGCTCTCTTTCTCTTAAAAATAAAAATTTTTTAAATTAAAAAAAAGATTAATGAATAAATATGTCACACCACAGAGAATTTTATAAAGGAAGGACTCCATAATTTCTGTCGGTTGTCTTATTTCTGGCTTGTGCAGAGAATGAGAACGGAGAAAGGAGCGCGTACTACGGAGGGTGAGCGAATGTGAGGCTCTGGCATTTGCGGGCTTGTTTCCCTCCCAGCGTCCCGTCAACTGTCAAGTGCAGCAAGGTGTGCTTTGTACTACATACAATCATAGGAGTTTCTCAGTTCGGTTTCCTGTGTTTCAAAATCTTTTTAACTACGTGGTGATGGATGCTAACTAGACTTATTGGGGTGATCGTTTCACAACATGTACAAATACTGAATCATTATGTTGTCCACCTGAAACTACATAATATTCTAAGTCAATTTATGTCAATAACATAACATTTCTTTCTTTCTTTCCTTTCTTCTTCCTTCCTTCCTTCCTTCCTTCCTTCCTTCCTTCCTTCCTTCCTTCCAGAGAGGGAGCAAGTGGGCCAGAAGAAGAGAGAGAGAATCTTCAGCAGGCTCCACACTCACCCTGGGATCATGATCTGAGCTGAAATCCAGAGTCAGATGCTCAACCTACTGAGCCACCCAGGTGTCCCTGATCACTCTATTTTATTTTTAACATTTATTCATTTTTGAGAAACAGAGACAGACAGAACGTGAGTGGGGGAGAGGCAGAGAGAGAGGGAGACACAGAATCCGCAGCAGGCTCCAGGCTCCGAGCTGTCAGCACAGAGCCCGATGTGGGGCTCAGACCCACGGAGTGCGAGATCATGACCTGAGCCGAAGTCGGAAGCTTACCCGACTGAGCCACCCTGGCGCCCCCCTGATCACTCTATTTGAAACTGTGATATCTCATTTCCTCTTTCCTGCTTGATTTTTTTTTTCTCTATGGCACTTGTCTCCATCTGTCAGAATATACACATTGTAACACAATAGTGTAAATAGTGTACCGTTTACTGTCTTTCCCCCACTAGAATGTAAACTTCGAGAGGATAGGGATTTTTGTCTGTTTTAATCCCCTGTATCTCTAGCATTCTGCCATGTAGTAGGTGCCCAATGAATGTATGCTCCATGAATGACGGAATGAACGAATGCCCTGAGCACTGCTTGAGGAAACCCGTCAGCTGGGCAGCAGACTAAGTTGGATTAACTGTCAATCTCAAATGGATCCTAAATATCAAATCATTCGTTACAAAAGATGCTGCTACTGTGAATGATCATTTTCTTCAAACTCCATTCATGTTATTAAAATTACCCCTATTAACACTGATTCAGTGGGGTCAGCTTGCTGCTCCCTTTTTCCCTGTATTTTCCATCTCGGTTTCCAAATATTTTTGAGCCTTTACTATACGGTATGCTAAGCACTGGATACAAAGTGATAGGCCTACAGCGACAAAGTCCTTACCTTTATGAAGCTTACAGTTTTCTGAAATTCACCGTGTGAAACTCACCAGACCACTACCTCTCCCCGGTTTCAAGTATCTTCTCTCAGATCAACTAAAATTAAGTAGAATTCTAGCAAATTATTTCAATTCAATCTTGTCCAATTTCACGCACATAAACCAGCTTTCAAAGACCACCGGAACCTAGCTTGCAGCACCACAGATATCTAAAAACTAGTCTGAATAGATAGCACTGGGATCGCGTCTATACAATATGAAAGCTGAGTGCAAATTAGCAACATGAGACTGCTATCTGACGAAGGTTCTTCATGTAATTTTACGCTTCAGCTTATATAAATCCCAGCGCTAAAACCTTTAAAAGCATTTGTATCAATTATTTTGCAGAAATATTTTGATGTCATTGTGGTTCATTATAATGGTTAAAGTTATTGTCAGTTTTCCAAAAAAAAAAAAAGAGTTTATTTCAATAATTCCGGGCATATATGAAACTGTAGCCAGAGTAATTTTTCTAATGGCTAAAAAGGTTTTAGTCTTTTGTCAGCAAGGACTGTAGTTAAAATATTTCAACCGCAGAATCTTCTTATCCCGTCGGAGTACAGCCAAGTACCTGCAGAATAGTTCGGAGGTAGAAACAGGACACTGCCAGTCAGCAGAAAATTTTGAATCTATCATAGGACAGAGGCCTAATTGCTCCCCTATTTCATTTGACAACCAGAATGGCTGTTTTGAGAACACTTTTGTGGGTTTCTTTTTAAAGTGTTTCCAAGTTTAATTTTAACAGGCACAACAGAGTGCCAGTCCCCTATCTGATTGTCCCACAAAATTTGACCTGCTTGACTTAATCAGCAGTTGCACTGGAAATCTAAGGACATGACAGGGTAACAGCGAAGCAAAATCAGTTTAGTTACAGGATAAATTAACAATTGCAGACCGTCAGCTCAAGGCAAGTCAGCAAAATTGTACCAAAGCTTGTTCAGAATCCACAGGGCAAAATGGAAAATAATCCCACGTGCCCATGTTTCTGAGTTACTTTGCAAGGGCAAGATTACCATGGGAACATGCATATTTTGATGGGGAACTCACCCTAATAGTGTAACAGTCAAAGTTTGCGACAAATAGGGATTACTTCCAGAATTTGCAGGGACATCTCTGGCTCTCCTCTGGGGATCAGAGCACATGTAGCGGTAGCAGAAGTAGGGGACTAGGACAGTGTTCATAAGCTTTTTGATCCCAGGACCCCCTTACCTCTTAAAAATCACTGAACTTTCATTTATGTGGATTTTCATCTATCAATATTTATCAGACATTAAAATGAAGAATTTCTAGAAATATTCATTAACTTATATAAAAATAAAAATAATAATAGAAACCTCATACACGGTCACATAAATATTTTTATGATAAGTGACTGTGTTTTCCAAAATAAATTCTTTTTCACTGCATTTCTTTTTTGCTGCACCGTTTGGTGAGAAGTGTGGCACTGTCTTACCTTTTTGTGACATCCGTAAGGTCTAGCTCGGTCGAAAACAACTGGACACTCATCTGCCTCTGCATTGGATCTATTGCCATATGCATTTGGTTTAAGTATGTGAAGAAAACCGTCTCACACAGGTATGCTAGAAAAGGGAGCAGTATTTTAATAACTTTTTCAGGTAATTGTGGCTAATCTTATTTGGTACCACACCAACACTCCACAGTGACAGATTTTTTTTAAAAGAGTAGTTGCAACGTGAAATCTAAATCGTATCAGTGACATTTTCATACTGGTACATTAAATTCTATTGGCCCACGTAGGAGTGCCTGGGTGGCTCAGTTGGTTGAGCTTCCGACTTCGGCTCAGGTCATGATCTAGCAGTTCATGAGTTTGAGCCCTGCGTTGGGCTCTGTGCTGACAGCTCAGAGCCTGGAGCCTGCTTCGGATTCGTGCCTCCCTCTCTTTCTGCCCCTCCCCTGCTTATGCTCTCTCTCTGTCTCTCTCTCTCTCTCTGTCTCTCTCTCTCTCAGAAATAAACATTAAGAAAAAGTTTTTTAATTCCATTGGCCTATCTTACACTTCAAATGATCTTTTCCCATTTCTTATTTTGTAACATTATGTACTGATCATTTGAAAATATCGTTCACTCCGTTATGCAGATAATCGAAATGTGGAAACATTTAACTATATAAAACAAACTGAGTTTGTTCCTATCACCAATGATCTTAACAGAAAAGTATCTCAGTTGTAGGAAGGTGTCAGGCTCACGGTGGTGGATACAAGTTTTCCAAACTGTAACTTTTACTTCAAAGCTCAAATTTTCTCCGTTGTTTCCCTTGAAGTAGCAGTAGTCTGGTTTAGCCCATCAGAAGATGTCAGCCCAATACTCAACTCCGAATAACCCTAGTTTGTCTGTTCTTTCAAGTAAAAATAGTATTCAATGGGAAAGGTGGTGTTAGTTCAGCTTGCAACTCAAACAACAGAACAGGTGCTTTTCCTCCAGACAATCATTGTACTGATTATATAGCACAAATGTCTTATCCACAGTTCCCATTTTGTCACAGTTTATTTAAAAGATGTGTACTCGGATATGGAGATCAAATAAAATTAATGATTTGTACTGCCCTCATCACACCTATTATTGAGTGAACTGCTTTTATGTTTTTAGCTTAAGAGTGCATGGTGGCGCGGGGCGCCTGGGTGGCGCAGTCGGTTAAGCGTCCGACTTCAGCCAGGTCACGATCTCGCGGTCCGTGAGTTCGAGCCCCGCGTCGGGCTCTGGGCTGATGGCTCAGAGCCTGGAGCCTGTTTCCAATTCTGTGTCTCCCTCTCTCTCTGCCCCTCCCCCGTTCATGCTCTGTCTCTCTCTGTCGCAAAAATAAATAAATGTTGAAAAGAGTGCATGGTGGCGAAAAGTACAATGATGGCCAGTGCCACTGCCTTGATTCGTGGTAAAGCGCTAGGTTGTTTTTCCCATTATAGCTTTTGCATCACCAGAGAAATGGCAATGCAGTAAAAAAGGCAAATAACGTCTTAACACTATTCTGGAGATAATTTTGACCTCACACATCCCTTACAAAGGTCCCAGAGACACCCAGGGGCCCAAAGGAGAGCAAGGGAGAGGACATGCTTTGGGCCTCCCAGGTGCCAGTGCTGTACAAGATGTTAAACATGTTCTACATTCATTATCCCAGGTGGGCTTATAAGTCCGAGATTCTCTTCAACAAGTATCTGTGCTTCCACTTTAAGGACAAAGAAACAGGCTTTAGGAAGTGACAGAACGTAGAATCTAGTCTGTCGGGCTCCAAAACTCATGTTTCGCCTCCACAGTGGAAAAAGATACCTTCCTTCCAGCTTTGATTTAGGGACCCTCTTGCAGACTGCCCACCATGATAAGCCATGCCCCACACTACCATCGAACCTGTTTCCAAGTCTGGGCAAACCTTTTCCTCTAGCAGTAAAACTACTTCTCTTATACTAATTACCTAAGCCAGAAGTGAGAAGAATAAGGTATAAGAGGTCTTCCCCCCCTTCCCAATAAGCCCCCACCGGACATTAATAATCTTTACTTTTCAGTTAGCCTGGAATTAGCTTCAGAAACATCTCAACTCAGGTCCAGGTAGCCACAATCAATCAATCAATCAATCAATCAATCCATCCATCCGAGCTAACAACAGACTTGAAATTTGTCAGCCCTCATTTCTAAATCATTATGCGGCAAGTATGTGGGAACAGAGCACGAACCTCTTCCTTTGTTACTAAGTTTGCCAGGAAGAGATGTGCACAGCTCCAAGTGATCGAATTACCTAGGAAAAACACAAAACAACTAACATAATCACTAAGACCAAGGACTGTTGACCCCAACTGATGAGGCTCCTGGAATTTATTACAAGTTCAACGGTCCACTAGAGGTTTCCTACCCACTACCAAACTCTACATCGTATCTTTTCCCACTTTGCCAAATTGTACTTGACTGTCTAAAAGGTAACTAGGCTTCCGTAAATCACTGCAATGGCTTCTTCTACTCTCACTGCAACACTCTTCCTGTCTGAACACTTCTGATATTTGACTAGCTTCTTCCTCATGTTGCACTGGCCTTAAAGTCTAAGGTAGTTGAAGGTATTTTGGAAGCTGGAGCAAACGCAGGATTTGGGAACAGAAACATCTGGAGACAGACAATGAAGACCTGGGTTAGAGGGCTGAGACTCGATCAGAATGTCCAATCACATGGTCACAAGCCTGGTAATGCTTCACTGTTTGCAGGTAGAAAAATTCTGGAACAGTGCAATCTTTGCCTCCTTGATTAAAAAATAGATTTTATCTTGTTCATTTCCACCTCCCCCTTCCCCTTGCTTCTCAGGATCTCAAATGAAAAATTTTATGGGGAAAAAAATGATTCTTTTACATAATTATTCTTCACCATACATTTTTCCATTATTCATAGTATTTCAGTTCCCAGGACTTCAGTTATCATTACTGACATTTCCCTGGAGACAAGAATTCTCATTATATACTTTCTACCCCAGAATTTCCTAATCAGTTCTCGTTTGAAATTGTTCTCCTGCCAACCTACCAAGACAAAGGGCAAATCAAAAGGAGTCGACTGAGACTCATATGGACTTCCTAACCACAGCCTCACACAGAACGTGGATCCAGGTTTCCTCCTAGCTTGGAAAAATTTTTCCTGCTGGAGTTAAACTGCCAGTGTCTTCTGAAAACCAAAATAAAACAAAACATACACTGAACTTTATTAAAATTCCTTCACAGAAGAAAACATGAAAATGGACATAGCTTTAGCTTATGACTTTAGCTTAATGACCAAAAATTATGGGTTTTGTTTAGTATTTTTATTCAAGCCTGGTGCACAACTAATTTCCCTCATTTTAATAAGTCACGTTCCTGTTCATTTGTTGACCTTATTTTCTAAAGCTGTTGGATGACCTTCATTTCCCCGACTTTTGAAAGTTGTTATTCAAAACAACTGTGCTTTTACAAAAGTTAAAATACCTTGGGGCGCCTGGGTGGCTCAGTCAGTTAAGCGTCCAATTCTTGATTTCGTCTCAGGTCTTAGTCTCACGGTTTGTGAGTTCAAGCCCCAGGCCGGGCTCCGTGCTGGTGGCAGAGACTGCTTGGGATTCTCTCCCTCTCTCTCTGCCCCTCACCTACTTCCATTCTTTCTTTCTCTCTTTCTCTCTCTCTCTCTCTCTCTCTCTCTCCCCCCTCTCAAGACCAATAAACTTAAAAAAAAAAAAAAGTTAAAATACCCTCTACCTAAAATACTCTTACTACTTGTTCTATGGTCAAAGCGTTACTGTTTCTCAAGTCCAACCTCCTCCATGAGGCTTCCTTCTTGTCCGGGAGCTCGTCTCTCATCCACTCCCCCCTATAACGTACACACACAGTGTCATCCACATAGTGCCTGCACTGCTCGTGTTCAGTGTCCTCTCCTAGACCACTTAGAATATTGGAACACACTCACCTTTTTCTTCCACCAAACTCTCTGTGGAGTCCTTGAGGGCAAGGGTCATGTTTTATTCATGTTTATAGTCTCATCACTCAGCACAGCACCTGACTTAATCTGGATGCTAATAAATATTGAATGACTTTCGAGTTTTCCTTCTTTCCACATTCAATTACTGCACATTTCTTTTTAAGTTTCAACGCTTTTCTTATTCTTTACATTAATGATCTCAAAGTAGAGACAAATTGACTGTTAGAGACTCAGGAAACCACTTTGTTTTTCAGATGTGTATGACAGAGCTAGTGACACAAACCGATTTTAAAAGCCTACAGTAGAAATAAATGCCTTACATTCTTTGGAGGAATATGCTAAATAAATAAAATGGGGTTCACTTGGAAAAACCATTTGGCAATTTTTTATGAAGTTAGAGATACACCCACCTTATGGTCAAGCAACATTAAATCTAGGTATTTCCCCCAAAGACATTAAAACATACTCACAAAATGTTGACGACGGTTTTATTCATAGTATCAAAAAATTGCAAACATCCCACTTTCCCTCTAGAAAAGAATGCCTACATAATTTGTAGTATATTCACACGGTGGAATACTACTTAGTAATGAAAAAGGAATCGCACTATTGGTCCAGATGACGTGATGCAATCTTGAAAACACTGAGCTGAACAAAAGAAGATAAGTAAGAGTGCAGACTGTAGAGCGCCATTTATGTGAAATTTCACAATAGGCAAAACTACTCTATAATTGTAGAAATCAGGGTATCAGATGGTTGTGGTGGGGAGGAGGGTTAGCTGGAAAGGATCATCAGGGAATTTTCCACAGGGATGGCAATGGTCTATACCTTTGTCGTAAATACTGGTTGTAAAGTTATAAAAATTAGTCAAAAATCATCCACGTATACACTTAGATGTGTGCATTTTAGTGTACGTATTTTAAAAAAATCTCTCAAAAAAAAAAATTAAAAAAAAAAAGGGGCGCCTGGGTGGCGCAGTCGGTTAAGCGTCCGACTTCAGCCAGGTCACGATCTCGCGGTCCGGGAGTTCGAGCCCAGCGTCAGGCTCTGGGCTGATGGCTCAGAGCCTGGAGCCTGTTTCCGATTCTGTGTCTCCCTCTCTCTCTCTGCCCCTCCCCCCGTTCATGCTCTGTCTCTCTCTGTCCCAAAAATAAATAAACGTTGAAAAAAAAAATTTTTTTTTAAAAATAAATAAAAACTAAAAAATCTCTCAGTCTCTCTCTCTGATGTATGCACACATATATACCTAGGTGTCCATATGTGCATACACACATATACGTACATTATACTGGGGTTCAATTATTTATTATTCAAGATAGTCAAGAACAATATACAAAGTCTAAAATGGTGGGCCACACCAAGAACACATTAATTCTGGAATTGTTGTACTATTATATTTATCTTCTTAATTATGATTTCCTTAGGCTAAAAGTAATATGATTCTGGTTACACTTAGCCTGGACCAACTGATCAGTGACGTAAAAAACTATGCTAAAAAACAACTGCCACCTTCCAATTATATTTTCCTATGACAAAAATCTTTAAAATCTCTAAAAAAGATTTTTAAAGAGTTACCTAAAATAGAAGCACAGTAATTGCCAATACTTTGGTCACAGCATCTGGATTTGTTCTATAATTTAAACACCTTACTAAATTCCTAACTATGCAGATGCTAATGCTTAGGAAGCAAAAAAGATGAGAAAGAATGAGCCATGGGAAAGGCAAAGGGGAAGAGTGTGCATAAAACCCCTGAGGCTAGAAAGCCCTGATCCGGGTCAGGGAACCACAGAAGGCTACAAATGAGCTGGGGCGGGGAAACCAAGTGACCCTGAGAAGATAACCCAGAACTGGTTTATACAGGACCTTGTAAACCAAGGTAAGGAGTATAGATTTTATTCTAAGAGCAACAGAAAGCCTTTGGAGGATTTTAAGCAAGGTTATGACACAATTGAGTTCACATTTCTAAAAGATCATTCTGACTGCTATGTAGAAAATGGACAGAGCAGAAGCAAGAGAGAAAAAAGTGACCTTAATGGGGCCATTGCTAGTCTGGGGGAGAGATTCCAGTGGTGGTGGTGGAGATGGGAGGAGGCAGGCCATCCGGAGATATATTTTACAGGTATTACTGGAAAAAAATATGCTGATGGATGGGATATGGGGGGGGGGGAGGAAAACTTAAAAATGAAACTGAGGTTTCTGGCTTATGCCACTTACTGACATGGGAAACATTGCACTGAAAACAGGTTTGGGGGTGGAAAGGTAAGTTTTATTTTGGACACATTAACTTTGAGATGCCAAAATGTATCCAAGAAGGGATGTCAGGCTGAATAGTTTTGAGAAGGGTCTTGAATTTAAAGGAAATAAATGTGGTAGTAAGCAGGATAGAGACGAAATTTAAAATTATAGGTATACGTGGATTTCCCCAAGAAGAGGGTGTAGAAAGAGAAGAGAAGGGAGCCAGTTCCAAATCCTGAAGAAGTCTTTTAGAGGACAGGAAGAAAAAGAAAACCAGCAAAGCAGGCGGTGGATTGGTCAGAAAGGGTAGTGTTTCAAGGAGGGAGTGGCCAAAGCTTCTCAGAGATTAAGAAAACCACGAACCTAGACTACCTTTTGGTCTTGGCAACGTGGAAGCAGTCTGAAGAGCATGATTGGGGCAAAAGTCAGATCAAACTGGAAACAGAATGGGATGTAAGGAAGAGATCATAATGATCACGTATTAGGTTAAATCATAGGACACTGCCGAACTCTGACAGTTTCTGATGTACAAAAACAGTAATTTCACGTGATTCTTTTCTAAGGAGCTTGATGGAAGAACATAGAAGGGAAGATGAGGTCAAGTAGGGCCCGGAAGGAGAGGGGAAAGACCGAAGCGTGTTTGTACCTTGATAAACATGAAGCAACTGTCAGCTGAAAAAGGGTGAAGTTTCGAAAGGGACGGAAGATTTGGTTACTGAAGAAAAAAAACATGAAATAATCTTCACAGAGAGTAGGTACGTAAATTAACTGAACTGCAGTGGGGATGTTAGGCACCACTTGAGAGTTGTTGACCATGAATTTGTGGCACAGACTAAAAGCTCAAATGCCTACAGGGGCCAAGACAAGTGAACCTGAAGCAGGCTGAGTGGACATGAAACTCAAGAATATATATCCAGTCTCAAGGGGGTGGCCACTGGACTGCTGCCACCAACAGTGCCAATCCTATGTTGTCACATCCTCTGATTTAAGAGGAGCCAGAAATCTTGATTTTTATGTAACATACCTTAATTTAAAAAACACTCTATGAGCCACCGGGGTGGCTCGTCAGTTAAGCATCTGACTTAGGCTCAGGTCATGATCTCCCGGTTCATGAGCTTGAGTCCCACATCGGGTGAGTTCAAGCTCCACTTGTGGCTCCACACTCTCAGTGCGTGGGATTCTCCCTCCCTCCCCCTCTCTGCCCCTCGCTCACCATGCCCTCCTTCTCTCTAAAAAACAAAACAACAACAACAAAAACCACTCTGTGTGTTGAAGAAAACAGGTTGCATGTATCCAAGGTGGTACATTTTTTAGGAGAGTGATACGGAAGACTGATTTGAGTCAGTTGAGATAGAGTGGCTATAACAATGAACTACTAAAAATGAAGCTAGATAAAGAAGAATATAGAGACCAAAGGAGGGTATAATACAGTGAAGGTAGTGGACCAGTTTTGTACATTGTTGAGTTTCGGGGGGGGGAGGGCTTTTGGTTTATTTTAGAGAGACAGAGAGGGAGACAGAGCGTGGGCAGGGGAGAGGGGCAGGGAGAGAGAATCTTAAGCAGGCTCCACACTGAGTGTGGAGCCCAACATGGGGCTTGATCCCATGACCCTGGGATCATGACCTGAGCCAAAATCAAGTCGGATGCTCAACCGAGCCACCAGGTGTCCCAAATTTTGTACAGTGTTGTTAACTGAAGGCCATAGTTTATTCAGACTTCCTTAATTTTTACCTAATTATTATTTTTCTGTTAGGATCCCATCCAGGAAACCACATCACATGTAATTATCACGTCTCCTTACGCCGTGGCAGTTTTTCAGACTACCCTTGTTTTTTACGAGCTTGACAGTTTGAGGAATGCTGGGCAGATATTTTGTAGAATGTCCCAATAGCAGAATTTGTCTGATCCTTTTCTCATGATTGTATTATTTTTATGATTTTTTTTCTAAAAATAATCTAAGCAACAAAAATCTTAACCTGCTTGAATTTAAATAATGTTATTCTGTTGACTTTGAAATTTGACTTACAACCCCGATGCATCTGGACTTTGTAATTTTTAAAAACTGCATAGGCTTCAAAATTTTGAATTTCTACATTCTGTCTGTAGTTTCTTGCCTTGAGCTCACTTGCTCAAGAACTTAAGGAATCAGGAGACAGTCTTTATCGAATCCTTTTTTTTTTTTTTTTAATGCTTATTTATTTTTGAGAGAGAGAGAGAGAGTGTGAGCGGGTGAGGGACAGACACACACACACAGAATCTGAGAGAGACAGAGTTATCAGTGGGGGAGGAGCAGAGAGAGGGAGACACAGAATCCAAAGCAGGCTCCAGGCTCTGAGTGGTCAGCACAGAGCCCAACGCGGGGCCTGGAACCCACTAACCACAAGATCGTGACCTGAGCCAAGTCGGATGCTTAACCAACTGGGCCACCCAGGCGCCCGCAAAACCCTTTCTTGTACTACTTTCCAGTTCTTTTCCTACTGGACGTAAAAATTCCAAGTTCGATTTTTATCCCCTTTTATTTCTTGAGTACTTCCAATACATATGCATATATTCCTAAGCATACCTAAGCAACATGCGGTAGCGTTACATGTTTTAAGATCGTATGTATATAAATTGTCATGCTATATACATTCTACATCTTCCTCTTCTGGCTTCATATTTCTGGGTTTAGTACTGATTTACTGGCATATAATATTCCCTCATATGAGCATCCCATTCATGTATTTGTTCTCACCAGGGGAGGTTTCTAATCTTTTGCTTCTACTCAGTGCTGTTACGCATTCTTGTCTACATGTCAAAGGTTCTGTAAGATACGAACTTACAAGCAGAATGCCAGGATACAGTATTTGAAAATTTGAGGTTTTACTTTATTCTGACAAAGTGCTTCCCAAAATGGATGTAACATTTACGCACCTACCAGCAAGAACGTGGTTATGCCGTGACTCATAGAGGAAAAAGAACTTTTGAAAGACACAAACTGGATAATATGCTTTCCTCATTGCAATCTGCCCTCTGTGCTCACGTAATCATTTCTGCAAACAAACATACGAGTGCTAGGAGCCCCGCAAAAGGCTTAAACACCGTTAGGCCAGCCTCTCCCCGGCGCCCGGAGACGCCAATACACGCCCACTTCCGGCGTAAGCTCAACGTAAAGGCGAACGTAGGCACGCGTAGGACGTCGGCGCCCTGTTTGACGTCCTTGAAGGCCCCTTTCCGGGCTGTCTGGAAAGATCCAAGTGTCAGCTTGTGTAGGTCTATTGCCTCTTTTTGACAAAAAAGAAAAATATTCTAAGGGTTCCCCTTGTTCTCTGAGAAGACCCCTTTCCCCGGAAGAGTTGCTTTCGGCTGGCGTTTCTTTCAGGCAGTGCCGCGGGCAGCCCGTAGGCCCTTGTAAGGC
Source organism: Herpailurus yagouaroundi (assembly GCF_014898765.1). Lineage (NCBI taxonomy): Eukaryota > Metazoa > Chordata > Mammalia > Carnivora > Felidae > Herpailurus > Herpailurus yagouaroundi. Next base: position 6,342,505 of record NW_024412428.1, read on the forward strand.
GCGCGCTGCAGCCCCGCCTCCTTCCTTTCGGCCGGAACCGCCATCTTCCAGGTAGGGCCTGCGCGTGGCTCCTGGTGCCGCTTGCCCCCCAGACCTGAGTCCTGGCCCTGTGACCGCTCCGGTCGTGCTTTGAGGCCTTAAAAGGACTGGTTAGACTGTTCGGGGCCCACCGGCCTGGGCGGTGGAGCCATGTTCAATCAGACCGGGAGCGGCGTGCGCCGGGTCTGGGCCGGGGGGCTGAGGACCGGACCGCGAGGCCGGGGCCCTGCGGGGGGAGAGGCTCCAGAGAAGCTAAGTCGAGATACAGCGGGGAGGCGACTCGGGTCAGTTTAGGGAATCGTTGGTTTTTCTTGGGTCCCCGCGGCTTTAGACTCCGTAGTCTGGGCCTTCGGACAGGCTTTGTGGGGCCGCGTGGCCCAGGCAGGCCTTTGGAACTCAGTGTGGAGTTTGGGCCCCTAATGTGCAACCTAAACTTGTAATGGGTTGGGTGGGGACTTACGGTCGTTTGGGACGGGTTAAAACGGGCTTAAAGTCAGGAGCTTTAACCTTCAAGGAGGCCTCAGGGTGTGTGTGAAAGCCCGGGCCCGTGGTCCGAGAAAAGAGTGGATGCCCGTTTAGTCGCCTCGCAGGATGTGAACCCCAGACCCCTCGGCGTTAGTGCTTGTGAAATTATCCCGGTTGTTACAGATTTTAGGCCCAAGTCGCATTTGGACAAACGGAAAGTACGTTCAGGTTGCCGCAGGTATTTTGTTAAGGCTGGGGCAGCCGGTGAAAGGATTCCCGAATAGTTGTGTGTCTCATGTAGACTCTTGGGGGGGGGGGGAGTTAGAGACGACCCACTTCCGCTCTGATCCCGCCGCCCCGGGGGGGTCTAGTTTGTAAATTTTAGCTACCTGAGCTGAGCAAACTGCAGGTGGCGTGCAGGTTGGTGCTTTTGGTGACTCTAAAGAAAGCATCACTATTCCCTACATCAAGTATCATTTTCAAAAGCGTGTGTTGGGTGATTTCTTACTGGGGAAAATGGATCTGCTGGCAGAATGATTTCTGGAGTCCGAAATTACTTCCATTATCAAATCTGCCACTTTGTGACCCGGGGAAGTGATTTGGACCTGCAGAGCGTCTCTTGTGTATACGATGAACTTCACACTTTTGTATGCGCTGGGTACAAATGTAGAGAATTTGAGGATTCAAGCAGGGTCGGGTGAAACATTGTGTCCCTTTGCGTCTCAAGTTACCCTAAGAAGGTGCTTTGGAATCCCTTTTCTTTTAAGAAGTGTTCATAAGTTAAGGGATTTATGTTAGGGTCTTATCAAGTTAAGCCTGACTTCCATATATTTTGCCTTGTGGTTGGAGTAATTCCCAGAGATGGGAGCTCTGCTCTCCAGCGACCTGAAGCATAAAAGCCATTGTTTCAGCCTTTTGGGGAACAGTGAAAGATGCAATTTGAAATGCCTATATGTGAATTCTTAGATAACGATGAATTAACTACCACTTAATATTAGACACATACACTAGAAGTTGCTCGGTGGGGGCGCCTGGGTGGCTCAGTTGGTTGGGCGTCCAACTTCGACTCAGGTCGTCATCTTAGGGTTCGGATTCGGACCCCACGTCAGGCTCTGTGCTGACAGCTGGGAGCCTGCAGCCTGCTCCAGATTCTGCCCCTCCCCCATTCGCACCTGCAGGCTCCCTCTCTCTCAAAATGTTAAAAAAAGTTGCTGAGTGCTTTGTAGACATGACCCTGTGTAAGAGATACAGGGTCACAAAAAATTACCTCGATAAGAGAAGGGGTTTAATCCACCACATAAAAATGCAGGGCTGAGTTGTTTTGCTCTCCAACAGTAAATTACTGTCCAGTTAGTAATTCCAGTGCCTTCGGCATTCTCAGGTGGGTTCTACAGAAGTGGGGTAGAAGTTCTGTGTTTTATGTTCTAACAGGGAAAGTACTGGTGTGGGTTCCAAAATCAGGTCTTCGTAGCTTTAATGTTAATAGCATTTAGGCAGTTTGCGTGAAGATCCTACATGCCAAATGATGGGGTTTTATCCTTTATGGGAAATAATTGGTGAGTCAACTTAGATTTTTTTGTTGTAAAGCAAGCATTTGAAATTTACGGGGTTTGATTGGGGGGTTTTTTTGTTTAAAAAGACAATTACCAATTTTGCGGTTTTGTTTGACGTTTTATACTTACTGTTTTCAGTAATTCGCCAAAATGACCAACACAAAGGGAAAGAGGAGAGGTACTCGCTATATGTTCTCTAGGCCTTTTAGAAAACATGGTAAGTAGATACTTCCTTCTTGAGAGCAAACATAGTATATATTCATATAATGTGTTTTTAATAAATGGTGTTAATTAACCAGCATCTACCTAACTTGTTCTTTGTAGTAAATAAAAAGCATAAATTTCATATAGTTGTTTTTTGTCAACAAGATTTTAAAAATACAGCTGTTGGGGCGCCTGGGTGGTGCAGTTGGTTAAGCGTCCGACTTCAGCGAGGTCACGATCTCGCGGTCCAGGAGTTCGAGCCCCGCGTCAGGCTCTGGGCTGATGGCTCGGAGCCTGGAGCCTGTTTCCGATTCTGTGTCTCCCTCTCTCTCTGCCCCTCCCCCCGTTCATGCTCTTGTCTCTCTCTGTCCCAAAAATAAATAAACGTTGAAAAAAAAATTAAAAAAAAAATACAACTGTCAAAGATGAGAGTATGTTGAAAGCTAGTAAGCTTACGTGTATTTTGTAGTCTGGACTTTTTAATCTTGATACTAACCATACTGATTTTTTGGGGGACAGGAGTTGTTCCTTTGGCAACATACATGCGAATCTACAAGAAAGGTGATATTGTGGACATCAAGGTAAATTCTAAAATTGGGTAAATAACCTACAGAACAACATTAGAAGCTAGAAAAGTGTAATACTGAAATTCAGATACTAGTGTATATTGTATTTGACCTGCTGGCTTTTTATTCTCCTAAATAGGGGGACATTTTTGGCCTAAATAAGAGCTCTTAAGTGTAGAATGGCTAATTTAACTTCCAGAAACCAGAGTTTTTAAAGGGCTATTCTTGAATCTGAAAACTTTACTACTTGTTTGTTAACAGGTAGTGGAAAAATCAGGTTTTTTAAGGTGGAAAGGAATAATACGTTAGTACAAAATTTAATTGTTGATGAAGATGGAGATTGCTGTTTTTTAAAAAACGGTGAAAGTTACGTTCTTTTGTGATGGGTATTTAAAAGAATCCTGGCGCTCCAGAGCTTGATGATGATTGTCTTTTTGATTGCTTAAAGCAATGTGAAAAACCCATTTCACCGGCTCTGAAAGCTCTGGAGTTGCCGTTTAAAAGAAAAATTCTAAGAGTATCTTAGTTACTTTACTAAGAGTCAGGATGTAAAAAGGGAAAGTTGCTGGCATAATTCTGACCTCCTTTTAACAGGGAATGGGCACTGTTCAAAAAGGAATGCCCCACAAATGTTACCACGGCAAAACTGGAAGAGTCTACAATGTTACCCAGCATGCTGTTGGCATTGTCGTAAACAAACAAGTTAAGTAAGTAATGTCTGGTTTCTTTCCAGCTGATTAGTATTCCCTCATACCCCCGTTTCACTTTGCCAATTGGACTTATGTCTTTATTGGTCATTCAAGTGGGGCAAAGGAAATATCCTTTCAAAACTCAAGCAAACTGGATGTTTGTCTTGTATCCTGTCAGAGGAAACAAATTGAACTAGACCTAATGAAAAATGTTCATTAGAACTTGATGTTAAGCAACTCTGATCTTCAGAGTATAAAAGGATGTGGAACACGGTGTAAACCTAGTTAGCGATTTGGTTTGCGTATTTAGTATTGTGAGGTCTGTCACCTCGTTAAAAGAAAGCTTACAAATGGGGGGTGTTTGCCTCAGCGCCTCTTCCAGTACGGTTAATAAATGATTGTAAGTTAGCTGTACCTTGCTGTTTAATCCTATTTGTTGGTAAAAGGTTCGTGGTTGATTTATTTTAAATGGATTGTGGTATTTTTGTTTGTTTTGGGGAGAGAGCACATGAGAGCAGGGGAGGGACTGAGAGAGAGGGAATCCCAGGCTCCACGCTGTCAGCACAGAGCGCAGTGTGGGGCTTGATCTCCCAAATCAGGATATCGTGGCCTGAGCTCAAATCAAGAGTGGGACACTTAACTGACTGAGCCACCCAGGTGCCCTTAATGTTTGTTTTTTCTTTTTTTTTTAATAAATGAAATTGGCAGAAGTGCTTTTGGACTTTGTTACATTTTTGCTGGAGCATTTATAGGGATTTCTGTTCTCCAGGGGCAAGATTCTTGCTAAGAGAATTAATGTACGTATCGAGCACATTAAGCACTCAAAGAGCCGAGACAGCTTCCTGAAGCGTGTGAAGGAAAATGATCAGAAAAAGAAGGAAGCCAAGGAGAAAGGTACTTGGGTTCAACTGAAGCGCCAGGTGAGTGCTTGGCAGATGGCTTCTTGGTATTGATCTTGGGAATTTTAAAACTTGCTCAGTGGTCATTTTCTTTTATATGAAAGTTAATGAATTGACTATGTTACTTTTTTTTTGGTTCCAGGGTACTTTGAAATTGATGATTGTAGTTTACATGATTGTTCCCTTGCCTTTTTTTTTTTTTAATAGCCTGCCCCACCCAGAGAAGCACACTTTGTGAGAACCAATGGAAAGGAGCCTGAGCTGTTGGAACCCATTCCCTATGAATTCATGGCGTGATAAATGTAAAAAAAATAAAAGACGTCAAGACCGTAAAAATATTTCTTTTAATTGAGTAGCAGCGTGGTATTGTCTTCCCCAAAGAAGTATTTAAAGCAAACTTTACATCCAAATTCAGTGGGGGATGGCTTTATTCAAATTTTGTGGGTTTTGAGGCACCTGGATGACTCAGTTAAGCATCCGACTTTGGGTCAGGTCATGCTCTTGCAGTCCATGAGTTTGAGCCCCGCGTCAGGCTCTGGGCTGACAGCTCAGAGCCTGGATCCTGCTTTGGATTCTGTCTCTCCCTCTCTCTCTGCCCTCCCCTGCTTGTGTTCTCTCTAGAGTCTCAAAAATAAACGTTAAAATATGATGGGGTTTTTGTTTGTTTTGTTTTTGCTGAAAGATGTGAAGTGGTTGATTGTACAATATACTCCATTGATTAGGAACTGCCAGATAGTACCTATAACATATTTTATAGTAGTTTGAAAATAGTTCCTCTAAATCACTAAGAAAAAAGATTTTTTAAAAACAAATGAAAGGTTATCTGTTGAGATTGCATTTAAGCACGGAAAGTTGAGTACTTGTATCAAGTCTTAAGTAGCTATGTTTTAAGGATAAAGAACTTCCCTTTGAAGCCTATTACTTAAAAAGATTGTTTAACGCATTCTGGTTCCCACTGAATTGTTTTCCCTGTCATTTCCTGTTAAGTGTTTTTCTGCGTGGTGTTAGGAAAAATTTATTTATTGGAAACGCTCTTTGTTGCCCTAGGTCCTTTGCACTTGCCTTTGCCCACGACTGCCTATGCTTTCTAAAGTTGGTGAATTCCTGATTGTCCTTTGTTCACCTTGCATGTCATAAGTGAACCTTCCCTAATGTATTTTAAGGAGAAAGGAGAGGAATGAAACTGGAATCAAAGGAGAAAATCTGCTTTGGGATGATAGAATTAAATCCCTTAAATCTATTACCACGACAGGTGTGTTTGCTTTTTTTCTTTTTTTACAGTGTTTATAATTTTTAAAAACTTGTCTTCCCCATTACACCTGAGGTTAGAGATTGTCTTAGTAACTTTGCACTCCTAAGGCCTGGCACATAGTAAGCATTTAATAAATGCTCTTGGGATTAATGAGGAAAGCACTGTCTTTTTTTTTTTTTTTTTTTTTTTGATGTGCATTTTCTCATTCGTTTAATCTTGTTTTCTGGGATTATTTAAATCTCCCACATGCTGTGGAAACCTCAAGAAACCTCAACAGTTCTTGGCTTGTCTTCCAGCAGCTCGTGTTAACCTCACTTTCTGTTGTCCCCTGTGAAATGAGGGTGTTCCCCGCAGGTGTGTAGGGATTGGACCACACGGTTCCCGGAGGTCCTTTGTGCACTCAGGGCCTGTGATTTCCTGTTAAACCGTGACCCCCATGACATACTTGTGAGAAGAGGCCTGGCGGAGGACAAGATGGGCTCGGTGCGGGAGAGCTGGCGAGGCTGAATGTTGAGGGAAAGAAGGGCCGCAAGGAGAGCTGGCTTAGGGCAGTGACCTTCGGGCAGTTCATCGGGACCCGCGAGCGCCCATCTGGGGTGCGGTGCAGTCCGTGGCAGCGGTGGTCCTGCGAATGCACGTAAGGCATTTGGGGCTTTTCGGAGGATTACGCTTTAAAGATCGTTCTTCGCACACAGCGGGGAGTCTACAATGTGTTTTCCAGATTCCCGATTCATTGAGAATAAATTGTTTTCCTGAAGGATTATACTAGTTTGCCCTCCCATGAATGAAAATGCCGGTGTCCGCACCGTTCCCATTCAGTCTTTGCTAACTTGGTGGGAGGATACTGCATTCGTTACGGACTTGGCTTCACGTCCTGCAGCACTTGCCTGGTTTCCCTTTGCCTCTTAATGCAGTCTTTGCTGTGTCTTGACTACCTTTCCGACCTCCAGATTCTCAAGGGCCTTATAAAATCCCACATCGTCTGGTCAGTGCCTGCCTTTCTGACCTCCTACTCCTTGAGCCCCAAGGTCCAATTCAATTACGCTACCTTTGCGGTGCCTCAGATAGGCCAAGTTACACGCTTGCTTGGTACATTTTGTTGGGGTGGTTATCAACTTAACATTCTTAGGGTAGGGAATACTTGTTACCTACTCTACCAGAGAAGTGGGGACAAACTGCAGAGATGACAATCTAGGAGGAGCAGTTAAGACTTCAAGCTGTGTAAAACAAGGTAAGCCAGGAGGGCACGGTGTGTAAAGGGACAGCAGAGGGGAGAACGTTGGTGTTGACATGCGTCTGCTCTCGTTTCGTTGATTATTCCTGGATCTTGTACGCTTGACCCTTTCCGCTTGCTTTTCCTTGACTTCAGCCGGCAAATTAAATGAAGCCGCTTCTCTTGTGCATGCCTTGTCCCATCTGTAACTTAATTTCCTAGCGCCCCAGTGCAAATCTGGCTTCTGCCCCCACCGTTCCTATGAACCTCCTCTCAAGGGTCACCAAACACGTCAATTTTGATTTTACCTCCTTGATGTTGGGCGTGCCAACGACTAACTTTCTGTTCCAGAGGCTTTTGCCATCCTACTTCACCCAGGTTTTTCTACCTGTCTGACTCTGCACCCTGTTTTCTGGCTTCGTGATGATCCGCATCTGTCTCTGTTCTCTATTTTCTGCGTGACCCAAGCCAGTGGTTCTCAAGTATGGTTCCCCACATGGCATCGACGTTTTTTGGAAATTCGTTAAGAATGTGGGCCTACTGAATCAAATTCGGGGGCTGGGCCCAGCACTCTTCACAGCCTCTCTGGGTGGTTGAGATGCTTGCTCAAGTTTGAGTCCTCTCTAATACACTTGAGACTCAAATTTCAGAGCTCGCATTCTCTGAAGCCCCGACTGTATTTCCAGCTTCCTCTTGGGGAGCTCCATCTTGATATCCTGCATAGACTACCCAGATTCATTTGGAGGGGTTTTATTACTGGTGAAACAAATTGCATCCAATTCCCTGAGCTTTGAGTGATGTGTGTGTGCACTGGTAGATTATGTACCCGCCTTGAAATGCAGGTCCTTTTAAAAACGAGTAATTGGGGGCGCCTGGGTGACTCAGTCGGTTGAGCGTCCGACTTCAGCTGAGGTCCCGATCATGCGGTCCATGAGTTCGAGCCCCGCGTCGGGCTCTGGGCTGATGGCTTGGAGCCTGGAGCCTGCTTCTGATTCTGTGTCTCCCTCGCTCTCTGCCCCTCCCCCGGTCATGCTCTGTCTCTCTCTCAAAAATAAATAAACGTTAAAAAAAATTTTTTTTAATAAAATAAATAAAAACGAGTAATTGTTACAGGTTGTGAAATTGTAAGTGAATCTCTTACCATGCAATTCCCTTTTCGTACACTTGATAAGAATGAAGGAAAATGTTCTAACTAAAACTTTTCACCCTGTTTTTCAGTTAGAGCCATGACCATAAGTGAAGGTGCCTGGCTCCTTGAACTTTTAATTCTTTTCTCATCTAGCTAGGTGTCTTTTAAGGCCTCTGTTTTTGTTCAGTTGAGCCCAATCCCGAGGGTTGAATAAAATTTGTCATACTCTGTGGTAGGGGGGAAAAAAAAAAAACCCCACGGTTTGATACCTCTTTGATGTTCTCACTAATGTCTATAGCATCTTCTCTGTACTCTGGTGGGAAAAGAAATAGGAAAAATATAAACAATGTTGCTAAAATATAAACAAAGCAGGTTTATTTTTTGAGCGCAAGAGAAATAATTCTAAACAATTGGTTTTGGAAGACCAGTATTTGTCCCGTCCCCACTGAAAAGGAAAACAGTTGGTATTGTTCGACAATACCAATACGATACTTCACGGAATGTGCTCGACAGGTTATTTGGTTATGAGTAACAGTGAGGCGGCATCTGCTTGCTGTTCTTGCGGAGGTGGAAAGTGTGTGCAGAGGAGGGAGGAAGCAGCCCGGGGTTTCTGGGTTGTGATTCTTTTCAAACTGCCAGAGTGTGTGGTGAGGAGTAACCGACAGGCTAGCTCATAAAGCCCCAAATGGGAAAAGCACAGAGAAAATGCTCTCAGACGTCCTTGGCTAGCAAGACTGGAATGTGTGGAAATCATTTGACTTGGAAAAGAAAGGCAGTGAGGTGCTCTGTTGTCTCTGAAATGGGGTGATGATGATGGCTCAGCTCAAGTGAAGATGTGATTGAACTTTTTGCTCCTGAGCCAGAAGGAGATCCAGAAGAATTGCTTCTGGGAGATGAGAAAGTAAATAGTTTCAAGATCCTTGGGAGCAGAGATGATACTCTGTTTCACATGCTCCTAGCACTGACAGTTACATATTGTTCCCTCCTCGAGAACAGTTCAGTGGTTTTCCATGGGCTCCAGATACATTCCCGAGGGAGGGTAGCATTCATTGCCATCCGTGGCGGGGTCGCCAACTTCTTGGATCGCGCTACATCCTAATATTGGAGTCTGCCAGCTCCCCGAACTTGAATTATACTCTCTACCTCCATGGTTTTGCTCATGCTCTTCCTTCAGCTTGACATGCTATCTCTTGCCCTCTGTGCTTCCACCTATCAAATATCATTGAAGCTCAGAGACCGGGCCATTTCTCCCTGTAGCTTTCCCTGATGACCACCACCACCCCCGCCCCCTTCAGATTTAATTCTTCCCGTTGTAGCTCTACTGGGAGTTGGCACCCTGACCTGCTTTGTCACTCCTTGTCCACGACTGGCGCGTTTCCCATCCTGCTCTCTACCTTGATGGGAAGTGCCAAGACGACATCAGAGGGGCTGGGGCATCTACTGCTGAATGGCTCTGTGACTTTGGGTAAGGTACCAAACTTGTCTGAATCTCAATGTAGGAGATATTTAACCCATTTTACAGGCTTAACCTAAGATTAAGGAAGAAATGGGGCGCCTGGGTGGCTCAGTCAGTTAAGCGCCCAACTTTGGCTCAGGTCATGATCTCGTAGTTCGTGAGTTCAAGCCCCATGTCAGGCTCTGTGCTGACAGCTTGGACCCTGGAGCCTGCTTCAGAGTCTGTGTCTCCCTCTCTTGCTAACACTCCCCCGCTCACACTCTGTCCAAAAAAAAAAAAAAAAAAGATTAAAGAAAAAATGTATGCGAATTTTTTTTGTACATTAAGCAATTTTATAAAAGGGAATTAATTTCACTGTTTCACTAGGGATGTCTGTGATGGCAGGCGGGAATGTCTTCTACTTTGTCTCCTCAGTAAATGGTAACAAAGCTGTTCTCTGTGTTTTGTACCAGCACTTAATAGAGCTTTGCAATGAGTAGATTTTCAATAATTTTGAAGATTGAAAGTAGGGAGCTGGTACAGAAGCACAATTTTTATTCTGGGGAAACTACCAAAAGGTAGTCTGTGAGTCTCCAGTAAGCTCAGTGTTCAAGGATTTAGGAGACACAGGAAAGACAGTTGATATTAGGAGATGATGGACGGTGGGGGGAGAGATGTTCTTGAACTAGACAAGTACCCTCAGCAAAGTTTTGCCTGAGGGCTAGAAATCAAGCTTACTTGGCTGGTAAAGGGTTAATAACGTCCTGAGGCTGATATTTGCAAATTACCAAATTGTGCCACTCACGTGTATTCTAAACGCCCACAGGATTTGTGTATCTATATCTGTGCCTACGCATCTCCATTATCATGTTAAAACCACTTCAGTATGCCTGTGTTATATTGGTTGCAGGACAATTTTACATCACTCTGGACACAAAGAAATCCAAAATGAAAGAGAACACAAGCTGCAACCATTTAAGGAAGGCTATTTATAATGTTCAGTAACAGTCCGTAACGTATTGTCTGTATTAAAAGGTCATGGATTATCTATCTGCAAATGCAAAGAATAACATTTTGAGCTCTCTGAGCAAAGGTGCAACATGAATGCAAAATGGAACATAATCATCAGTGGACAGAGGAACAGTCTTAGGAATCTTACTTATTGGGTGACCTTAAATTAAAACGATCTTATTTCTGACGGAATGTGAGATGGGGAATGTGAGGTGAAGAGATAAGTCCAAGATTCAGCCAAGAAAGTGCTCTTTTCCCTTGAGAGTTCTGCATTTTAATGGGAAAGTGACGGGTGTTTGTGGCAGGTCCTGTGGACTCCTACTCCACAGTGATCCCCTCTTCTATTTCTTGCTTTTTCATGGGGAAGCAGTGTGCCTGCTAGCTCCTAGGAAGGGACGACGATTGTCCTAAGGGAGTGGCAGTCCCAGTCTTTTGGAGATACTTGGATAAACTTTCAACGTCTCAGCTCTGGAGATTCAGAGATAAGAGAAAGTCTGCGGGTTCTGAGAATTATTTTGTCATAATAAAAAAGAGACCAAAGAGTAGAGTCCCACCTTCCCTGCTTTGCTGACGACTTGGTGTTTGGCGAAGCAGGGGCCCTTTTGTGTCCAAGGAGATCCAAGAGAATCTGGGAGACAACAACTTGGACCCCTATTACTGAGCAGCTGAAGGACCTTTGGAACCGGATAGTTTCAAGGTTTTGTAAATAGTAGGTGTCTTTATGGTACCTTCTCCCTGTCGAGGAAGGAGGCGCCCTGCTTCAAATCTTTCCAGTTAAACTGAGGTTTAAAAGACTGCCTTGTGAGCCCGCAAAAGTCCGTGCAACTGAGATACGGCAGTTCATCTCAGGACACTTCCTGGAACACTTTCTCTTGAGAGCATTGTGCTTTCAAAACCGAGGTATTTGGACGATGGTTATACATACGATTTCTGCCCTTTCCAGTTCACACAGGGAAGACTTCATTTACTCACTTGCTCATTCAGAAAGTCGGTCAGTGAACAAAGGACCTTGTAAGTCCCAGCTACCACCATGTGCTGATGCTAAAGGCACAAACGAGAGTCTCTGCCCTCCTGGAGACAGGAAACCAGTTCAACAGAAAGTGACAGTTGAGACCCCTGCTGCCAAGGGCGTCCCAAGAGAAAGGAACTGGGAGACAGGGGTGGGGGTGGCAGCAATGATCAAAGAAACCTGAGAGAGGAGAGATTCCTAGTGTGCTGCAGGAGCCCTGAAGAAGTCAACTGAGAAGTGAGGACAGCAGTGGGATGGAGAGGGGAGACACCAAGGTGTGCAGGCCGTGGAAATGGTGGAACTCGGAGGAGAGAGTGGTTGGAATCAAGGATGGCTCACAGGTTGCCGGTCCGGACACGTGCGTTAGCGTGGTCGCCACTCTCTGCCCCTCCCTGCATACACTCGGCCCTTTCAAATGTGACTTCAGCTCCCGCCACTAAGGAGTGGGGTGTATCTTCCCCTCTTGAATTTGGGCCGCAGAACGCAGCAGGGGTGATCACGGGTTCCACCCTGGAGCCTGGGGTTCAAGAGGCCTTTTCTGCCTCTGCTTCCGCTCGCTGCCCAGCCACCACAGGAGCAAACTCGGGCCAGCCTGCGGGGTGGGGACAGACCTGTGACTCCCTCCCCCATCGCCGCTGACCGCCTGCCCGCCGCCGCCCACCCCCTGCCAGCTCTCCAGCTCTCCGCAGATACGCGAAAGGACCCAGCCTCGGTCAGCTGCTTGTGGCCTAGATTAGGATAAGCCCTCCACTGACCTACAGACTCGCGAGCAACTGTGGGGGATCGTCGCTTTAAACCATTAAGTTTCATGCAGTTTGCCATGCAGCCAAAGCCAGCTGACTCAACCAAGAGAAAGGGGCGAGTAAGGCTGGGGCCGCCCAATAGGCAACTGGACATTTGAGGTGGGTACACAGGAGGCCAGAAGCATGAAGTTCTGAACCTGCAAGGATAAAATCCCAAGGCTTCTGCCTTCCTACGGTGGGCTCCCCAAACCCGAGAGCAGGCCACTTGTCCCTTTTGTGTCCTCTTCTTCCACTCCCCATCCTCACCGACCTTCATTTTAGTACTTGAGTAATAAAGCAGATGCCTGACTCAAGTGCAGACAGCAATGGAGAATCAGTCCAGAGCCAAAGCTCCCAGGGGACGGAATGTGCATTGAGGGTTCCCTAATGAGTGGATTCAGCCAAGGCCAGCAGCGAGGGGCGACGGGCGAGGGTCGGGCGGGGAGGCCGAGTTGCAAACAATTACTGCCTGGAAGGGGCCTTCACATATCCGGAGCCAGGTCACGAATTCAGGACTCCACCCCCCTCTTTCTTCCCTATTAATGTCATCCCTTAGCACCTTTGGAAATAAACAGGGCCACTGCACTCAACAGGAATTTATCCCTCCCGTTGTTGCGGAGACACCCCCGACTGAGTGCACCTTTCCCTCTTTCGTTCCTCCTCCAGCTCGTGGGGCTCTCAGCTTCACCCACCGGCCCAGGGACCCGGGTTCGTCTCTGCGGGAAGGAGGGGCCCCCAGGGCTACGCAGGCACAGCCTGACGCGGGGCCTCCCACGCACTCGCGGGACGGCGGCGGTCCTTCCAGGGGCCGGAGGCGGGAGCCGCGCACAGCGCGTCAAGGGCCTAGGCGGCGCGCACGCCCGCGGCCACCGGCCCCCTCGGCTCTCCCAGCGCGTCCCCTCCCGGCCGCCGCGGGAAGGGGCGGGAGGAGGAGGAGGAGGAGCCGGAGGCGGCCGCCGCGCCCCCACCGCGCGCGCCGAGCCCTTTAAAACCCGCGGGGCCCCGCGCGCTCCGCCGGCCGCCGCGCTGCCCCT
>NW_024412428.1:6356184-6364766 GCF_014898765.1 Herpailurus yagouaroundi
CCGCTCGGCCGGCGCGCCCTCCATGCGGCCGCCCAGCATGTCCGGGCACTGTCTGCTCGCGCCCATCCCCGAGTCCTCCTCCGATTGCCTCCCGCCCAAGGACATCAAGCTGGCCGTGCTGGGCGCCGGCCGCGTGGGCAAGAGCGGTGAGTGCCCGGGGGGCCGCGCCGGGAAGGGGGGAACCGGGCTTCGGGGAAGAGCCGGAGCTCTGGAGCGGCGGGAGGCGGGGTGGAGCGCGGGGAGAAACCTGGAAGTTTCGGCGCGGGCCCCGGCTCTCCCCCGCCAGCCCGCTTTTCCCGCTGCTTCCCCGGGGCGTCTACTCCAGGGCTCCCTCCCGCCCGGGTTGGCACCTGCTGGAGAATGGCGGGGGGGGGACTGGTGCGGCAGGCCGGGCACCTGCAGTCACACCCCGACGCGCGGGAGACCGCGACGGCCGCACCCTGGGTGTTGCAGAGCCGTAGGACTGGGGCAGTACCCGCTGTCCTGCGGCCCATCGCCCCCTCCTTTTCCTCGAGAGCGTCCGGGGTGACTGTTTGGTTCCAGTCGTTTAGCGGACTTCCCCATGGTTCCCTTTCAGCAATGATCGTGCGCTTCCTCACCAAGAGATTCATCGGCGATTATGAACCGAATACAGGTTAGAATAATTTCGTGCTCTCTGCTTCCGTGGCTGCATGCTCCGAGCTCCGGCTTTCTTTCTCCTGATAGGAGGCTAGGAATTTAAAAGCAAACTCTCCTTCACTCTCCAGGCAAGTTGTATTCACGGCTCGTCTACGTAGAGGGGGACCAGCTATCCTTGCAGATTCAGGACACCCCCGGGGGCATCCAGGTAAGGACTGCCCGAAGCAAACAGCTCACCACCTTGCACACACGGGGGCGGGGGAGGGCTCCCAGGCTTGAGCAGGATGTCTAAACACACCCGTTTTGCCTTTAGATATAGAAGTGGGCTGTCCCCAGGTGGAGGCTTAGAAACCCTCCTGGGGGCTCGGGCAGGGTGGGTGGATGGTTAGGGAGGCAGCATCCTGGTGTCCGTCACCTTCAAAGGAGAGAGATACGTGACCTTTCTTTACAACCCTAGTGGGGCATCACTGCTTGTAGGGATGGGTCCTCCCCAGCTTCCAGAACTGGGCCAGGAAACCGTTAACAAAATTATTGGGGTGGGATTCTGGGGAGGGGCTCCTCCCCTAGCAGGGACTGCTGACGTGCTTCTTAACTGTTCCCTCAAGTTAGTAATTGCAACCAGATAAGCCCTTGGCAAGCAGTCAGGAATTTAACTTGATTAACAAGTTATTAATTGCGCTCCCTTCTAGGGAGGCAAGGTCTAGTGGAAGAACAGAAAGAAGGAATTTGTTTCTGTAACATTCTCAAAAAGGGCATGCTAAAAATATTTTTATGGGCTTGGGAAGATATTTATCTTGGCTTGTTTTCAAAGTTTTGTTTATTCCCAGTTCCCTAAAGATTGCGCCATGCTAATTTGAAAGTTCTCGTTGAAGTCATCCTTCAGTCAGCCAGGGCTCACCACAGAATACCTGCCAAGCAGGGGGCCGAAAGCATTAGTGGCAGCCAATAAAATAACCCAGGCAGGGAGCTGGCCCGAGAATTTGTTCTGCCCGCAGCCAGAGCCGCCTTCCGCAGAAGCTAGGTGGAGTCTGAAGACTGTACTTACGATTTCTTTTTCGAACTTGTTTTCCCGAGGGTCCCTTTGATCTTATTTTGAGTCCGCTCCCTCTGCGGGCTTCCTTGATCCAGACTCGAGTTGATCTTTCTCAGGTCCAAGACAACCTCCTCCAGGTAGCTGATCCTCTGTCCAGGTGCGTGCAGTGGGCAGACGGCTTTCTGCTGGTCTACTCCATCACGGACTACGACAGCTACCAGGCCATCCGCCCCCTCTACCAGCACATCCGGAAGGTCCACCCTGACGCCAGGGTCCCCGTCGTCATCGTGGGCAACAAGGGGGACCTTCTGCATGCCCGGCAGGTGCAAACGCGTGATGGCGTTCAACTAGCCAACGAGCTGGGCAGCCTGTTCCTTGAAATTTCCACCAGTGAAAACTACGAGGACGTCTGCGATGTGTTTCAGCACCTCTGCAAAGAGGTGAGCAAGTCGCACGGCGTCAGCGGGGAGAGGAGGAGAGCCTCCATCATTCCCCGGCCGCGCTCTCCCAACATGCAAGACCTCAAGAGGCGCTTCAAGCAGGCTCTGTCTTCCAAAGTCAAAGCCCCCTCTGCGCTGGGGTGAACCCGGCTCACCCAGACTTGCCTCCTTTTTACTGAGCGTTTGTGCAGCCGAAAAGACTGGGGATCTCCCTTTTTAGCCGCACATTCAAAGTTTATTTTTATACAGACCTTGGTTTTCGAGTGTATGTGTGTTTCTGAAAATTCAGTGATTGCCTAGAAGTTGGATAGTTTGTTTTTTTTTATTAAACTAAATTTTTTTTTTTTTTTACTGTAACTGCTAGCCACTTTTCCATTAAAGGCAAAATGGCAACATGGCTCCTTGTTTTCTAAATGTCTTTTTATAGATCATACTTGCACCAGAGCCCAGAACGGCTCCACACTTGCCCTCAGTCTGAACTCCTGTTGGTGTCTTGCGGTAAGGGGGTTGATGTAGGGGGATCTGTTGTGGGAGAAAGGAAAGAATGTGCAGGAGGAAAGACTTGAGCAACTGTAGGATGTCTTTAATTAGGGCGCTTTGCCACAGGCATGAAATTGACACCATGTGATTTTCAGGGAAAGGGGTTCATTATCCGCTGGTGCTACAAAATTACAAACAAGAGTAACAGTTTTATTTGTTGGTGCAAATGCTCGTTTATCCTCTCCACCCTGTTCTAAAAACTAAAAATGCCTTAGGTCAGTAACCGCACCCTACCCAGAGTGGTGAAAAATTCTTCCTGCTCTGCCTCCCGGACCCTCACATCTAACAGGGCATCTGAAGGGTCCATTCCCCTCTTTTTCTCTAAAGCGTCACTCTGCCACAATCTAGGCCTGTACAGGTGTCGCCCAGACTGGCAGGGAAGGTGAGACTGGTTTCTTGGTTTCTGGAATGACACCCCTCGCATGCTTTCTTCACATCAGGACAACCTGGCTAAAACCAACCCTAATCTCTTTATTTTCATGGCTAAAGAAACTCAGCTGTTTTCCCCTTATCTACTGGGTCAAATATAAATGAGGCATGGCATCGAGATCATTTACCACCTCTCCAGCCTTATCATCCCCTCCTTCAAGCGCGCGCCCATACACACACACACACACACACACACACACACTGAAAGCCCATTCAACAGAACGGTCTGCCGTTCTCAATACATACAAGGCTCTGTCACGCTTCCTGCCTTAGCACGAACCAGTCCCTGTGCCTTGAATACATTTGCCTCTTCTCCCCCGAAAAGATCACAAACTCATTTTTCAAGCCCTAAGTCCTGTGCTGGGCTCAGCTCCCGGGGTGCCGTCTCTCTGTCTCCCTGTAGCATTTGTGTGAAACCCAGCCACACCATGCAGCTGCTTGTCACCTCCATTGCAACTGCATTTTATGACTTTGTATCCCAAGCTTCTGGCCTCCAGCTTGCACAGAGTGGTCAGTTTTCAGTAAATACTTGAATAATACGAGCTGCATGCGTTGATTTTGATGCCAAGGGACAGTGATGGGAAGTTACGATGAAACAATGTCACTTCCGCAGAATAAGGAAAGGAGGTGTTCCGAGTAGTTAGAGGTCCTTGATTGGCAGCGACAGAGAGGAAGGGACACATATGTAGCTTCTGGTCATTTCAGACCATTACCCTGCCTTCCAGGGATCCCTGTGTCCACATCTGTGCTGTTACCATCATTCTTCCCTGCACTTGAGGGGTGTCTACCTGGGGTGACTACCTGTGCTAAATGGCATTGAGGGATTACAAAAATCAGATAGTTCAAGGGGCGCCTGGGTGGCTCAGTCGGTTAAGCATCCGACTTCAGCTCAGGTCACAATCTCGCGATCCGTGGATTTGAGCCCCGCGTCGGGCTCTGCGCTGACAGCTCGGAGCCTGGAGCCTGCTTCGGATTCTGTGTCTCCCTCTCTCTCTCTGCCCCTCCCCCACTCGCGTTCTGTCTCTCTCAAAATAATAAACATTAAAAGACACTTTTTTAAAATAAAAAAATTAAAAACCCCCAAATTAGATAGTTCATGCCTAAAGCAGCATCGCAATAATCAAGGGAAAATAATATAGTTTTGGATTCTATTATGTTTGAAAAAGTGCCTACTCCTCCTTGCTGATTCGCAAGCACAGAACTAAAGCAGTTCTATCATCGGCCATTCCTGCTTCTAACCATACATCTTCCCTTCGGAGGTTAGGACATGAAAACCACAGTTGTGCTAGTTACCGCTATGCCCACAGCCTGCCGGGATCTCCGCTCTGCGCAGGGAGGGGGCTCCTTTGCCTCTAAGGAGCTGAGCCCAAATCCCATGGGAATAAGGCATCCCGCATCCCAAGGGGAAAGCCCTACTGTAGCAGCGAAAGAACAACACAAGAGATGTCCCAAGGCTGCCTATGAAGAAGTTCCAAGCGAGGGAATGTTGAGGACAGGAAGTACCCTTGAGACAGGACAGGGGAGAGCACAGTGTGGACCAGAGGGGTCAAAAGTCATGGGGCAGTTCCAAAGGGAGGAGCAGAGCCGCTAGGGACCCCGGGGCCAAGCAGAAAACACCCCGCGTGGTATTTTTCCTGGCCTCGGCATCACAAATAACTGACCTGGGCCTCAAAGCTTCCTCTCTTTCTGGTTGCCAGAACAGACCCAGGGGACGACCCGGGTCCCTGGTCTCACGGGGACCTCCATGCCTGTTCCCCAGACCTCCTGCTGAGGGGCGAGGTGCACGGGGCAACATCCAGAAGGCCCCCCAGTAGCAGCCGTGCAGATGTGAGAGAGGAGCATGGAGTTCATGGTGGGGGGACACTTCGGGTGGGACGTTGTTGGATTTGTGTGCAGGAAAGAGGATGTGAGGATTTGGTCTTGACTGGGTGCGGAGGAGGCCCTTAGAGTGGAAGCTGAGCTCCCAGCTAGCGTCCCTCTGCCTCAGGAGCGGGGGAGGCAGAGCCCTGAGTGTCGCTTCGCCCCTGGTGGGGACACACCTCCTAGAGCTTTGGGGAGAATATTGGAGAGGTGGGGAGGTGGGGAGGAGACTCTCTACATCTCCATCATAGGTGTGCCGTACCTCCGGGGTGTCATCCTCACTGTCACCTCCGTCCTCACGCCCCGCCCCCGCCCCCACCCCTCACCCCCAACCCCCCCCCCCACATCTGTTTTTGAGATTCCCCCGTCTCCACTGACACCACTCATCCCCCTTCCGGTCAAGGCTCCGTGCTAATGCTGCTCTGAAACTGCAGAATGATTTAATTAATGAGCCTATTTAATTAATGGTCCTGGAGATAATGGAGAAGCTCCAAATGACTACACTGTACATCCGGGAAGCGTTCTGTACGCCATGTGCCACTCGTGGAGAGCAAACTCGAATAATGGAAAACGAGACCCATTATAGCCTCAGAAGATAAATGTGCTTTGCCTGGGTTGGGGTGAAGGGCACGGCGGAAGTCCCGAAGTTTATTCCTATCTCCTTGGAGGAACGGATGAAAATAAGTCGCCGTGGAAGGCAACGGAGCAGATGGGAGAGACAAGATGTCTGTTTAGTCATGAACTTGGGGCTCGAATCGCTTTTTTGTTCCACGTGTGTGTTGTCATTTCGGCTTCTCGCCGTGCACAGTCACCAGTCCGAATCTACGATGCGATGAAATTTGGGATGATTCGTAACTTATTCTTACCATTTGACCCCTCTCCAAACGGTGGAGTCTTTTTCAGGACTTTGTTAAAATTGGTCTTGAGCCACTCGGACACCCAGTGAGAAAGGGGCGATACATAAAAAAAAATCCCAACCACCCTGAAGTTCTCTAGGGGTCTAGGAAAAATGAACCGTCGTAAGCAATGATTAGTTGGCAACTGCAAAAATGGTTTTCCATATACCGCGCAGAAATTTGTCCATCCTGGCTCGGTCGGCCCTCGCCTTCGTGCACCTCTGCCCCAGGAGAAATGAGCTCCTCTAGTGCTCGTCTGCTGGCTCATCCCCAGCCACGGCACCTGCCGTAGTGTCCGGTAGAAGCCAGGATCCTCAACGTTTGCTAAGGTGAGCCATCAGAAAACTTAAGGGGCATTTCCAGTTACTTGGGTACAGCCGGGAGGGCAGTGCTGTGTGTATCTGTATTCTGGGCTCCCGCTGTCATACGGTCCGAATTGGCCCTTTACCCATTCTCCACGGCATGGCTACGTGAACAAAATGAGTATTACTGCTTTTGGTTTTCCTCCTGTCTTTCTAAAGACCACCACGGTAGTGATTTGCACGGTTTCAAATCGCATTTATGGAGAACCTGCTTCCTACAAAGCTCTGTGCCAGATGTCATTGTGATCAAGAGAGCTGTCCCTCTCCAGAAACACGGTCCCGAGGGAGTTCTAGGGAGTCCGCCTTGAGGGTGGGACTCGGGAGGATGAAAGGCGAAAACAAGATTCGGACCCGAATCTCAGGGTGTTGGGGAGCCTGGGTGGCTCAGTCGGGGAAGGGTCCGACTTCAGCTCAGGTCATGATGTCACGGTTCGTGGGTTCGAGCCCCGTGTCGGACTCTGTGCTGACAGCTCGGAGCCTGGAGCCTGCCTCCGATTCTGTCTCCTTCTCTCTCTCTGCCCCTCTCCCGCTTTCACTGTCACTCTCTCTCAAAAATAAATAAACATTAAAAAAAAAAAAGAAACGTTGTTAACAGCAAAGCTTACTTACATACACAAATTTTGCCTGGAAATACTACCGTGTATTTATGACTGTGGAAAATCAGGGAAATTTAGGGAGCTCCTGCTGATGAGACAGTTACCAGCTTTATGAAGGTAGCACAGTGTGGCTCCCAGACTGAGATTGGGTTCAAAGCCCACTTTACCTGGGTCAAGGTGCAGTATGGGTTTCCTTCTCTTAAAACGGGCATAACAGTACCCATGAGGCAGGATTGTTGCCAGAGCTTGACACATAGAAGGCATTCAGGAAGTTGTAATTTATTTTTATTATTAATATTATTATTATTATTAATAGTTTCAGTTTTTTATTATTTTTTTAAAGGTACACTGGTACATTTACGAAGCTGCTTTTGGAAAAAGAGTGCTTTTTGAGGTTGCTCGTGTACTCCAAAAACTATAAGTAGGTGCTCAGCAAGACGTGACTTTTTCCATTTCACATGTGGGAGAAAGAACGTTTGCAGGGGAGCCGTTGTTCCCTCAGTGATAATGCCTAACAATTACTGATCCTTGACTCTGCACCGAGCACTTTTATTTTCTCTTGAATCCTTTGAGGAAGAGCCACGATCACTCCCATCTTTCAGATGAGGAAACTGAGGCTCAGAGAGGTCCTGCGATGGCCACAAGCCATATAAACCCAGGAAGCAGGAGGTCCGGCCCCGGGGAAGCGGAGAGAGTGCCTTTCAGCTCAGGGCTGTTTCCCTTGGCCAGACGCGTGCAGGCCCACGTCTTTTGGAGAAGCTGTTCAAAGCAAAGATCCCGGGGCGCAGTTCCAGGGATTCTGTGGGTCTGTGGAGGAGGAGTCTGCTTGTTGACGAGCTCCCTGAGTGGTAAGGAGGAGGCCGGATATCTCACATTTGCAGGTTTCAGCAAGATCATCCCGGCTTCCTGTTTCCCCAGGGGAAAGTGACACCTGGAGGGGAGGGCAGGAATGCCACAAGGGACCGGCGGGGGACCCCGTGGCTGGCCTGGGGGGCCGGGGCGGGCTGCTCTGCTGAGTTTCTGTCTTCAGCACCAGCCGGTAGAGTGCAGTCTTCTCTAGGCCAGGAGGGTCTCTCCCAGAGTCACCGTTTTGGAAGCCATCTGGGGCGGGGGGCAGGGGGCACTAAGTCAGAGGCCCCGGGGCACCCCACCCCGGCCATGCTGTCTCTTGAGGCTCTTCTCCGACCGGGGCCCTGAGAAGCAGCCTGCACAGCGGCCCCCAGAGATTCAGGCATTTTCTGTTCTCCTGGAGCACCTGGCGGCTGATGTCAGCGTCCCAGGGGGCTGTGGGAGCCAACGGTGTAGGGAAGGTGCCAGAAGCAGAAATTGCCAGTGCACATCCGGGAGCTGAAGACGCCTCCCCACCCCAACTCAGTGTGGCGCAGGGCAAAGGCTGAGGCTGCTATGGCGATATTCGAGGGGGCTTTGCTGGGGGCTGTGTGTTGGCTCCATCATTTATTTGTAGCAGAGTTCTAGAACTCACGCAACAAACAGCTACTGTAATCGCTGAATGGGCACTGTTGTTCCATGTATTCCAGCGTATCGGGATTGCCCAGCGAAATAGAATCAACAGAAAAAAAAAATGTATATATATAGTATAGTGTACGTATAGTATAGCATTATTATATTATATAGTATATATAGTATAGCATTATATACATAGCATTACATATACATAGTATAGTGTATATATAGTATAGCATATATATAGCATATATACGTAGTGTAGTATTATATAGTGTATATATATATATATATACCATATATTATATAGTACATATTATATAGTATGTATAGTATAGCCTTAT
>NW_024412428.1:6364776-6364930 GCF_014898765.1 Herpailurus yagouaroundi
GTATAGTATTATATAGTGTATATATACTATATATTATATAGTACATACTATATAGTATATATAGTATAGCATTATATACATAGCATTACATATACATAGTATAGTATTATATAGTATATATAGTATAGCATATATATAGCATTATATATACGTA
>NW_024412428.1:6364940-6374250 GCF_014898765.1 Herpailurus yagouaroundi
TAGTATATATAGTATAGCATTATATACATAGCATTACATATACATAGAATAGTATATATATAGTATAGTATTATAGTATTATATAGTATATATAGTATAGCATATATATAGCATTATATATACATAGTATAGTATATAGTGTGTATATATATACTATATATTATATAGTATATATTATATAATATATATAGTATAGCATTATATATAGCATTACATATACATTGTATAGTATATATATAGTATATATAGTATATATAGTATAGCATATATATAGCATTATATATACGTAGTATAGCATTATATAGTGTATATATATACTATATATTATATAGTATATATAATATATATAGTATAGCATTATATATATAGCATTATATATACATATAGTATTATACATAGTATTATATATATAGTATAGTATTATATATATATGTATTGGAGGAGCTCCGCTTACAAGAGGGAAGTCAGCCTTTCTAGTCTACGCAGGCCCCCCCAGGGACTGGAGGGGGCTCATCTACATTCAGGAGGGCAGTCTACTTTTCCCAGTTCACTCATTCAGGTGCTAACCTCGTGTGGAAACACCCTCACAGACCCGCCCAGAATAACATTTGACCAAGTATCTGAGTATCCCGTGACCCCGTCAAGTTGACAGGTCAAAGTAACCGTCACGGCGCAGTAAGAGTCTCAGGCTTTTATCTCATTTAATCCTCCCAAGCAATTCTGAGCAGCTGAGTATTACCATCGCCATTTGACAGACCAGGAAAATGAGGCTCAGAGAAGTTCATCAACTTCCTCATGGTCTCTCAGCCAGTAAGGGGCCCAGTTGAGATTTCAATCCACAGCTTTCTTTTTGTAAAAAAAAAACTTTTTTGGGGCGCCTGGGTGGCGCAGTCGGTTAAGCGTCCGACTTCAGCCAGGTCACGATCTCGCGGTCCGTGAGTTCGAGCCCCGCGTCGAGCTCTGGGCTGACGGCTCAGAGCCTGGAGCCTGTTTCGGATTCTGTGTCTCCCTCTCTCTCTGCCCCTCCCCCGTTCATGCTCTGTCTCTCTCTGTCCCAAAAATAAATAAATGTTGAAAAAAAAATTAAAAAGATAAAATAAAATAAAATAAAACTTTTTTAATGTTTATTCATTACTGAGACAGAGACAGAGCATGAGAATGAGCAGGGGAGGAGCAGAGAGAGAGGGAGACAGAATCCGAAGCAGGCTCCAGGCTCCGAGCTGTCAGCACAGAGCCCGACGCGGGGCTCGAACCCACGAACCGTGAAATCATGCCCTGAGCCGAAGTCAGACTCTCAACCAACTGAGCCACCCAGGCGCCCCATCAATCCACAACTTTCTGATTTGGAAGCCACCACACTGTATTGTCTCCCATGCCAACGGTCCTACTCTCTGCACCCTG
Organism: Herpailurus yagouaroundi; assembly: GCF_014898765.1. NCBI lineage: Eukaryota > Metazoa > Chordata > Mammalia > Carnivora > Felidae > Herpailurus > Herpailurus yagouaroundi. The sequence continues at coordinate 6,366,342 of NW_024412428.1, forward strand.
AGGTCACCTGGAAGCTGCTACCATTCTCCTGATCAACCATCTTGGCCTTGAAAATGCCGCGGGGTATCACTAGGGAAGACTGCCTCATCAGTAAAAAAGGGCTAGTGAGTCGTTACTGCATCACCGGGTGAGCTGGAGAACCACAGCTGGGGCTGTGCAGCTACGAGGGAGGCCGAGAGGTGGCATTTTCAGCATCTGTTGTGGCAGATGGTCCCTGTCCCCGACGCGTAAGGTACAGGCTCACCCCAGACCCTGGAAAGGGGTTTGGGGGACGAGTAGGCAGAAAAGTTGGCAAAGGCCACTACATACGTCTGATGATTAGATGATGCGAAGGGGCGCCTGTCCTCGAATGTAGACGTGACACTGACACAGGCCAGACCCCAGGCATGGCCCGGGGACTTCCTAAATACTAGGCCTTGAGAATGAATATATAAACCTAACATTGGGGAAACAGGCAATAAGGCATTAAGTAAACACCCAAATTTTATGAGCAAAGCGAGTGTTGTGGGCTGAATTGTGTTCCTCCAGAAAACCCATATGTTGGACTCCTAGGACCTCAGAATGTGACCTTATTTGGACATAGGGTCTTAAGGGAGCTAATCAAGTTCAAACGAGGTCATTAGGATGAGCCCTAAATCAAAATGGCTGGTGTCCTTATAACAAGAGGAAATCTGGGGCCTGGCTGGCTCAGCCGGTACAGCATGGGACCCAAGATCTCGGGGTCGTGAGTTCAAGCCCCACGTTGGGCATCGAGTTTACTAAACAAATGAATACATACATAGTTTTTTTTTTTTTTTTTTAATTTTTTTTTTTCAACGTTTATTTATTTTGGGGACAGAGAGAGACAGAGCATGAACGGGCGAGGGGCAGAGAGAGAGGGAGACACAGAATCGGAAACAGGCTCCAGGCTCCGAGCCATCAGCCCGGAGCCTGACGCGGGGCTCGAACTCACGGACCGCAAGATCGTGACCTGGCTGAAGTCGGACGCTCAACCGACTGCGCCACCCAGGCGCCCCAACATAGTTTTAAAAAGACACAGAGACAGACGTGAACAGAGGGAAGGTGATGAGAAGAGACGCAGGGCGAAGGCCATGTGAGGGTGGAGGCGGAGATTGGGGTGAACGCCCACAAGCCGAGGGACGGCCAGAAGCTGGAGAGAGGCCTGGAACGGATCCTTCCTTAGAATCAGAATTAGGCGTGGCCTTGCTACCAACTTGACCTCGACCGTCCAGCCTCCAGAAGCAGGCTTAAGCCACCTGGCTGGGGTGCTTAGTTACGGCCTCCCGAGCTGACTGGTACAGTTAATAGACGGCTGGGCCCATATTTGAGTCTGAACCTAAAGCCGGGGCTCTGCCCACCGCACCCTTGCGGCCAGGCACGGCAGCCCAGAGCAGGGGGAACCATGGCTCTGTCCTCCAAGTACAGTTCTCCACGTCTGCGTCAGGATTGGGGTTAGCTGCCCTGACATCTGCATGGCCTGACGAGAGACAGTTTGCGTCTCCCACACGGGCAGTTCAAGCTGGGTGGGTGGCTCTGCTCCGACATTCCAGGGGCCCAGGAGGCCCAGGAGGGGCCCAGGCTCCACCTCTCTGTCACTCTGCCTTTCCTGGTGTCACCCTCATTCCGGGGTCTACGATGCCTCTCAGCCAGTCTGCAGCCAGAGAGCAGGAAGGGGCCAAGACAGGAGGCTCTGTCTCTTTAAGGTGGAGACCCAAAAGCCGAGGCCGTCCCCTCTGCTGTCCTTCCCTCCTGTGACTGAGGGATGCAGGCTTCAGCTGGGCAGTTTGCTCCCTGCCAGAAATTCCACTGCCGGGGGCACCTGGGTGGCTCAGTCGGTTGAGCGTCCGACCCCCATTTCTGCTCAGGTCATGATCCCAGGGTTATGGGATCCAGACCTGCATCAGACTCCGCACTGGGTGTGGAGCTTGTTTAGGATTCTCTCTCTCTCTCTCTCTCTCTCTCTCTCTTTCTCTCTCCCCCCTGCCCCTCTCGCCCATTCATTCTCTCTCTCTCTAATAAAATTTAAAAATTCGACTTCCATTTTTTAAGGGACCAGAGAATGGATATTGGAGACAGCTAATGGTCACTGCTACAAAATCCACCTCAGGACAGGTTCATTCTCTGGGTTTTCACGGGTTGGTAGAGGACAAGGAAGAGAAGGGAAGAACTACCTTCATGTCTGGCTGAAGAAGGAAGGGGAAGTTTGCCCCCAAATGGCTCTGCCCAGTGTCCTCTCAATGGCTTGTCTGCTCCTGGTACCTGAGAAGCCTGGGAAGCCACTTCAGCTTCTCCCAGGCCACGCACACAAATCATAGCAAGGTCCTCTGCCTTGGAGGGAGGGGGTCAGACGGGCGAACAGTCTGATAGTCAGACATTCTTTTTTTTTTTTTTTTTTAATGTTTGTTTATTTTTGAGAGAGAGAGAGACAGAGCACAAGTGGGGGAGGGGCAGAGAGAGAGAGGGAGACCCAGAATCCGAAGCAGGCTCCAGGCTCCGAGCTGTCGGCACAGAGACTGACGCGGGGCTCGAACTCACAAACCGCGAGATCATGACCTGAGCCGAAGTCGGACGCTTAAGCGACTGAGCCACTCAGGCGCCCCAAGGGCATTCTTATTTATGAACTTGAGGAGCTTAGAAACGGAGGAAATGGAGTAAGTGGTAATTCGTGGGCTTTGCTTCTCTGGCTGCAGATAGGAAAGGAGTTGGGTGTATCGGCCAAAGCTGGACTTCCTGCCCAGGCCAGTTCTGTGGCCCTGGTCCCCTCTGGGCAGCCCTGGGTGGGGAAAGCATCTGAAAACCAAAAAAAGTTGGTCTTCTTGAGCGCTCAAGCTCCTGAATGATGAAAGATACACTAAACAGTGGCTTATGCAAGTCCTTGTGGGGCCTGAGTGAGTCATTTCCCCTCGCTGGTCTCCAAGCCCCTCGTTTATGAAACGAGAGGTTTGGGTTTCGTTAGCGGTCCACACATGCCAGGATGCAGTGGACTCGCCTGGGGGTGCTTGCTTAAAATGCAGTCTCCCGGGCCTACTCCCAGAGACTCTGATACAGAAATTCCACGTGGAAATTGCCCAACAAAAATACCTAAAACCTACTGAGTCCTTGCCGTGTGCCAAACACTACTTAAAAGAGTTTTTCGTGGATTAACTAATTTTATCCTGCAACGATCCCGTGACATATACTATTGTTAGTACATTAGGGCTAATTAGTATTATCGGTACATTATTAATAGTATGAGCGATGATTATCCCCTGTTACAGATGTGCAAATGGAGGCACACGGCTGCGGAGAGGCTGTCCCAGGTCACGCCCCCGTTGGGAGAGGCAGAGCTGTGACGCAGGCCTAGTCGACCTTGGCTGTGGGTCTCAGCTGGTGCTTTCCCAAGAGGCTGTCCTCAGCCACGCCCCACCCATTCTGCTGGCTGCTTGAATACACAGTCACCCTGAATGGGTGACTTTGGTAAAAAAAGATAAGATAGACAGACACCTCACAGAGTACTGGGCAAACTCGGCAGAAGCAACCAGAAAGGGACAAGCAATGTGCTCTGGGAACAGAGGGGGTGGTCAGTGAGGGGGTTCCAGTCTTTCTGACAGGAGGGGTGCAAGTAGGGATCAGAGAGAAGGAGGCATTTAGAAGGAGTTGGGTGTATGGGCCCAAATCAGTTGTTTGGACTCCCTCTGAGTAGAACCTTCAAGAAATGGTTGGTCTTCTTCCTCTCTCTTGTCTATATCTAGATAAGAAAGAAAGAAAGAAAGAAAGAAAGAAAGAAAGAAAGAAGAAAGAAAGAGGGAAGAAAGAAAGAAATAAAGAAAGAGAAAAGGGAGGGATGGAGGGAAGGAAGGAAGAAAGAAAAAGAAGGAAAAAGGGAGGGAGGGAGAGAAGAAAGAAAGAAAGAAAGAAGAAAGAAAGAAAGGGAAGAACAAAGAAAGAAAGAAAGAGGGAAGAAAGAAAGAGAAAGAAAGAAAAAGGGAGGGATGGAGGGAAGGAAGAAAGAAAGAAAAAGAAAGGGAGGGAGGGAGGAAAGAAGGCAAGAAAGAAACCCAAATGAACAAACAAAAAGCAGAATCGGACCCATAAATACAGAGAACAGACTGACGGCTGCCAGCGAGGAGGAGGGACGGGCAAAACGGGTGAGGGGGAGTGGGAGATACAGTCATGGACTGAACAAGTCACAGGGAATACAGTCAGTGGCCCTGGAATAGAGCTGTCTGGTGACAGGTGGCAGCTGCACTGTGGCGAGCACAGCAGGACATACAGGGTTGTGGAATCACTATGTTGTACACCTGAAACTGTCACGCTGTGCGTCAACTGATGAGGTTTGGGGGTGATGGGGGGTTTTCGCGGGGTCCGGAGCCAACGGCCAAGAACGAATCCTTGAAGACGTCTTTGGTGCAAAAAGGTGATTTCATTAAAGCGCGGGGACAGGACCCGTGGGCAGGAAGAGCTGCCCGGGGCCAAGAGCAGAGACTGGTTATATACTATGGAGCTGGGGTAGGTCAAGTCCAGGGAAGTTTCCGGTGAGATTTTCATATGCTAAAGAAGACGCACTCGGGGTGCTGGAGGCCCAGCTATTGCCCAGCGAAGGTGGTTTTTCCCTCTAGCAAAGCATTAACATTAAGACAGTAGGAAGTTTCTGGAGAAATATTTTACTCTGCCAGCCCAAGTTATTTGTCAACGGGCAGCAGGTTATAAGGAAATTTAATTTTATCTGCCATTTCCTTCTGTCTTTGTTTCCCATGTCATCAACTATACTTAAATACAAAATAAATAGATAAAAAAGAAAGCATGAGCTTGTCAAGGGTGGAGGGAGGTGAGCACCCTCAGGCTGAGGGAGGGGCCTGAGCCCAGAGTCCCAGGTGCTCATGGGACCTGCCTACTCTAAGGAACAGGCCCTATGATTTGGCGGGTGTGTGGGGGCCAAGCAAGAGGGGAAGGGGTAGGGGTGGGGAAGGGGGGGGCGGGCTGGGGGGGGGGTGGAGGTGAAGTGAGCCTGTGAGCAGGACTGTGAGGAACTTGATGATCTCCTAGGTCGGGAAGGTGGAGACTTCATCCTGCAGGAGGGAGGGAGCTGGTCACAGGAAGCTGTGCCATCTCGACTGTCTCTAATCTCTGGGCCGAGGCAGGGGTGTGGGCAGGAGGCAGCAGGTGCAGTGGGACGGGGGTGGCTCAAAAGTGGAGTCCACTGGACAACTGGAGGAAAAGAAACACTCTTTACCAATGAGCGCAGCCCCAGAGAGCTGGGTGGAGCAGAGAGTTCAGTCGAGGAGATATGAAGATGCCCTCACCTCGGAAGGTGACTCGGGGGACAAGCGGGAGGAGTCGCCTGGGGAGGCGCTCGTCCATGTGAAGTGGGCACTTGTGTAGCCCCGGAGCAGAAGGTACTGCCCACGAAGAGTGTCATGTTCCCTAGCTTAGAATTTAATGTCGATCTTTTTCTGTAAAGTCACTTAATTTTATAGCAATTATAATAAAACTTTCAAGAAGGAGAAACTAGGTTGTTGTTAAGACTCTACTTTTCTCAGCATAAGGAATAGGTACACAGAAAGCAGTGTTTGTTTGTTTGTTTTTAAGAAATCTATAAAAGCAATGTTTTCTTTTAAAAAAAAATTTTAAACATGTATTTATGGTTGGGAAAGAGAGAGAGAGAGAGAGAGAGAGCATGAGCAGGGGAGGGGCAGAGAGAGAGAGAGAGGGAGACCCAGAATTGGAAGCAGGCTCCAGGCTCTGAGCCATCAGCACAGAGCCCGACGCGGGGCTTGAACCCACGACCCCCGAGATCCCGAGTCGAGCCCGAAAGCAGGAGTCAGACGCTTAACCGACTGAGCCACCCAGGCGCCCCAATGCCTATGTTTTCTAAGCGACGCTTCAGGCGGCTGGCACAGTGTCCTCGTTTTTCCGTAACACGTATTTATTCAGCCTGTGGTAGACACTTGGCACATTCTCTACTTTGTCACCGCTCGACCTCGGCATCCTTGCACAATTACCCATTTTCTCTCTTGCAAGGGGCTCACGGGTCACTGCTGCAGATGACTTGACCTCTTCTGGAAAACTGACTGTTTCACATCAGTGGTGAGGATCCCCTCTGGGCAGTGCCCTCAGGAGATGGTTGGTTTTCCTCGTCTTCGGTTTTTCTGTCCTGGCTCCTTGTGACCAGGAAGGAGCAAGAAGACAGCAGGGCCCCGCCACACTGGGACTGTGCACAAGGGGCCTCGCCTGTTGGTTTTTGACCAATCTTAGCCTCTTTTAAGAAAAAACATAAGTACTTTTAGGTTTGCGGGAGCGTTACAGATACGGTGTAGAGGGTGCTAGTATAGCCTTCCATCAGCTTCTCCTACTGCTATCCTCTTACCTCACTGATGAGGGAGGGTGAGTGAGGCGGGCTGAGGGCCAAACACAAGCTGGCATTATCCGACCACCCCCAGGTGGGATCTGTGTGACATCCCTCAGGCCCTCCTGGCCACCCAGGAACAAAGGAAAGGAAAGAAAACCAATGACTGAGATGCAGATCACAGTCTTACAGAAAGTGGGTCTCCATCAGTTTACAAGTATCTTAGTCAATTACAAGAAAAAGGCAATCTTATCCATAGCCTAATGTCCAGTGACCTGTGGACTCCATTTCCCCGGAGCCCCAACGTCACCCTTCCATAGTGATGTGGGGACCAGAGGCAAGAAGAAAATGGCGGGTAGACTTACATTTCCTCATAACCTCAGCCCAGTGACAGATACTTGAGGCAGGCGAGTAAAATGCTCCTCCGGGGACTCCCTGTGTCTTAATGTTAATGCTTTGCTAGAGGGAAAAACCACCTTCGCTGGGCAATAGCTAGGCCTCCAGCACCCCGAGTGAGTCTTCTTTAGCATATGAAAATCTCACCGGAAACTTCCCCTGGACTTGACCTACCCCAGCTCCATAGTATATAACCAGTCTCTGCTCTTGGTCCCGGGCAGCTCTTCCTGCCCACGGGTCCTGTCCCCGCGCTTTAATCAAATCACCTTTATGCACCAAAGACGCCTTCAAGAATTCCTTCTTGGCCGTCGGCTCCGGACCCCGTGAACCCCAGCATCACCCCCAAACGTCATCATAACCACCACGCTGCACTCAGCAGACAACGCTACCGCAGGAGTTTCCTGCGGCTGCTGTTAACAAATCACCCAAACTCGGTGCTCTGAAAACAAGATTCATTCCCGTACAGTCTGGAGGGCAGAGCTGGGGCTCGATGCCTCATCAATCGTCTCACGACGAGGCTCAGATCTACGTGTTGGCAGTGCTGTGTGTCTTTTGCAGGCTCTGGGGAGAATCCATTTGTCTTTTTTCACCTTCCAGAGGCTGCCTGCGTTTCTTGGCTTGGGAGTCGCCTTTCGTTTTTTGTTGTTTTTTTTTTAAATAGGCTTTATTTTTAGAGAGGTTTTTGGTTCATCAGAAAATTGATCGGAAAGTACAGACCTCTCCCGTACATCTCCCGTCCCCACATATGTCCAGCCCCCCCGCCGTCAACATCCCGCACCAAAGTGGTACACTTCATATAACTGAAAAGCCTGCGTGGGCATATCCCTCAAGTCCATGGTTTACACCAGGGTCCAGTCCTGATGTCGTCCAGTCTATAGGCTTTGGCAAACGTTTAGTGATGTGTATCCATTATTGCAGAATCACAACAGAATAGTTGCACTGCCCTAAAGAAACTTCTTTACTTCTCCCTCCCTGTTAACCTCTGGCAACCTCGAATCTTTTTACCGTCTCTGTAGCTTTCTTCTTCCAGGATGTCATAGAGTTGGAATCCTAGAGCGTGTATAGCTTTTCCAGATTGGCTTCTTTCACTGAGGAATATGCATTTAAGGTTTTCCTGTGTCTTTTCCTGGCCTATTAGCTTCTTTCTTTCTTTCTTTCTTTCTTTCTTTCTTTCTTTCTTTCTTTCTT
>NW_024412428.1:6374260-6467465 GCF_014898765.1 Herpailurus yagouaroundi
CTTTCTTTCTTTCTTTCTTTCTTTCTTTCTTTCTTTCTTTCTTTCTTATGTTTTTATTTATTTTTGAGACAGAGAGAGACAGAGCATGAGCAGGGGAGGGGCAGAGAGAGGGAGACAGAACCTGAAACAGGCTCCAAGCTCTGAGCCATCAGCACAGAGCCCAACGCGGGGCTCGAACTCACGGACCGCGAGATCGTGACCTGAGCTGAAGTCGGACCCTCAACCGACTGAGCCACCCAGGCGCCCCAGCTTATTTCTTTTTATTGTTGCCTGGGCGTACCACCTTTCATCGGTGTGTTTGTCAGTTAATGGACATTTGGGCTGTTTCCGTTTTCGGGCTGTTATGAATATGCCGCCACGAACGTACACGCACATGTTTTTGTCTGGACATATGTCTTCATTCCTCTTGGGTACACACCTAGGTACGCCATGTTACGTTCCCACTAGCAATGTGTGAGGGTTCCATTTTCTCCACCCCCTTGCCAACACACGTGCTTATCTTTGGTTATAGCCATCCTACTGCGTGTGCAGCAGTTTCTTACTGTGATTTTGGTCAGGGTCTGGTATCCAGTAATATTTTTAAGGCATTTTTTTCCATCTCTAGCAGAAGATCCAGACACACGATGTATTCAGTTATCAGGTTTTAGCCTCCCTTAATCTAGCTCTAATGTTCTGAGATTCCTTTCTTCCCCAGCCCAACATTTCCTGACGGAGGCATTTTTAGAAAACAACGTACTTCAAGTAGCGTTTTGCATTCTTAACACAACCTACCTGAACAGCATCACCAGATCTTTCCAGTATGGTGGTGTCTCACTTTGGCACAAAGCAGTCCACCCCTTTTTGGTTTTCGTACTCCAGAAGGGAAGCAACAAACCTTTTACAAGTTTCCCGTTATTGTTTCTTCGGTGCCCCGAAGACCCTGAATCCCACGGACAAGACAGAAGTTGCTGCCTGGTTGACAATTTGGGACAGGAAGCCCCTGCTTACTTGAATCATCCAGCTGCATTGAACACTTAGGACAGGCTGCCCGGGAACCCCATTGGTCCTCTCAAACTCCTCGCAGAAAGGGCTGTTCTGCAGTCTACAGACCCCTCTTTTTCATTGTCCCACCCCACCCCCACCCCAGCATACTTTAGGAAGCCAACGTGTTCACCTGTGATTCTGTTCTAGAATTGGCAGGTGGGGGTGGGGAGCTGTCTTATAATAGGAACTAACTCCCGTCTAAGAAGCCAATCTAAGCGTAAGCGTCTCTTGGCTGCTATCTAACTGCTTTGAAAGGAAGCATCTGCACGAACATGTGTACCATCCGGTGAATGGTACACAAACAAAATCGTTCAGCCGGTGGGAGATTTAGATGCTCGACCATAGACAATCAAATCACGTTTCCCACACTGCCATGCAAATCTGAACGCCCACCAGGATGGTCAGAGTCCAGGTACAATACATTCCAAATAGAGGGATGCTTGGCCGTTATAGTCAGAGCACCATGTGATTGTCACTGTTCACTTCCTGTCTCCATCCTTCCCTGGAAGGAGGAACAACCTGCCTGCCTCCGGGTCTCCCGCCCCTTCTCCTTGGTCTCTGCAGGTTGACTTCAAGCTTGTGGGAAGTGAAGGGCAGGTGGTGAGGTGGGGTACCCCTCTAAGGCACAATCACATCTTACCTACCCTTCTAGACTGGCTCCCTGGCTGCCCTTACGCAATCCTCCCTCTGTTCCCGAGAGACCTTATCTACTCATTGACCCTGAACCTGGTTTGTCTTTCCTGTTTCCTGGCATCTGTGCATGTGCTCTGCCCTCCTGGAGTCCCTTCTGCTCATCCAGATCTCAGCCAGTCTGCAAGGGCAAACTCAAACGCCACTTCCTCCACGGACCCTCCGCACACCTCCTTCCCCCTCCACCCTGAGCACCAAGCACATAGTAGACGCTTGATCAATACGTGTTGGGGGAGGGAGGGAAGGAGGGAGGGAAGGAAAGAACAAAATGTTCGCTGCCTGAGTTGCCTGGAGACACTGATTAGAGAGGCAGGAGATTTGAGCACAAGTGGTCTTGGGGGGCATCCAATCCATGGGATGTAGCAGGGCACGTGGCCCCGGTTCTTCTGTTTTATGCGGTCAAGGATGTGGTCTTGCTGACCCTAAGTTTGTTCAGGAACCAGAAGTCTGATGTTGGCAAATGGCCTTTTTGTTGTTGTTGTTTCATGTTTGTTTATTTTTGAGAGAGAGAGAGACAGACAGAGAGACAGAGCGTGAGCGGGGGAGGGGCGGAGAGAGATGCGGAGACCCAGAATCCGAGGCAGGCTCCAGGCTCTGAGCTGACAGAGCCCGATGTGGGATTCGAGCCCACGACCTGTGAGATCATGACCTGAGCCGAAGTCGGATGCTCAACCGACTGAGCCGTCTTCATTCTGTCCTCAGTGCCAACATCAGTCCAAGGCTCCTCTCTTCTTGGAGGCAAGATGGCAGCCCAAGGGCACTGGGGCTTCATGGCAATCAGGAAAGAGCAAACATCTTTCCTCCACCATGGAATGGATTTTTTTTACTCAGTCTGGGCCATTTGAGGACTCATACCAACGCCCAATCCATGTCAAATGTCAGGGGGTGCCTGTGCTGATGGACTTGACCAAGTGGGACGTTGGGAAGGTGGACGCGGACCACTGCTTCTCTGTCCTCCCCTTACTGCGGCATTACATCACACCCTTATGAGCGAAGTCTTATTATCACCCCCCTTTTACAGATGAGAAGACTGAGGTTCAGAGAAGTTAAGTATCTTGCCCAAGGTTGCATGGCCGGTAAGAGGCAGACTCGGAATTGACACCCAGGCTGAACGGCTCCAGAATACTCCCTTAGCTGCCAAGCGAAGCCATCTCTTTCGATTAGCCTTTGTCTGTGGTCAAGGACATCCGCAGACCGGGAAGGTCACTACTGGCCACCCCTTTCTACTTGCTGGAGGGGCAGAGAGCATCGAAGGGCGTTGGAGCAGAAATGAGTGCTCTGTGTCTAGAACCAGACTCCTCGGCTGCTGTCCCTCCCGCTAGGGTTGTGGCTTAGTGTCCCCAACCCGGTGGCCACGTGGTCAGCAACAGCGAGAGCGAGAGGCTCGAGCTTCCTGCTTCCTCTTGCTCCTGAGCAATCTGGTCCAGAGCCCAGAACAGAATCTTCCCATGCTGCTGAGAGGCGCCGTTGACAAGGACGGTGATTCAGGCTGACTGCCTCGAGGTTTAGAACGGGCTGAGCGCATCCTGATGGTTCCGCCCGCTCCTTTTCTGTGTGTCAGGGACAGCTGAGCTGTTGAAGAGGCTTTATCAAGCTAGTAGAAACAGATCCTGGTAGTTCTCTGGTTGTTGTTAGTGGATTTGCATTCACCAGAGGGGACAGGTGTCTGTGTGGCTGGGGACAGGGCTCTTCAGGGGACAGTGGGAAACTGGGGCTGGCTGGGAAAGGGTCTGTTACACAAATGGCTGGAGGTGGAGGTGAGAGCAGAGAGAAGGGGCTCGGATGTTGAGCTAACAGGCGTGTTTTACGCCCGTGGTCCTCACCAGCTCTATGACCGTCATCAAGAGTCATAACAATAGCATGTATGGACCACTCATTACACATTGGGCCCTATGCTAAGCATTTTATCCATATTTATCTGATTCAGTGTTCACAACAACCCTGAGTGGAGTGGCTGCCTCGTTTTACAGACGAGGACATCAAGGCTTAGAGTCAGCGAGGCTGAGTCACTTACCCGAGGCCATAAGTTTAGTATAAATTGCTGGGTTTTGAGTCAAGATTGTTTCCATCTTTGTTCCCTCTTTCCTGGGCTCCCTACCCCCCTCTCCTTTCCTCCTACCCTTTCCTCCTCTCAACAAATGTTCGTGGCATCTGAGGTGTTGGGGTGCTTTAGAAGCTTCCGGAGATGCAGTGTTGAATGAACACAGGCACAGATTCCTGCTTACTCTTCCTGTCTCCCAGGTCAGGCAAGCCTGTCCCAGCATGGCGCCACGTGGACAGCTTGCTCTGTGAGGCCTCCCAAAGGCTTCGCTTGCCTCTTAGATGCATCTGGAAGCGGGCGTGTTGAGACTGAGGAGCCTGCAGGGCACGTGAGCTGAGCTAGTGGGGCCCTTGGTTCCACCTTTCAAAGCTTGGGGAGAGACTTGGGAGTGAATCCCTTTGTCCAGAATCCGGCCGTGGCAGAGCTGTGGGAATTAATGGGTGAGCAAAGAAGGGCAGCCCAGGACAGGACCAAGGAGGAACGTCAGAGATCGAGGGAGAGCTAGAGGAGCACACTGTTCCGGAAGTCAAGGAAGGCTGGAGCGCCAAGTCTCAGGGTGTGGTCAACAGCGTCACCTGTCCATGGCAGTTCGGCCATTCTTCCGCAACATTTCTTTTTTTTTAAAGATGCGTATTTATTTATTTATTTAGGGAGAGAGACAAAGAGAGAGAGAGAGAGAGAGAGAGAGAGAGAGAGAGAGAGAAAATCCCAAGCAGACTCTGCACTGTCGGTATGGAGCCCAACCCGGGGCTCAAACTCACAAACCGTGAGATCATGACCTGAGCCGAGATCAAGAGTCAGATGTGTAACTGATGGAGACACCCAGGAACCCCAACAGCATTTCTTTTTGGTGGTCTGTCTCGCTGACTGTTAGTTCCCAACGACGATTTCTTCCGAAATCCTTTTTTGTTTTTGATAGGAAGTGAGCGATCAATCTCCCTCCTAACTCTGACTCTTTAGCCACCAGGACCACTCCCCTGAGCCCAGCCTCCACTCCACCAGTGAGTGCCTTGTCTACCCCTTCCAGAGAGTTCTCTCCGGTTCATTTCTTTGAAGAGTGAAACCCTTAAGGTACGTACCCATTCACCCCTCTGACGTGCTTGTGTTCAAGTCCCGTGAACCCAGAAATACCCCCAATTCTAGTTTTTGTGGGTTTTGCATTTTTCTTCATGTACTGCTTTAAATATTGCAAGTTTTGTACTATTTTCAACCTACGGTAGGGTTGGTGGTTTGAAATAGTGTGTGCCTTAACCGCTCGTACGAGTTTTAGTTCTTTCAAATGTACAGCATTCAGATGATGTTTGATTTGAGTCCGGTTTTTCCCCTCCTGAAATGTGGATTCATTTGACAATGTCAAATAGTTTAGGGAGGAAAACACGGCTGTTAAAGCTAACTTTTGACTTTGAATTCAAACAAAAGATCTTATTGTAAACCCTGTGAGTAGTGTTTTTTGTAGAGTTATGGAATTGGTTTTTTCTTTTCACCTTGTCGGAAAAGCAGTCCGTCCCCCGATGTTCAAGTGTTTATGGTGTTCAAACTGCCTTTTGAACAAATTACATTCCCCAACGAATAGTCATACCTCTTGAATCAGTACCCCAAGGACTTTGACCCGATAAATAATCTTCCCATTGGGTTACAAATTGTCTTTTGCCAAAGGGCATTCCACAGTGCCTGTTAGGATTCAAAACAGGGCAGAATGAAATACTGTGTGTGAGTTCCCAAGTGCCTTGAGTCAAGCTGTCGCTGTTTCTGGTGCAAAACCAGGCACAAGGTACACAGTGATATTAAAGGCTCGTGGGCAAAACACCTTCCTCAGCCCGGGAGCGACGCCTGTGGCAATATAATTTGATAAAGGAGGCATCGCTGTTGAGTTATTGGCTTTCTTCTTTAAGTAAACACTTCAGGCGTCCTATATCTGAGTGAGTTTTGGGCTTCAAAAGTAGTGCTCAAACAATGATATATTTCCCCCAAAGATGCTTAAATTCTCTAAAGTGTTTTACGACTCTAGGTGCTCTCTGAGCCAGGCTACAAACTGTATAATAAAACCAGTCTTATTACTTTATATTTATACCGGATTTATAAATCAAAATGGCATTTCCTTATCTGGGAATAAAATATAGTTGTATTCTTAGTCATATCTTACACCAAAAGACAAAACAAACAGGTAAAGCCTTAAACATTAAGGAAAGAAACCATAAAAAGGGTGAAAAAATTTATGGCAGAAAATGGCTTTAATAATCTCAGCGTGGGGAAGGTCTTTCTAAGTATGACATAAAACATCTATTAGTCAGGATTCTCTTGAGAAACATAACCAACAGAAGACACACACACATATACATACACATATACATTATAAATATTATACATAGACACATAACAATGTATGTATACAACGTGTGTGTGTGTGTGTGTGTGTGTGTGTGTGTGTGTGTGTGTGAGAGAGAGAGAGAGAGAGAGGGAATTGGCTCATGGGATTGTGGAGACTTTCAAAATCCAAAGCTGCATGGCAAGCCAGCAGTCTAGAGAGTCAGGTAAGAGTCGGCATTGTAGCCCTGACTCAGAGTCTGGAAATTCAGGGAAGACTTCTACATTGTAGTCTTGAGGACAATTTTTTCTTCTTTGGGGATCCCTAGTTTTGCTCTTAAGATATTCGACAGATTGGATGAGGCCCACCCGCAGGATGGAGCGAAATCTGCTCTACTCAAAGCCTGCTCCTTTAAAGACTAACCACACCTAAAAATACACCTTCGTTTGTGGTTCACAAAGATCACTCAAAAAGCAACAACGGAAACAATACACTTCCACGGTAACATCGGGGCTAGAGGTTGAGCAAACAAGCAGGTCCCATGGCCAGGCCAAATTGACACGTGAAATTCACCATCACGGCAGAGAAGATGGAAAAGAGGGGACGAAGAAATGTGACCAAAGACACGAAAGTGACGGCGGCCGTGTGTCACAGGACTTGCAATTCTTGCGTCATGGCTGCTGGTGCAACTTTGTCCTACCCTTGGAAGTGGCAGCTTGAATGAACCATCAACTTAGGAAATGCTCCTCTTTCTAAAGGTGCTTTTAAAGGGATGTTTTCAAAAGAAATTCTTAGGCTGAGAATGGAACCCGGGCGATTCTTCTGGAGTGAAATGATCGACTTGTTTGGCACCTGGAGCATCATGGTTCCTGGGTCTGTTTGTGGTTTGGGAAGTTTATTGAATGAGTTACTTTGTATTTGAGGTTATCTTGCCGGATCAACTTGAAACTGACATTTTCTCATTAAAAGAGGTTTTTTCTTCTTTTTTTAGGGACTCCATTTAATTGAATTTGAAAGCCTTCAGAAGGGGCGCCCGTGTGGCCCAGTTGACTAAACGACTGACTTCGGCTCAAGCCGTGATCTCGCAGTGCGTGAGTTTGAGCCCCTCACTGGGCTCTCCCGCTCTCAGCACAGAGCCTGCTTCAGAGCCTCTGTCTCCCTCCTTCCCCTCTCTCCCCAAAATATATAAACATTAAAAAATTTAACAATAAATAAATGAAAGCTCTTCGTGAGCAAAAAATCCTGCCTTCTGTGGCTTCCCTTTATAAGTACCTGGGAATTTTTATTGGCTGTTCATTGCTATCACACAATTTCTGGAGGATGGTTAGCAACGTGTTTCTTTATGGGGCTGATTTGCATAAATCTTCCCTGAGAGTTTCTAACCCTTATGGAACTACAAATGTGCATATCCTTAACCCCAGCTTCTCATGAAAGGAAGGGGAGGGATCAGTTGCTGGCTCACACACTGCAGACCGAGGACGCGTGGGGACACCCAGCTGTCTCAGTGAGGCCGTGCGGGATTAATTGTCGTGGGCCTAACGTTGAGGAGGTCAGACCCCACCCTAGAAAAGGTGATCTCTCCTTTTCTAGTTCTGCCTTGCCACCTTCTTGCCGGTGGAGCCTTCAAAAGCACCGCCAGGGTAAAGCTGTTACAAGGATCAGTCTCTGGGGAGCAAAGTAGCCACAGTCTTATTTTTTTATTTTATTTTTTAAATTTTTTTTAACGTTTATTTATTTTTGAGACAGGGAGAGATAGAGCATGAACAGGGGAGGGTCAGAGAGAGGGAGACACAGAATCCGAAACAGGCTCCAGGCTCTGAGCCGTCAGCACAGAGCCCGACGCGGGGCTCGAACTCACGGACCGCGAGATCACGACCCGAGCCGAAGTCGGACGCTTAACCGACCGAGCCACCCAGGCGCCCCCACAGTCTTATCTTTTTAAACTAGGTGGGAATTTATGATGCAGTTGTCTTTCTTCTAGAATGGCCTCGTCCTATTCGTGAAGCGAAAGTCCCTCTTTGGGCGATTTCTTTTCACCAAGGAAGAACGACGACGGCGTTAATAATGACCGGGGAAAAAGGGAGCAAAACCATGTAAGATAAAGTATCACCCCACATGTGCTCCAGACACAGCAGAAAAAAAAAGGGATTGTAACGCCTCTTCCTTGCTAAGTATGGTCTCGTCGCAGCGAAGGCCGTGGGTGCAGGAGAGAAAGGCTGGAGGCTGCAACGTTGAAAATCATGTTGAAGGGCAACCAAGCAGCTGACAGGTGGTGAGGCCAACAGCATCACAGACACAGGAACCCGTGTGTGTGTGTGTATGTGTGTGTGTGAGCCTACTCCCTACCTTCCTCATCTCTCAACACCTCCCGCTGTCGCCTGCAGTGGTACCAACAGACCCTCACCCTCACCCTTCCTCACCCTGTAGGAGAGGAGAACTGAGCTGACCACTTCCCTGCTGGCCCGACACAGGACCGAGGCTGACATTTGCAGAGAAGGCCAGCAGCCTAGAGGGGCAGGTACAGCCCAGACATCCTTCAGTAGGTGAATGAATAAAATTAAGGAAGACCCCAAATCAAACCGGGGGCCGTCCAGACAGCAGGGCAGTATTCAGCAATAACACGAAGCGAGCTATCGAGCCATGAAAAGACACGAACGAAACCGATGTGCAAGTTGCTAAGAAGACTGCGTACTGTGTGCTTCCCAGCACGTGGCATTCTGGAAAAGGCAGAACTATGGAGACAGTAAGAAGACCTTCAGGGAAGGGAGGGATGAACAGGGGGTGTACCGGACAGTTTCAGGGCTGTGAAACTCTTCTGTTTGGTATTATACTGGTGGACACCTGTCATTATCATTGTCGAAACCTACAGCATGTACAACATAATGACCCCTGATGAGGGACCTTCGTTAATAATAATGCATCAGTATTGGTTCATCGATGGGTAACAAATATACCACCCTAGTGCGAGATGTTAATAATAAGGGAAACTGTGGCGGGGCGGGGGTTGGGGAGGAGAAGAGGGTACGTGGGAACTCCGTACTTCCCACTCAGCTTTTCTCGTGTGCATCACCCTCATCCTCCAGGTCAACCTCGTGGTCCAGGATGGCTGCTGGAGCGCCAGCCATCTAAGTTCCAGGAGGCAGGAAGGAGCATCCCAGGTGGCCTAGCTTTCGTTAATTCACCTTTCTAGAAGTCCAACCCAACATGTGCGCTTCGTCACATGGTCACTCCCAGCTGCAGGGGAGGCCCGGGAAATGTCGTCTCTTCTCTGGGTGTAGGGACACCCCTCGTGATACTGGAGGTCTGTCACTAAGGGAGAACAGGAGGGTGGGCATTGGACAGCCAGTGGCTGTCTCTGCCTAAGGAAGGCGCCCCCCGTTCCTGAGAGCTTAGAGGCTGGCCTTTCAGAGAAGCCCTGTGGCTTCTCAATGACCCTGCTTGAGGGACACTGCTGAGTCTTTCCCGGCCCGGAAGATTCCAGAAGAAATGCCTGAATGGTGGGGAGGATCGCTCTCCTGCCAAGAGGGCTGGGAAGGACCGCTGTCTGTGCTTTGGCCCTTCAGAGGAAGACCTCCCTGGACTATCTTCTGACGTCACTGTTTCTCCACTGAGGGGATAAGCAAGGGGATAAGCGAGGCCCCCCGGTGACTTGTGTCGTAATATAATGTGCTGGTGAGGCACAGGCCTCCTGCTCTTGTTTCAAATTTTTTATTTTCTTAATGTTTACTTTTTCACATTGCTATTTATACTTTTATAAAAATATATTTCTATATTATTATAAGTTATGTATGAAAATGTTTTCATATTTATTTCTTGAGATAGAGAGAGACTGAGCAGGGGCTGGGGAGGGGCAGAGAGAGAGAGGGAGACACAGAACGGGCAGCAGGCTCCAGGCTCCAAGCGGTCAGCACAGAGCCCGACGTGGGGCTCGAACTCACCAACCGTGAGATCACGACCCGAGCCAAGATTAAGAGTTGGAGGCCTAACCGACTGGGCCACCCAGACCGTCCCCGCCACGGACGCCCCCAGGCCTCCTAAGGAAGGGGAAACCTTGCCTATGTGCCCGGCAGGGCCTGAGAGCCCAGGCCGCAGAGCGGACGCCTGACTTCCTCAAGCCAGGCTGGGCACCTCCCCTGCAAGGACAGCGGATCACAGGCCCCTTGTGGGAACAGGATGGCCCGGACGGGGTTTCCATCTGACTGCACTCACTGTGACCTTCTGGGTGCTGGGCTGATTGCCCTAAGTGATCGCACAGCACGGAGCACAGGGGAGGAGGGGAAGGAGTGTGTGAAAGTCGCTGAGTGTACCTGGGTGCTTTGCACACATTTCTTTTTCTTTCTTTCTTTCAGGTGGAAATGGGATTTCTTTTTCCTTTTTTCTGGTCTTTTTTTTAATTTTATTTTTTGAATTTACATCCAAATTAGCGTATCGTGCAGCAACGATTTCAGGAGTAGATTCCTTAATGCCCCTTCCCCACTTAGCCCACCCCCGCCCGTGCTTCGCACACATTTCAAGCAGAATTGTCCTGTAAATGGGACACCTACTTCTCCGCCCCAGCCCCCTTTGCTGACCCCACCAAAGGGACCAGAGCCCAGGTAAATAAGGTCACGTACCTCTCATGTGTGTGTGAGGAAAGCCCTTTGTTTTTGTTTTAACGTTTATTTATTTTTGAGACAGAGAGAGACAGAACATGAACGGGGGAGGATCAGAGAGAGAAAGGGAGACACAGAATCTGAAACAGGCTCCAGGCTCTGAGCCGTCAGCCCAGAGCCCGACGCGGGGCTCGAACTCACGGACCGCGAGATCACGACCTGAGCTGAAGTCGGACGCTTAACCGACTGAGCCTCCCAGGCGCCCCGAAAGCCCTTTGTTTTAAGACCATGATACATCCGCTTAAATATTAAGCTAGTTGATGGGGTGGGGCCGGAGCCTCTTAGAAAACTGGTCACAGTCACAGCCCAGAATGTGAAAACCACGGGATAATGGTTATGTGGACAAGTCTGCCTTTCTTTCTTTTTTTTTTCTTTATTTTTATATATTTTTTTATTTAAAAAAAAATTTTTTTAACATTTATTTATTTTTGAGACAGAGAAAGACAGAGCATGAAGGGGGGAGGGGCAGAGAGAGAAGGAGACACAGAATTGGAAGCAGGCTCCAGGCTCTGAGCCGTCAGCCCAGAGCCCGACGCGGGGCTCGAACCCACGGACTGCAAGATCGTGACCTGAGCCGAAGTCGGATGCCCAACCGACTGCGCCACCCAGGCACCCCAAGTCTGCCTTTCTTAAGAGATATGTTGTGTTTCTGTATCAGCGGAGAGAAAGAAGTTTAAGGTAATCTGGGGGCAAAGCATCCATGATGAAAAGTCACCGTTGAGGTGTTTCTCTACCTTCACTCATTTAAAACACACCGAATGGCTATCTCCCAGTAACAGGGCCTGGTGCTGTTTTGCCCACCGGTGAGAGAGGGTACAAGGGAGCTACGTGTGGGGTTGTCTGATCACCAGGGACAGGTCCTGGCTGGTTACTGCTGAGATGTCGTGATTGTGGACAGTGGGGCTGCCGGGTCCCTGCGGTCTCTGTGCCGGGCTGGGAACACCCTCTTCCTGAAGATTGCTGTGCCTGTCAGCGTTTCCTCTAGGGGCCCAGCCACCTGCCCTGAGGCCTGGTCTGCAACACTACTCGCCCCCACCCCGGACTCCTCGAGTCAAGGGACCCTTGCTTTGGTGTAGGAATAAAGGACAGTCCAATTCCTACCATACCCTAGCTTCCTCAAAAGATCATTTGTCTTCCCCAAATCTTCTCCTCATTGTAAACACATAACCTCTATGCGCCTCACTATGGCATTATATCTGTATACAGAATCTTCTGGTAGCCTTTAAGGGCTCGGGCTTCTGCAATATGAAGCCAAGAGATTTGTGGGCTGTCCCTGCTTTCTGTCCTGCTGTATCTCTTTGGAGCAGATAATCTCACCTGGCTCACCAAACACTCATCCCAACTTCTTCTCATAAAGCTCGTAGGGTTGTAAGGGCTCTGCTATAAAAGCCCAAATAGGAAGCCCCTAAACTGTTTTTGGGGGCCTGTGACATGATCATACATGCATTATTCTTGTTATTTTTTTAATTAACGTTTATTTATTTTTGAGACAGAGAGAGACAGAGCATGAACGGGGGAGGGGCAGAGAGAGAGGGAGACACAGAATCGGAAGCAGGCTCCAGGCTCTGAGCCATCAGCCCAGAGCCCGACGTGGGGCTCGAACTCACGGACCGCGAGATCATGACCTGAGCTGACGTCGGACGCTTAACCGACTGCGCCACCCAGGTGCCCCAGATCATACGTGCATTAAACGAAGGGTCATTTTGGCTGCAGTGGGATCCGCTGGTCAGGAAATTAACAAGAGCTGGGGACAAGTTGTGGGCACTGGAAGATCCTAGATGACAAAGAAAGATGAGTTCTAGCCATTCATCAGGGAAGACCAAGCCTGGGCAAAGAAGATCCAGATAATAGTTGGAATGTATCATCAAATTATTTGCGAGAGTTTGGTTATAATTAGCCCTAAATCATAAGTAACTTTTAGGGGCACCTGGGTGGCTCAGTTGGTTGAGCGTCCGACTTCCACACAGGTCATGATCTCGCGGTTTGAGTTCGAGCCCCACGTCGGGCTCTGTGCTGACGGCTCGGGGCCCGGAGTCTGCTTCGGATTCCTTGTCTCCCTCACTCTCAGCCCCTCCCCCGCTCACGTTCTGTCTCTCTCTGTCTCAAAAATAAATAAAAACATTAAAAAAAGTTATTTATAATATACCTTTTTTTTTTTTTTACATTTATTCATTTTTGAGAGACAGAGTGTGAGCAGGGGAGGGGCAGAGAGAGGAGAAGACACAGAATCCGAAGCAGGCTCCAGGCTCCAAGCTGTCGGCACAGAGCCCGATGCGGGACTCGAACTCAGGAACCGTGAGGAGATAGTTACAAGCAACAATGGAATGAAGTCTCAAGGTGGTACAAGTGTGTCCCATTTGGATTAAAGAACTCTTTGTTGCTATTGGAACGCTTGTAAACATCTTAGAGAGAGAGAGAGAGAGAGAGAGAGAGAGAATGGTAAGAGACTTTGAAACGAATGAGAACCTAATAGCAAGATCACATAACAACAGTTCTTGTTGTCAGATCAGCTGCTCTGCCCAAGATTTTCCTTAGCAAAACCATTTCCCGTGTTATTGTTCCAAATGGTCGTTTTTATCATTCATTGTTCATCTTAAATACAGGCTGGACAAGAGGTTCTGTCTTTTCTCATTTATCACTCACATCAAGTTGCATTTTACGGTAATGTTGGGGGGTTTTCCATGAGGATAAGGCTAATTTAGGACGATTCTCCAACCCAATCTTGGGGTGAGGATACTGTCCATCTGTGAAACTTTACAGGTTCTTCTACGAAAACAATGTTTCAGTTGGCTTTATTTTTTAGTGCAGTTATAGATTCACAGGAAAATTGAGCAGAAAGAGAGAATTCCCATGTATTCCTTGGCCCCCAACACATAAAGCGCCCCTCCCCTCTAACAACATCTTGCACAGAGGGGTCCGTTTGTTACAACTGATGAAACTACATTACACATCATCCTTATCAACCAAAGTGCAGTTTATATTAAGGTTCACTCTTAGTGTTGTCCATCCTTTTAATTTTTTAACGTTGGTTGATTTTTGAGAGGCAGAGAAAGACTGAGTGCAGGAGGGGAGGGGCAGAGAGAGAGAGGGAGACACAGAATCTGAACGCTTCTAGCATTTTGCAGAGAGAGAGAGAGAGAGACAATCTGAATCTGAATCCGAAGCAGGCTCCAGGCTCTGAGCTGTCAACACGGAGCCGGATGCAGGGCTCAAACCCACGAACCGTGAGATCACGACCTGAGCTGAAGTCAGACGCTTAACCGACTGCCATTTTTGTTGTGCATTCTATGGGTTTTAGCAAATGTATAATGACACATGTCCACCATTACAGGATCACACAGCATAGTTTCCTTACCTTGGAAAATCCCCTGTGCTCTGCCTGTTCATCCGTCCCTCTCTCCCTCCCTCCTAACTCCTGGCAACCACCAATCTTGTTACTGTCTCTATAGTTTCACCTTTTGCAAAATATCATACATGTAGTTGGAATCTAGCATGTAGAATTGATTTCTTTTGCTTAGTAATATGCATTTAAGTTTCCCTCCTGTCTTTTCACGGCTTGATAGCTGTTTTCTTTCCACTGCTGCGTAATATTCCATTGTGAGATGTACCACCGTTTGTGTATCCATTCACTCACTGAAGGAAATCTTGGTTGCTTCCAAGTTTCGGCTATAAAGCTGCCGTAAACATTGTAGCAGGATTCTCGCACAGAGTCGTGACGTTGCGGCTTTTCTTTCGAGAGAGCAACCTTATTGGTGCCGGCACGGCTCAGTTGGGTTCATACCCAAAGAACTGAGCGCCGAACATCACGTGGCATAGTTTTTGTAATCTGTTTTCTATTTCTTTATCTTCCATATATGGTAACACACACAAATATGTAGTCTGATTAAGTGGTCTCATGTTACAAAGTCATGAGGGATGTTGTCACGTAGGCGCATAGCCAGGTTACCTTGAGGTTGGTTTGTTTTTTGTTTTTTGTTTTTCTTTTTCTCTTTGTCTCTTTTTTTCCCTTCTCCATAAGGAGGGGACCCTACCACAGTATGTGTGCAGGTTTTTGTATGGACATAAGCTTTCAACTCCTGTGGGTAAATACCAAGGGGTACAAATCGTTGGATCGTATATTATGGCATATTTAGGTTTATGAGAAATCTCCAAACTGTCTTCCAAAGTGGCTGTACCATTTGACATTCCCACCATTTTGCAATAAGTGAGATTTCTGGTTGCTCTATATGCTTGTCAGTATTTGATCATTTGGATTTTAGTCATTCTAATAGTATGCAGTGACATCTGATTTTTTTTCTCATTTGCAAGCTCCCTACTGACTTACGATGTTGGTTGTTTTTTAACGTTTATTTGTTATCATTATATCTTCTTTGGTGAGGTGTCTGTTCAGATCTTTTGCCCATTTTAAAATTGGGGTTTTTGTTTTCTTATCGTTGGGTTTTAAGAGTTCTTTGTAGGGGCGCCTGGGTGGCGCAGTCGGTTAAGCGTCCGACTTCAGCCAGGTCACGATCTCGCGGTCCGTGAGTTCGAGCCCCGCGTCGGGCTCTGGGCTGATGGCTCAGAGCCTGGAGCCTGTTTCCGATTCTGTGTCTCCCTCTCTCTCTCTGCCCCTCCCCTGTTCATGCTCTGTCTCTCTCTGTCCCAAAAATAAATAAACGTTGAAAAAAAAAATTAAAAAAAAAAAAAAAAAGAGTTCTTTGTCTATTTAAGATACCGGTCTTGATCAGATATGTGTTTTGCAATTATTTTCTCCGAGTTTATGACTTGTTTTCTCATTCTCTTGACAGTGTCTTTGATAGAGCAGAAGTTTTTAATTGTAATGGAGGGTTCAACTTATCAATTGTTTTCACAGATTACGCCTTCGGTGTCGCGTACAAAACGAACAAAAAGTCATTGCCAAACCCGAGGTCGTCTAGATTCTCTCCTATGCTCTCTTCTGGGGGTTTTACAGTTTTGCATTTTACATTTAGGTGTCTGGTCCATTTTGAGTTAACTCTGGCGAAGGGTATAAGGTCTGTGTTTAGATACTTTTTTTCCCCCCTAGCACCATTTGTTGGAAAGACTGTCCTTTTTATGCTGAATTGCCTTTGCCCCTTTTCAAAGGTCCGTTGACTATATTTGTGTGGCTCTATTTCTGGGCTCTCCAGTCTTTGCCATTTTTCCGTCTGGCTATTCTTTCACCGATGCCATATGATTTTGATTGCCAACAACAGTTAGTAGTTACTTACGGTAGCTCTTGAAGGTTGTGTCAGTGCTCCAGACTCGTTCTCCTTAAACATTGTGTTGCCTATTCTAGGCCTTTTGCCTCTCCATATAAACGTTAGAATTAGTCTGTGACGTCCACAAGATAAGCTTCTGGGGTTTTGATTGAGATAGCACTGCATGTGGTGTGTATGCATTTAGTTGCGTCTCTACCTAATAGCAGAATTGCCGGATTGTAGAGTAAACATATGTTCAGCTTTGATTCAGTTTGTGTTCGGTTTTCAAAAATGGTCTTGCAAATTTACACCCCCACCAGAAGTATGTGGGTGTTGTGGTTGCTCTGAATCCTGGCAAGATGTGGTATTTTCCTTCGAGCTTTTTTGGCAGGTGTAAAATGGCGTCACATTCTCATTTCAATTTGCATTTTCTTGCTGACTGATGAGGTGGAGTACTTTTCATATGTTGATCAGCCATTTGGATATCCTCTGTCATCAAGTTTCTGTTCAAGTCGTTTGTTCACTTTGTTCTGTTGGAGAGTCTCTCTTTTTCATATCAGTTTGAAGGAGTTATTTTTCTATTCAAAATGTGAGTCCTCTGTTGAGCCTGTATTGCAAGTTATCTTCTTCCAATATATAGATTCACTTTTTACTCTGTTAGTAGTGTCTTTTGATGAATAGAATTTTCTTTCTTTCTCTCTTTCTTTCTCAATGTTTTTGGTTTTTTTTTTAAACAATGTTATGTTTATTTATTTATTTTTTTCAAAGACAGAGACAGAGAAAGCAAGCCAAGGAGAGGCAGAGAGAGAGGGAGAGAGAAATCCCAAGCAGGTTCCACACTATCAGTGCAGAGCCCAAAGTGGGGCTCGAACTCAAGAACTGCGAGATCATGATCTGAGGGGAAACCAAGAGTCGATGCTTAACTGAGCCACCCAGGTGCCCCCTAGAATTCTTTTTAAAAATAAAGTTTATTTATTCTGGGAGAGAGGGAGAGAGAAATCCCAAGCAGAGAGAGACAGAGAGAGACAGAGCATGAGCAGGGGAGAGGCAGAGAGAGGGAGGGAGACACAGAATCCGAAGCAGGCTCCAGGCTCCGAGCCGTCAGCACAGAGCCTGACACGGGGCTCAAACTCACGAACTGTGAGATCATGACCTGAGCCAAAGTTGGACGCTTAACCGACTGAGCCACCCAGATGCCCCAATTGTCTGCATATTTTTTTAAAATGTTTATTTATTTTTGAGACCGAGAGAGACAGAGCATGAATGGGGGAGGAGCAGAGAGAGAGAGGGAGACACAGAATCCAAAGCAGACTCCAGGCTCTGAGCTGTTAGCACAGAGCCCGACGTGGGACTCGAACTCACGGATCGTGAGATCATGACCTGAGCCGAAGTCGGGCGCTTAACTGACTGAGCCACCCAGGTGCCCCTGTCTGCATATGTTTTTAAACAGAGCATGGGTTAATTCCTCAATTTCGACTCTGCCAAATGCCTCCAATGTCCAATTGACTTCAAAGTGTCTGGTCTGATCTGATCACGCTGGTCCTTGTCCGAAACCTTTCCTTCACTTTCAGGATAGCTACTGTCAACACAATGCACACCTCCAACACTGGCAATGGTGCACTTCAAGGGTTTCTGTATTTCATCACAATTAAACTTAACCCAGTATAAGTGTAAATAATGTTAGCTGCTATTACTAACAATTAGAGATAAATGGGTCAGTAGGTTGCATGGTCAGCTCGCCCTTGCTCTGAAAAAAACTAGAATAGTTTTTAATCGCTGTTAACGAAAACATTCCTCACATATGGTGTCTAAGAGACTATAGCAGAAAGAAAAACTTTTAGGGTTCGGCTAATTGTAGCCCCAGACTATTACAAGCCTGGAATTCCAGTGAGGAAATGAGTTAGATGCATAAATAAAAGCACACAAAACGATCAAGTATTTCATGCAAACTTACCTAAACAAGAAGCCTGAACTTCATCATAGCATCTCAGCATAGAACCTTTAGGATTTTCTAATGTTTGTTTCTTCCCCATATACATATACCTAGGATGTCCAAGGTGTGGTTTACAGAGGAATTACTCGGTGTTCTACTGTTTCTTGTGCATGTTTACATCTAAAATATTCTACCAAGTGTAGTGAGGCACTAGTACAGATTACAAATACTCAAGTAGTGAGACATCTCTGGGGGCAGGGGAAGCATTCCCTGAGATCATGTCATCCATCACGTGGATAGATAGGACGGAGCTCAGAGGAGAGTGGTCAGCCTACTAAGAGAAACCTAGAAATCATAGTAAATAAGAAATGACAAAAGGAGAAGACAACTGTGACCACGGAAAAGGGAAGAACTTGGGTGGAGGGCGTATGGAGGGGGCGGGGACAAAAGGCACTTGCTTGCAACTTGCAGGCATTTCAGAAGGGCCGTGAAAAGGAGACAGATTTCTTGAGTGTCTCTCCAGAATGCAGACTAACCCTCCAAGGGTGGAAGGTACCTGGAGTGAGTTTCAGCTGAGTAGAAGGAGAGCTTTCAAGGTGAAAGTTACCAGTGGAGTGAGTGTCCTTATGAAGTCGTGGGCTCCTTAATACTCGATGCATTCTAGCAGGTGGCTGGCTGTTCATTTGCCGGGTGTGTGTGTGTGTGTGTGTATGTGTGGTGAGGGGGGTGTCTCACTAGATAGGTATCGAGTTACGTGTTCTTTACAGTCTTTTCTTCTTTTAAAAGTAATTGGGGCACCTGGTGGCTCAGTCGGCTGAGCCTCCAACTTCAGCTCGGGTCAGGATCTCACGGTTCATGAGTTCGAACCCCGCATGGGGCTCACTGCCGTCGGCGCAGAGCCTGCTTCAGATCCTCTGTCCCCCCCCCACCCCTCCCCTGCTTGTGCTGTCTCAAAAATAAAAATTTAAAACGTTAAAAAAATAATTGACTGGTTGGTTAATCACAAAATGTTTCCCAAGTGTAACTTAGATTTAGATTTCCTAAGTGTAAGTTATAGTTTAAGTGAAATAACCCCCAGGGATTTATTAAGGTGGAGAGGAGCTGGGTCAGATACCAGTTGAGAAACTGGGCTGGGAATGATGTAGAGGTTGTGATAGGGCCAACGGTTGGGAAAAACCAAATAGTTTTGACGGAACCAAAATTGATGTTCAGAGCAAAATTCAGTTGTCAAAAAATGGGGCAGGGTGTGAGAGTATATTTATTTATTCACGTATCCGTTCACCCCATACATATTTATTTTCTGGAACGTTTGCGCAGTGGCATTCTACACCCTGGTTTAGAATAAACCAACTACAGCTGCATGAGTTAAGAAGGATGTATCTCAAGGGCATACTGTTGAATGAGAAAGGCAACTCATAGAAGAATGGAGAATATAGGATTCCGGTAATATAAAGTAGAATAATACGCAAAGTTAAAAACAAAACAAAACAAAACATGTTGTGTAGACACGCATCCGATTGTGGCAGAGCCTTCGAGAAAAACAAAGGAATTATTGATTTAAAATTCAGCCTGTTGGAGGGAGGAGAGGGGTGTGATCCGGGAGAAGCACAGAAGGGCTTCTAAGGAACAGGTAGAGGTCTAGCTCTTAATTTGGTGGTAGACACAAGGGTGCTTACTGCATTTCTCATAGTCTAGGCACTCTTGACTGCAAGATATAGCCACAGCAATAAAAAGAAAAATAAAGAAAAGAAAAGCTGAGCATTTAGATCGAAGGGTCACGCCGGGTCTTAGATACAAATAAGTCCGCACACGGACGAGGCAGAGAACGACAGGGCATCAAAAGCACAGCCCGAACCTTCAAAGCCTCTAGAAAGACTGAAAAGCACCGACACTGGAATGACATCTTTAAACCGAGGAAAAGAACAGTATGCCAGTGAATTTCTTAGCCGTGAATTATGCCCGGGATGCTAAGGCGCAATCGACACACCGTCAGACGCTGAGGCCTAGAGAACTTTCCTCTCACAAAACCTCACCGGAAGAACTGCCGAAGGATGTTTTCCAGCCCAAGAAAATTGGACCCGAAGGGACGAAGAGGAAACAAAAAGCTGGATGAGCAAAGGAGCTAGTCAACGCGTTGGGAAATCTAAATCAGCATTAGCAGTAAAAACACACAAGAAAGCAGGTTTGGGGGATTTTAATGACAAGTCGGAATGAAATAATAATGTGCATCATCAGCGTGACTGATGATGGTTAGCATGAAAGATTAATGAGGTTCTTGTCCTGCCCTCTAGGAGGAAGGAGTGAGATACTCACTTGAGACGTTTGCTGAGTTACACACGCTTAGAAGTCTTCAGGGTAACGCTACAGTCATAGAAGTCGAGTATATATTTTTCAAACGGGAAGACGAAAATAAGAGAATAAAGAAAGTAGGTCAATGATAGGTAGGAAAGGAGAAGAAAGAAACATGAAACACGCACGATAAACAGAAAGCTAAAAATCACACGGTAGAAGTAAGGCCACCTGTGTGAGCGCTCGCAGTGACCATGGACAGTTCCACCACATTCTCAATCACATACCAAGGAGCAGAAGGCCAACTGGATCAGGAAATTCACAGAATCTGGTTCTCTGCTGGCTTCAGAAAACAAAGATCAAAAGCGAGAGGACAGGTACAAACAGGTACAAACTAATCAAACAGGTACAAACTAATCAAACAAAGCAGGCGCTGTGGGTTTTGCACTTGGCATTGGGAGCCAATGGGGCGGGGCGGAGCAAGGGAGGCCTCACTGAAGAAATGATGCGAGATTTGAGGAGGAAATGATAGGAATGAGCATCTGTCTGGCCGTAGTTCGTCAGGCGGAACATCCCGAGGGTCCTCGGGGAGGAAGAATCTCGGTGTGTTTGTTCTTGACCCATATTTTTCTACTCTCTTCTCTCTTGGACAGAGTCCAGGAGCGAATTTATCTTTTCGTTTTAGTCTTATGGAAAAATACTCTCTAGCAATTGACAGAATCATCCACCCCCAAAGCATGGTGATGGGGAGAAGTGGAGGATTGGGGAGGAGCCCAAAGTCTTTCCAGGTCACAGAGTGCTACATAAATGCCTTGCTGGGGGTTCTCTAGAGTCCTTTCTCCTTCGGAAGGAGCAATGGAGGGATGCCTGCATGGCTCAGTTGGTTAAACGTCTGACTCTGGGTTTCAGCTCAGGTCACGATCTCCCGGTTTGCGAGTTCGAGCCCTGCATTGGGCTCCGTGCTGGTGGTGCAGGGCCTGCTTGGGATTCTCTCTCTCCTTCCATTATTTATTTATTTATTTATTTACTTATTTATTTATAAATTTATTTAATTTATAAATAAATAAATAAATAAAAAAGAAGCAATGGAAAAGGGGTGGCTGCTTGACATAAAAGATAATCTCCCCAAAAGGCCAGGATTTCTGAACACTGACCCCAAACCACAGGAGCCGTCACCACTTGGGTGGCATTCACTGTTTCCCATATTTTTATTATTAAAAATTTGAGAAGTACAAAATTGTTGAAAGCCTAGCATAACGCATATCAGTGAATTCTTTCTACAGAATTAAACCATTGATAACTTTTTGCTCTACCTGCTTTGTCTTTCCACATATTCATATATATCTTTTAGTATAGAAATTAAGCTACAGGGGCATCTGGGTGTGTCCGTTGGTTAAACGTCCGGTTCCTGATTTCGGCTCAGGTCCTGATCTCATGGTTCGTGGGATCGAGCCCTACGTCGGGCTCTGTGCTGACAGTGCGGAGCCTGTTTGATAATCTCTGTCTCCTCTCTCTCCTGCCCCTCTCCCCCGCTTGTGCTCTCTCCCTCTTTCTCCAAATAAATAAATAAACTTAAAAGGAATTAAGCTTACAGACCTCATGACATTTCTCTCCTAAATAATTCAATAAGCATCTTCTAATAATAAGAACATTGTCCTACCATAAACCGGAAGAAAAAATTTTTAAATTTCTCAGTACAATTTAGTATCTAGTTTATGTTTCAATTTCCCTCCTTATCCCCCAAATATCTTTCTTAGTTGTCCCTTTTTCCCAAGCTCGGATCTAACCAAGCTTCTCTCATTATACCTGGTTAGGGTGGCTCTTTAGCCAATTTAAATATGGACTGGTGGTTTCACTTTTTTGTGTGATGCTGATCACTTGTTTCGGTTTTAAAAATCAACTGTATCAAAGTATAACTTATGTGTAATCAATTCAGTCACCGTAAGTGTACTGTTCGTTAGTTTTAACAATTGTATATGCCAAGGGAACCATCATCCCAAACAAGACACAGATTTCTATCACCCAGAAAGCTCCACGGTGTCCCTCTGCAGTCATACCCTCTCTGCTCCTGGTTCCAGACAAGCATTGATCTGCTTTCCATTATCCTATTGATTTTCCAAAGAGACTAGGCCAGTTTGTCTTGTAAAACATCCCACATGTCTAATTGTTTCCTTGTAGTGTCATTACCTCCATATTCTGGCTATTGAATTTCCTGTGCGCTGGAGGTTGCGTCTAAAGACTTGGTTAAATGCAGGTTAAGCACATCTGGAAAAAATACTGCACAGGTGATACTATATACTCCCTGCTGCATCCTTGTCAGGAGGCCATTGCTGGGGATGCTGAGTTTGCTCCCTTGGTGGCGCCGTCTGACTGCCAGCACTCGCCTTTGTGAAAGTAAATGGTTCTCTTGGAATTGGCAAGTCACCCCTGGGGTGACGCTCAGGTAATGGCCGAAGATCCTACGTCCCACAACCTTCTTGTGGCGTGTGCTTGTGGCATTCGTTGATCGCTCTTACCCCAATCAATTATTTCATGGGGGCTTGCAAAATGGCGGCTTCCCAATTCTATCATTTCTTCTACCTTTGGAAGCCGGCATTCTTTGGTGAAGAAGACTTTTCTTTCATGAACTGGGGGCTGCATCTCCTAAACAGGAAGAGTAAAGGCTGATTTCTTTTTCTTTTTTGCTTATTTATTTAGAGAGAAACGGTGCATGCACGCAGGTGTGCATAAGTGGGAAGGAGCAGACAGCGAGGGAGAGAGTGAATCCCAAGCAGGCTCTGTGCTGTCGGCACAGAGCCTGACTCAGGGCTCGTTCTCACGGATGGTGAGATCATGACCTGAGCCAAAATCAGGAGAAGGATGCTCACCAACCCAGGCGCCCCAGGCTGCATGGTACTTAAATCTTCACTTAATGTGTAGATTTAAGGCTGGCACACGCCTGCCACATTTCCCCCTGTACTGACATGGGGTGATGCGGGAGTTGGGGCGGGGAGGATGTGGATTTTGGAATCAAACGGATCTGGGCTGAATCTTGGCCCTGCCACTTGCTTGCTGGGTGGCTGCAGGAAAGTCTTTAACCCCTCGGAGGCTTCGTTCTTTTCTCTGAAGGTAGAGTCACGTT
The DNA here is from genome assembly GCF_014898765.1 of Herpailurus yagouaroundi. Classification (NCBI taxonomy): domain Eukaryota; kingdom Metazoa; phylum Chordata; class Mammalia; order Carnivora; family Felidae; genus Herpailurus; species Herpailurus yagouaroundi. Next base: position 6,397,513 of record NW_024412428.1, read on the forward strand.
GAGAACCAACAGAGGTGCTGTTTGTGAAATGTGTGGCCCAGGGTGAGGGACTGGTCACCATCTTGGATCTTCTCCTTGGAGGAGAAGTGGGGCCACAGTGAGAGATACTGCTTGAGCTATCGGAACCAAGAGAATTTGGGCTGTTCACCCATAATTGTGCCCACAAGCACAAAGTCACGATTTGCTGCTGGCTTTTTCTTCCTTCACTTACTTATCCAGTGTCTGTTGAGTGGCGTCTTTATGGAAGGCAGAGTGATGTAGGCTGTAAGTAAGGAGGCAGCCCGTGTGCAGATTGCTGGCCGTAGAGTTAACCCATCGTTGAGCACAGGGGTTTCTCCCATCCTGGGCCCCTGATGCTGATACCTGTTCAGCCTCTCCCAGGATTTCTGAAGCCAGGGAAGGAGAGCAGTGGAGGCAGGGCGGGGGGAAGGGGCAAGCGGGCTGGACTCCAATGGAGAGAACCAGGAGGGAAGGGAAGACGTGTTTTATCACAACTTCTAGAAACCACTCTAACCGGAATGACGTAACCAATGAATGAATGAAGCAGGAAGTGTGTGCCTTACACGATGCAGGTCGGGGCCAGAGCTGACGTGAACAAACGCGATTGTGTGGCTGGGCAAGCAGACACCAGCCCAGCAGGGAAGGGCTCTGAAATGTCATCCTAAACGGGGACATGCCAAAAGGACCACAGTGTTCCCCCAGTTTCAATTTCTCTCTCTCTTTTGGTTTCTGTCTTGATGAAAAGTTTGCGACTTTTAGAGTGTTCTGGAGGAAATAATCTGACTCATAATACCAGAATTTACATAGCTGATTTAATGTAGTTTGTCTCCAAAATAGAGGGACTTAATACCATTTGGAATGGTCAACTCATGAAATACATGTGCTCCTAAGTGATGTAAAATGCAGACACCCTTGCAAATAATTAGGAGCCTCTTGATTTTTTAAAAATACATTAAGATCGTTGCTTTTAGAGGTTCTACAAGTAACAGGATTTCACAAAATCTGTTGGATTCTGTGGAGCTATGGCCTGAGGGGATTTTAAAAAAAGCAATAGCACCCTAAGAAGATTTGAAATGGAATAATGTTGCAGAGATTTCATACCTGTTAAAGAAAGACACAAGGTAGAGTGTTATGTAGATATTAAAAAAATATTTTTAATGTTTATTTGTTTTCTAGAGAGAGAGAGAGAGAGACGGAGTGTGAGCCAGGGAAGGGCAGAGAAAGAGAGGGAGACACAGAATTTGAAGCAAGCTGCCGGCTGCCAGGTCAGCACAGAGCCCGACGTGGGGCTCGAACTCACAAACCGCGAGAACATGACATGAGCCGAAGTTGGACGCTTAACCGCCTGAGCCACCTAGGCGCCCTGTATGTAGATTCTTTTTTTAAAGTACCTCATTACTATATTATAGGGATATTTATAACAGAGTTATAATCCACTCATACACCAGACATTCTATCCCTGAGGTCTTGTCATCAAAAGATGGACAGCTGGGCAGTTAATATAACCACCTGAGCTGCTCAGAGGGCCATATCAAGCATGAGTAATTCCGGATGTGCTGCCCAATGAAAATGGACCCTCTGCCCTCAGCATTAACTCCCTTGTAACAGACCTGATAGGGCCAAGGGTCAATAACATTGAAAGCTATAAAGTTTTTGAGGAAGCCGCCAGACCCAGCAACCCCAGCTATGCGGGGTGTAGAGGAAGCCTTTGGCACCATCTGCGAGAAAAAAAACCCCAGATACATCTGAAGACCTTCAAATTTCCAAATTCTCTCTTCGTGAGGATTTGTTGGTAAGTTCCAAGGAGCTCGCTGGCCCTGATAAGATCGGGCAATGTCTCAGGAAGAATGTCATCAATTTCACGAGGAGGGTGAGGGGTCCTTCCCACGGGGCGTTGTGCTCAACCGTGACTTAGAAATTCAGTTTACAGTCTTGTTGACGTCCATGCATAGCTGGTTGATGGCTTTCACTTTGCTCTACTGGGTTATATCACCTGACCAAAGAAACCCCCCCCCCCCACCAAATTCCCAGGCTCAGAGGAGATACCCACCACAGGAGTGTGTGTGTGTGTGTGTGTGTGTGTGTGTGTGTGTAAAGATGCATGTTCTGAAGGCACTAAAGGGGCATGATGCTATCTATGGGAACTTATGAATCTGGGTGCATTAGTTCTAACACATTACTCAGTTTCTGGTCGTTGTGATTTTTACCCCCTCTGAGAATATTGGACGGTCCAGATCTCCTCACCATATTAACAGAAGTCACTAACTTCAGTGCTGTGAGCACAGAAATACAAACCAGACATAGACGCTCCCCTTGAGGGGTTTACCGAGTAAGACTGATTCTCAACTTTGGTCACAGGCTGAAACTGCCTGGGGAGCTTTAAAAAAGGCTGGAGCCAGTGTCTCTTAGATTCTGACTTCATTGGTCCAGGCTATGGCGTGGGCATTGAGATTTGAAAGCTCCTGATGACTCCAGCATTCATCCGAGGTTGCGAATCATAGCAGCCTTCCAAAGCCCAGAAGCTAAAGCTTAGGAAGAATTTTCAGCCCTCTAGGAGTGAGTCTACTACTCTATGAATTTTGCGGAAGTGTAATAAAGTTTAAAGTCACTGTTCTCTTTTATATACAAACAGACAGACAGACTGATGTGTGTAGGCATGCGCACGTATGTAGATTACCTAAGTAATTCATTCTTCTTGTAATAGACCCAGGGACATAGAAGTAATCAAAGTGAAATTTAACTCACTCTCCCCACCTTTTTTTTTTTTTCCGGCTTAAACAACAGAAATATACTGTCTCACCTTTTGGAAACCGTAAGCCTGAGATCCAGGTGATGGCAGGATTCTGACGGCTGTGAAGGAGAATCTGTTCCATGACTCTTTTCTGGCGTCTCATGGCTTCGGGCCTTCCTGGTTTGTAGATGGGTCTCCCTGCGTCTTCACATGGTCCTCCCTCTGTGTCTGTGTCCAAGTTTCCCCCTTTTTATCATTATTTTTATAGGCTTTTAAAAATCCATTTACTTATTTTGAGAGAAAGAAAGAGCATGGGAGGGGCAGAGAGAGGGAATCCCAAGCAGGCTCCATACTGTGAGCTCGGAGCCCAATGCGGGGCTCAAACCCACGAACCGTGAGATCATGACCTGAGCTGAGATCAAGAGTCAGATGCTTAACTGACTGAGCCCCCCAGGTGTCCCATATTCTTGATCATTTTTTCCTGAAGCACAGTTGGCCCACGTTGTTCATTAGTGTCAGCGTAGCGATTCGACAAGTCTGTACGTTACACGGCGCTCACACAACTGTAGCTGGTACCTGTCCCCACACGGCACAACGATAATACCACTGATTATATGCCTTATGCTGTGCCTTTCATCACTGTGACTTACTCATCCCATAACTGGAAGCCTGTATCTTCCCACTTCCCTTTACCCATTTTGTCCATATCCGGCCCTCCTCCCCTCGTAGGCAACCATCGGTGTGTTCTTTGTATTTGTGGGTCTGTTTTGCTTGTAGATTCCACATATAAATGAAATCATATGGCTTTTGTCTTTCGCTGTCTGACTGCACTTAGCGTACCTTCTGGGTCCATCCACGTTGTCCTAAGTGACAAGATCTAATTTTTTTTTTTATGACTGATATATACTCACATGTACCTCTCCTTCTTCACATGTACCTCCTTCTTCACATGTACCTCTCCTTCTTCATCCACGCATCTATCCGTGGACACTTAGGTTGCTTCCATATCATGGCTGTTGTAAATAATGCTGCAAAAAACATGGGGGGCATATCTCTCTTTCAATTAGTGTTTGCGTTTTCTTTGGGTAAAAATACCCTGTAATGGAATTACTGCATCATAGTATATTTTTATTCTTATTCTTTTGAGGAACCCTTGATTCTCCGCCTCCCCCAGGCCCCCTTTCTGTGCATTTTAAGCACATGTACATGACCTACATACCTGCAAAAGAGAGATCAGTGTACCTAACTTAATTTTTAATAAAAATGAACACTTTTTTTTTTCATATATGAAGTTTATTGTCAAATTGGTTTCCATACAACACCCAGTGCTCATCCCAAAAGGTGCCCTCCTCAATACCCATCACCCACCCTCCCCTCCCTCCCAGCCCCCATCAACCCTCAGTTTGTTCTCAGTTTTTAAGAGTCTCTTATGCTTTGGCTCTCGCCCACTCTACCCTCTTTTTTTTTTTCCTTCCCCTCCCCCATGGGTTTCTGTTAAGTTTCTCAGGATCCACATAAGAGTGAAACCATATGGAATCTGTCTTTCTCTGTATGGCTTATTTCACTTAGCATCACACTCTCCAGTTCCATCCACGTTGCTACAAAGGGCCATATTTCATTCTTTCTCATTGCCACGTAGTACTCCATTGTGTATAGAAACCACAATTTCTGTATCCATTCATCAGTTGATGGACATTTAGGCTCTTTCCATAATTTGGCTGTTGTTGAGAACACTCTTTTTTTTTTTTTACAGCCACACTTTTTGATGACCCTTCAGTGCTAATCGGCGGTCTGGTACGGATCTTCTCTGCCTGACTTACCCTCTCTGCTGCGTGCACTTAGCCGTTTCTGGTTTGCACCGACGTAAAAACTCTCAGAGCGGTATCACGGCAACACAAGTAGTCAACCAAGCAAAATGAAAACCACGATTCAGAATCTCGTTAAGGTTTAGCGAAGAACTTAGCTCTGAATGTCCAGGAAGACCGGAAACCTCTATTTTAACAACGAGAAGCCGCTTCTGACTCAATGGAATGCTGAGTCAGGCTTCGGTGCAAAACATTGGAGAGACGTTGTCCTGGAAAACAAGCATGGTTTTTACTGGAAACCATAAAAAAAACAAAACAAACGAACAAACAAAAATCCCTAAGCATGAACATTTTTGAGTGGGAGGAAAAGAATGACAAACAATTCATTAGACTGAAAAGAAAGAAGTTAGCAGGGGCGCGGCCGTGAGCAGACATCATCGCAAAACCCTTCGGATCCCCTTCCTTGTTTTATTTGGAGGGGAGGGTTAATCTGTTAATCACTTGGGGCGACTGAAGTGAAGGCGAGGTGGGAGGCCACCACGATCCCTCCTCCGTCGCCTCGCTGGTCTGATGAGCAAGTGAGGATTAGGTGGGGCTCTAACCAGGAGACGCAATTTTGTGAAATCGCCCCTGCTGTTGTGGCAAGTGTCAGCTGCTTCCGGGGACCCCCAGGGGGCAGTAGGTTTTCCAGGATGGGGCGCCCCCGTGTAAGCGTGCCCTCAGACGTCTGTCCCATCCGAAGGAAACGATCATACCCATGCCCTGGCATGGTGTGGGAGGCATCGGTTTAGAAGCTGATGGAGTCAAAACACGCTGAGTTCCGGGGAGGTGACAGCAAACACAACACAGCAGAGGTGACTCGAGAGGCTCTGCGAGGAATTCTCTGGCGCTTGAGCCTGGGACCCTGGCTGAGGCTAGCGAGTCAGGGTCTAACGTGATAGCTTATCAGGCTTATTATACTGGATGTGCTTGTTCTAGAACGTAGCTGCTTGGGGGTTAGTCATGGATTTTTTTTTTAAAGAATTCTTTCTCGGGGCGCCTGGGTGCCTCAGTCGGTTAAGCGTCCGACTTTGGCTCAGGTCACGATCTCACTGTCCGTGAGTTCGAGCCCCACGTTGGGCTCTGTGCTGACTGCTCAGAGCCTGGAGCCTGTTTCAGATTCTGTGTATAATAGAATTTATAATAAATAAATGTTAAAAAAAAAAAAAAAGAATTCTTTCTCCTGGAGCTCCTGGATGGGTCACTTGGTTAAACATCTGACTCTTGATTTAGGCTCAGGTCATGATCTCACGGTTCCTGAGATTGAGCCCTGTGTTGGGCTCTGAGCTGAGTGTGGGACCTGCTTAAGATTTTCTCTCTCTCTCTCTCTCCCTCTGCCCCTCTCCCACTTCTTCCCTCCCTCTCTCTCTCTCTCTTTCTAAAATAAAAATAAACAAAAATAAACTCTTAAAAAAAAAAGAACTCTTTTTTTCCCCCAAGAAACAGATAAAAGGAAGGAAAACAATCAGCTTTCCGAGTCAGGCAGTTTGATTCCCCCAATATTTTTTCTCTTCTAGGAGGTAACTGTAGTACGACATCTGGGGGGATACACCCAACATACTTGACGTGAACTCCTAGCCCGAGCGGGAGTTCCTGAAGCTTTTGCCTGGACACCGCTCCCCCCCTGTCTGGTGCTACATTCACACAGACAGAGCGCTGTCACCAAAGGCTGCAGAGGAATTCATCTGGAAAAACACAGGGAATTAATTGGCATTAAAAGGTTGCTCCAGGGGCGCCTGGGTGGCGCAGTCGGTTAAGCGTCCGACTTCAGCCAGGTCACGATCTCGCGGTCCGTGGGTTCGAGCCCCGCGTCGGGCTCTGGGCTGATGGCTCAGAGCCTGGAGCCTGTTTCCGATTCTGTGTCTCCCTCTCTCTCTGCCCCTCCCCCGTTCATGCTCTGTCTCTCTCTGTCCCCAAAATAAATAAAAACGTTGAAGAAAAAAAAATTAAAAAAAAAAAAAAAGGTTGCTCCAAATCCCCATTTTAGGCAAATTTGAACTTTTACCTTTTTCTAAATGCTTACCAGGGGTGCTTGTGGAAAATAAAATCGTTCTCTTCCTGCCTTCTAGAAAACACGCCTAACAGCAGTGGCAAGGTCCCAAGGGGGATAGGAGGGAGAGGTCAAAAGGCAAAATGCCTGTGTGGGTGATCTGTAAACTCTCTGACTCCAGAATGTCACGGCTTTGTTTTTATTACTATTATTTTTTAATGTTTATTTATTTTTATGAGAGAGCGCAAGTGGGGAAGGGGTACAGAGAGGGGGACAGAGGATCTGAATGGGCCCCACACGGAGAGCCTGATGCAGGGCTCGAATCATGAACCGTGAGATCGGAGCCTGAGCCAAAGTCGTACGCTTAACCGACTCAGCCATCCAGGCGCCCCATGGCCTCGTTTTATCCTGTTATCTCTCTTTTTTTTAAAAAAATTTTTTAATGTTTATTTGAGAGAGAGTGAGAGAGAGAGCATTAGCAAGGGAGGGGCAGAGAGAAAGGGAGACACAGAATCCGAAGCAGGCTCCAGGCTGTGCGCTGTCAGCACAGAGCCCGATGCGGGGCTCAAAGTCACGCACCGTGAGATCGTGACCTGGGCCAAAATCGATGCTTAACCGACTGAGCCACCCAGGCGCCCCATAAAGGGACACACTTTTGGTAATGCTGCTCAAAAAACCATGTAGGTTCTGCAGAAATTAAATTAAATGAAATGAAAGGCTTCTGGATCCAAGATCAATATAAAAGCAATTACATTTTGATATAATAGCAACAAACAGAGGACGGCATAGAAATCCCCCAAACAAATAAAACTAAATGTTTACAAGACTTCTGTGGTCTTTATTGACATGTGTGAAAGTAGACCCAGAGGAACAGACAGATTAGAACAGACTTGGAGGGGCGCCTGGGTGGGTCAGTCAGTTAAGCATCCGACTCTTGGTATCAGCTCAGGTCATGATCTCACGGTTCATGAGTTCAAGCCCTGCATCAGGCTCTGTGCTGACAGCACTGAGCCTGCTCGGGATTCTCTCTCTCCCTCTCTCTCTGCCCCACCCCTGCTCGCACACTCTCTCTCTCCTTCTCTCTCTCTCTCTCTCAAAAATAAATACATAAGCACTAAAAAAAAGAACAGATGTGGATTAGAGACTTGATGTTTTAAAGCTGTCAATCTCACTCTAGTTAATCTAGAGAGTCAATACAATCTCAATTAAAAAAACCCAGCTGGGTGGCTGGGTCGGCTAAGCGTCCAACTTCGGCTCAGGTCATGATCTCGCAACTTTGCGGGTTCGAGCCCTGCATCGAGCTCTGTGCTGATAGGTCAGAGCCTGGAACCTGCTTCAGATTCTGTGTCTCCCTGTCTCTCTGCCCTTCCCCCGCTCACACTCTGTCTCTCTCTCTCTCTCAAAAATAAATAAAACATTAAAAAAAAAACAAAAACAGATTAGTTCTCCAGAACCCCAGAATCTGACTCTGGAATGTGTGTAGAGAATGCAAAAGCCTAGTGAGAGTCGGGACCGTGGTCCTTGTCAGGGGGAGCGAGGAGGAGTCCAGGGAGGGCTTCAGGGGCCACTAAGGAAAGGGCGGTGCTCTCTCTCTCTCTCTTAATCTGGGTGGTGATGAGTTTGGTTGTCTGGGAAAGAGCTGGGCTGAAGAGGGGGGTGGGTTAGGAGGCCACTGCATGATCCAGGCAAGACGTGATGAGGGCGATGGGGGAGAAAACGCAGAGGCAAGGGCATCGTGAACCCCCCGGGGGCTCGACCTCAGGGCTTCAGCAACGGGTGTTGCACTGGATGAGCGCCAGGGGATTGTCCAGAACATCTAGGGACTCCGTGGTTTCCTGCTAGGAGACCAGATGGTCCGTGGTGGGGAGCGTGGCCGGGTAATGGTTTGGAAGGGATGATACACCCTGTTTAGGGCACGTTGAATTTGGGGTCCTCGTGGGAGCGTCCGAATGGATTGTTCAGTAGTCGGTCAGATAGAAGGATCTGAGCTCCGCAGGGCCAGAAGCCAGCTGCCATTGCAAGGTGTCCAACCCCTAAACATTGCCCCGAGTACCTCCTTCTTTCTACTTGACAGGAGAGGCCAGAAAATCCATCCCCCACCCCCGCGTCTCACACCAATAATTTTGCAGACGGAGTCCCTGGGAGGACCTTCTCTGGTGGCTCATCTTCCTTTCCCCAAACACAGAGCTTAATGGTTTTTTCAGGCTCTTTTCCCCTCAGTTATAACGTGGAACTGCTCACCCTGGTGTTTAAGAAGCTCATTTCCGACACAGACCTTATTAGAAATCTAATTCCTTCACTGTGAACAGGGATACAGTGACTTGGGCTTCCCGAGCTACCTGGAGGAGGGAGCCTGAAGCTACCAGGAAGCAGGAAAAGCAGAGAGAAGAAAAGAAAAGAAGAGAAAAGAAAAGAGAGAGCCCCGGGGCCTGGCTCGAGGCGTGAGGGGGGCTCCGTCCGCTCTTTGGGCACCTACCTGGGACTCTGCAGTGAAGTCCGCTAATGCACCTGCCACCCTGGGGAGGAACGATCATGGGCTCTTTGAGAGAGAGGGGGGGTCCTCCCTCCACCTCCCGAGCCAGCCCAGGGCCTTTCGATGAAGAAGCGGAGCCCAGCCCGCGAAGTGACTTGCTAAGAAGACAAAGCTAGAGGTGGAATCCGAGCTGGGGCCTGGGGCAGGGGTGGCGAAGCCAGGGCCCTGGGGCTCCCGACTCAGGGAGCTGCTCAGCCTGCGTCTGCACGACCCTGACTGTGATGTTTCCTTATGTTCTGCACCCTTGACCCTTCCCATGCCTTGACTTAGCCCCCACGCCGTGGTCACAGACTCAGGGCAAAAACCCAGGGATCCCGAAGACGCATTCAGGGTTCGCTCTGCTATAGCACACTCTGTGGGGTCATCTTTCACAACTCGGCTCAAAATTCCTCCTCCGCGAAGCTGTCCCCAGTTCACCCAGGTGCCCCTGGGACTCCCCCTCTTCTCCCAGGCACCCTGCTTGTCCTTAGCTTAAAGTATGGATCGTGTTAAGGCTTCTGTGGCTGTCTCATCCGACTTCATCCCAGAATGCTCGCTAGAGCACAGAGCTTGATGTATACGTGAATTAAAAAATGTTAGTTCAATGGCGAATGAATGAATGAGTGGCTACCTCTCAGGGCCGAGCCGTTTGCCCCTCGTAATGTAGGGATGCAACCCGGGAATGGGGTGCTGGGGACAAAGCTGGTCACAGGGGCCAAGCCACCTGGTAGTGTGGCTCTCCCTGCTCTCTGCAGGCATGCCTCCAGCCTCCCTGGAACCTTCTCCCGGCTGGGCTCTGTGGGGGGACGGGTCTTGCCTGCACGGCTCTCCTCTCTGCCCCCATTCGCTGGATTCTTTCCAACCCCTCCCCGCCAGCAAACCTTGCCCACTGCCTGCCTCTCAGGCTGTTTCCACCCCAGAGGGAGAAGCTCCCCCCCCCCCCCCACTCTCTCCCAGGAGAGCCCAAGCAGTGCTGAGTGCCAAGCGCCGAGCACGGAGGCACACGACAGGGCCATTCCTGATGTGTTCACCTAACTGGCGAGAGCAGGGATGTTAAGAAGTCCTGGTCCTAAGAGAAGTCAGCGCCTAATCCTCACCCCTGGGCTTCACATTTGTCTCTTGAGTTACAGGCTTTGGTTGTCAATCAGACCCTTTATCAATCACATGCCCAGTGACAACCCATCTCAGGCTTTGTCAGAATAGCCCCAAAGAAGCAGCCCTGAAGCCGAGACATATAACAAAGTCCCCTAATTCTGCAGCCTGCCTCAGTAGACCCCCTCTGGACCGTATTCTGTTGGGTGGTCTTCTCAGTCTTCTGGGGAACTGCCACGCCCACACTCCATCCATCCATCCATCCATCCGTCCATCTATCCATCCATCTATCCCTGGAGGCCGCCATGTTTAAAAACCTTTTTTTTAAATGTTTATTTATTTTAGAGAGAGACAGAGCAGAAGCAGGGGAGGGGCAGAGAGAGAGAGAGAGGGAGACACAGAATCCGAAGCAGGCCACAGGCTCTCAGCCACCAGCACAGAGCCCAACGCGGGGCTTGAACCCACGAACCGCGAGATCATGAGCTGAGCCAAAGCCGGATGCTCAACCCACTGAGCCACCCAGGCGCCCCAGAGGCTGCCATGTTTTTAACAATGCAACCAGGCTTCCTTCTAGAGTCACTTAGCCCCCGGGGTGGGCAAACTACAAAATCTGAGCCATCCCCTCACAAAGGAGCTTACCACCGGGCCTGACAGAAAACTCAGTCTCTCTTTCTCTGGGCGGCTAACCGTGGTGTGGACGTTGTTGGCCACTTCCGTTTGCAGCTATGGGGTCTGAGAAACAGAGAAAGCGGATCCAAAAAAGAGAAATGAAGCAAATTGCAGAGGGAAGCAGAGACAAGGACCCGAGGGGGTGGTGTCGAAGCTCCTCCATGATTCCATTTCCAGTTTAGGTTCCCGGGTCCAGCATCAACTCTGCTCTTGGCTTCCACGGATAGCCTAGCATCCTGGGCTCCCCTAGGTCATGGTGGGGTTCTGTTCCTTGCAGTTGGAAAAGTCCTAGTGGACTTGGTCTCAGCACAAGGTCTTTTGGTAGCCCCTCTACCCTGACATTGGGGCCCAATCCTGCAGCAGGGTTGGGACCCTGTTGTGTGGCAGGCCTAGGGTCCTCGAGGCTCTGAGCTGCAGCTTTGCCTCTTCTCACCCTAGACGTGTGGCCGAGTCTTGCCTCTTCTGACTGGCTTCCTTGGGGTGACCGCTGGCCCTGGGCCTCCAGGCTCTGCCCAACTGTGGGGACACCAGCTCTTCGGTTGGACCTCCCTTGTCTACCGTTGTGTCCCTGGAACCTCACACTTTGCTGCTTTCAACCTACTTTCAGCATCTGGTTTTGGATCACTTTCCCCAGGGGTTTCTTTCCCAAGATTCCCTCTGCTGTCCTAACAGTGACGTACATCCTGGGGACAAAGCCTCACTGAGTCCTAAGATAAACAATCTGCTTGTTTGTGTCTTACGTTTCTTTAAAACAAAGAGGAGGTTTGGGGCCTGGGTGGCCCAGTCGGTGAAGCGTCCGACCTCGGCTCAGCTCATGATCTTGCAATTTCTAAGTTCGATCCCTGCGTCGGGCTCTGTGCTGACTGCTCAGAGCCCGGAGCCCGCTTCGGATTCTGTGTCTCCCTCTCTCTCTCTGCCCCTCCCCTGCTCGCACTGTGTCTCTCTCTCAGAAATAAATGTTATTATTATTTTTTTCTAAATTAGGAGGAGGCTTGTCACTCAGTCTCTTGAAAAGGGTAATGGAAGATCACAATTAGTACCAAAGGCCTGACAGTTTTAGAAACTGAGCGGAACCACTGTGCTTCCCCCACCCTGTGCCCACGGTCCAGCAAGGGGTGGACAGCTGTGCTGTGGTCTCTTCCAGGGCAATGAAAGTGGCCCCTGCCATGGGGTCCAGGACAGGCTGGGTGCTCGAAGGCTCCCTTCAGACAGAGGACAGGCGTGGTGCGAGTCAACCTGGACTTTGCTCGGCAGTGTGCTCACGGGACATCGAGGGACAGGAGCTGTGGGCTGTACCCCGGGGGTGTCTGTGGCTCTGTCTCCTTCCCACCGAGAGAATTAGAGCTGGCCTGGCCCCAAGGAGGCAGGCATCCTAATTCTGGCGAGATCTAAAATACAGAGGTAGAGAAACGGCATTTGTTTTAACTTTTTACTTGGACGTAATGTCAAGTTTACAGAAAAACTGCAAAAAATAAGAATAGTACAAAGGATGTCTTACACACCTTTTACTTAGAGTCGCCGTATTGGTACCATTTTAACCCATCGGCTTTACTGTCCTATTTTCTTTGTCCCCCTGCTCCCTTCTTTCTTCCTCTCTCTCAATTTTTTTCGGAACCCGTTGGGAGTAAGCTACATAACACCAAGGACCTTTGCTCTGGAATACTTCAATGTGTTTTCCAAGAACGAGGATATTCATTTACACAAACCCAGAATCGTCAGCTTCATACTTTTAACTCAGTCTACTGTTCATCTCCCAAATTTTGTCAGTTGGCTCAATAATGTACTTTACTCCAGGGGCTCCTGGGTGGCTCAGTCGGTTAGGCGACCGACTTCGGCTCAGGTCATGATTTGCAGTTTGCGGGTTCGGGCCCCACATCGGGCTCGGTGCTGATGGCTCAGAGCCTGGAGCCTGCTTCCGATTCTGGGTCTCCCTCTCTCTCTGCCCCTCCCTGCCTCGCGCTCTGTCTCTCAGAAATAAACATTAAAAAAATATATATACCTATAATGGGCTTTACTCCAGGCCAGGCTCCAGCCCAGGATCAGGTATTCTGTTTAGTTGTGATGTCTCTTTAGCTTCTTTTAATCTGGAACATTTCCTCGGCCTTTACCTTTTATGACAGCAACATTTTGTTTTAAGTAGGCGTCACAGCCAGCACAGAGCCCCAGGCGGGGCTCGAACTTACAACCCTGAGATCAAGACCTGAGCGGAGGTCAAGAGTCGGACACTCACCCGACTGAGCCACCCATGACAGCAACATTTTTAAGGAATTCAATTCCTCATCAGCGCCTCCCTCCCCACCTTGTAAATAGAATGCCACTTATTTGGGGTTTGTTTGGTGTTTCCTCATGATTGGATCGAAGCTGTGAATCCCCGACTGGCGATGGAAAAAGTGACATTATGTCCTTCCCAAAGTCTCGCAGCCGAGGGCACACGATGTCTGTCGCGCCTCAGTGGGGATGGTAATTTCCATCACTTGGACGTGGTGTTGACTGAGTCATCTACTGTATAATGACTATCTTCAAACAAAATGTCTTTTTGAAGGCTCATATATATTTGTCGTGTAACAAGTGATTTTCTAAACTATGCTCGCACACACGCACAACACACGCACGCACAAACACCACTGTATACATAATTCCTTTTCCCCTAAAATCTCTTCTTTGCAATGCCATGCACACAAGAGCTTGGCAGTTTGCAGACCCTGAGTCTGGGCTCAGGGTGGACTTGCAGAGGACAGAATCCTCCCAAGTGAGTTTCGTCAGACAGGCGCCCCGTAGAGGATACTAGCTTGCTTACAGAATCAGTGCCACATGGAAAGCGGCTTATAAATCGGGTCACACCCCAGGACTGGTCTTTCAGCCCTTGAAGAGCAGGCAGCCAGCCTCTAGCTTCATGATTGTACATCTAGGTCACCGTCAAAAGGCCACCGTGAACTTGGGCTGGTTCTCGTCACCCTGCCCCTGCTGCTTCCACGTCATCAAAATTGCTGCCGGGGGCCCTGCCTGTCTGGACCCCCGGGAGGCCACCCTGTGCTCACCGGGTGGCAGGAAAGCCCGGTGCCTCCGTGGCTGTGCTCACCAACAGGTGCGGGGGTGGGGGTGGGGGGCAGCTGTCCGTTCGTAAGGAAACTTCTAAATATCAGGGCAGCTGGCTTTGAGGTGATCCTTCCAGCTCAGGCCTCAGGCAGCTTTGCTCTGGATGCTACATGCATAGCTTTCGATTCTGCATTTCTCTCTAAATGCATTGTTTCAGGAGGGTAAGGCTAACAGGAGAAGCAACTACCAGGGTGGGTAGATAAAAGCATCCCTCGAGATTATGATGGCGCCGTGGGCCAGCAGGGGGGCGCTGAAGAGCTCCGGTGCCGATCAGAAGGAGAGCCAAGGAGGGTGGAAGGCATTTGGCTCCACATCCAGGGCCAGGTCTGGGCTGGGGTCACAGTTGTGGGGGCGTTTCCGGGGCTCTGGTGTAGACAGCTCAATAGTGCAGGGGGGGCAGGTGGGAGGCCATCAGACCAGGCAGGGATGGTCTTGAGACCATTGCTGACAGATTTCCCAAGGGCCAGCCGCTCCCATTTTGGAAGTCTCCAGAACAGCTTTTGCTCCCCGCACCCCCCCCCCCCCCGCCCCCCTTCATCTTTCACTCTCTGCACTTCCATCTGCTGGCAGGTCGGTGAGAAAGGGACTCACCCTGGCCATGTCACTCCCTGCGGGTAGCTGTCCACAGTTCCTGTGTGACCCAGCTCTCGGGGCTCACCATGGCCGTGGACACTTCTCCATGATGAGCGAATGGCTTTTCCTTGAATGACTTTGGCTTTCCCGCAAGCAGCCAACGCGAATGTTTGAAGGGCACCGCGCCCTTAGCCCTCGCTGGCCTTCTCTTAAACGTTGCTGTTCCGCTGACCTAATTCCCGTCTTTCTTTCTAGAAGCTGAGCAGGCGTGCCGTCTATCCAACTCCATCGTGCTTGAAGGCGACGAGAGGCTGGAAGGAGGCACAGGTAGGTTCTAGCGGGGAACGTTCTCGGTCAGCTTCAGAGGGGTTGAGTTTGAGGTGACTGGGTGACCCCATGAAGAGACAGATGCCCAGGAAGCAACTCTGCCTCCAGGTATGCAGCTTGGGATGGGTCTGAACTGGAGGCAGTGACTGGCAGTAAAAAGTCACCCATTTAAAAAAAAAAAAATGCAGTGGATCCTATCGTTACAATGGTAACGGCTAGGCGGGCTCCAGTTTTAGCAGGTGGGGGTGGGGCGGGGCAAGTCTGTGACCTCCGTTTGATGGGGGGCAGGGAGGGGGGGGAGCTGCCTTCTAGGGAGGCAGGTTCCAAGCCGGGCTATTTGATCCAGCCGCTTACCTTCACCGCCTGTAAATGCACGTGCAACCAAACCTCAACCACAAGCTGCAAGTTGGAGAAAGCATTGTTCTCGGGATTGATTTTGAACTTTCCGTGGCGCCACTTCCCACCAAACGCACTATAAGTGGGTGGTAAACATCCAACAGCAAAGCGATAACGGCGCGACAACACGCTTTGGGGGGAACATCACTCAGGCCCACCCGTCCGCTCTTTTCCCTCACCTCTCAGGAATGTTCGGCCGACAGTCACCAATACCCGCGAGTCTGGGAAAGAAGGCTGAGTCATTACTGGCCCCTTCGCTGCTTCAGATTCTCATCTAGGGAGAAACTCCTCGCGCAGCCATTATGTTCAAGATGGGGAGGAGAAAGGAAATGGATAATTAGGAGGAATTGAAGAGATGCAAATTTCCCTTTGCTGGGAGCTGCTGCTGGATGAGGATGCCTCTTCACAGAGCATTTTCGTCCTGGCTAATTTGCTTTACTTTGGAGCCAAGAGAGAGGCGGATGTTGGCAGACAGGAAAACACACAGAGGCAAATGAGAAGAAGAGGAAGGAAAGAAAGAAAACCTCCTTGCTACGGGAAAGGCAAGTTACTGCTATTTCGTCAGCAAAATAAAGCTGCGAGAAATCACCGCGGGCGAAGATTCATAAGCCCTTATGGGAAGCCCAGGGGTCTCAAGGGAAGTGTGTTCCTGCAGGTGTCCTGGGTCCGCTGTCATGTGACTTCTGTCAGTAACCCGCACCTCTGCTGAGTCCACGGAAGAAGGAGTGTTTGGTAAATGACTACCCGAATCAGATAAGCCCCTCTCTTTGGCTAAAAGCCTGGAAGGCTTAAAAAAGTTCCCTTTTCCTTTCACTGACTTGCTGTGGGCCAGGCGCGGTGCTGGGCACGTTGCTTGGGTGCGTCAGGCTCCCAGTTCAAGCCTGCGCGGGGCATCCCCAGGATGGAGGGCTGTCTGACTTGCCTGCGCGACCCGTGGAGTGCCCTGTGGGGAGTCTGTTTGAGGAGGCTTCTGGAAAGAGGGCCTCCCAGAGGTGAGAGAGCTGCTGGCCAAGTTTGGAGCCTCTGGGAAGCCTTTCCTGACCTCACGGGTGCCCAGTACCCCAAGACAGAGCACCCTACGCGTCCTTGTCGGAGCATTTACTGCAGTGGCTTACAACTGTCCCCTACCAGCCTGTGAGCTCCACGAGGCCAGGGACTGCCCTGATTTTGTTCACCACTGTATCCCAGGGCCCAGCACGATGCCTGGGGAATTGTAGGTGATACAGTTGGAGTGGTTAAAACAGTGGATGGATGGCCTGGGGCTGGCCGGGGGTGGGGAGGGTGGTGGCGGGGAGGAGCAGGTCGGGTTCAAAGACCTTCTGGGATCCATCACCTGTCATCTGCCTGCCCACCCTGAATGTAGCCTCAGTGGAAGAGGCACAATGAAATGGCCAATGGAAGTGGAGAGAAGTGCCCCCTGCCATCCAGAGCATGACCACAACAGGCTCCACCGGGCCCCAAGTTCAGGGGCCACGGGAGGTGGATCTGTGCTCTCACCAGCCTTGATCTTTGGGTTTCTTCTATGGCCTCAGTTTTGGGGGTCCTTGAGGCTTCGAGACCAGCATCCGTGGTCTACGTGTCCCATCCCACCAAAGTAGGCTAAGGCGGACGCAAGGGCATGCCCGACACCATGGCTGGGGTGCCGTTCATGAGGACCTGAGGGTCCCTGCTGGGGCATGACCTGAGTCCGCTGGAAAAGCATTTGGTGGAGAGGGAAGGGCCACACAACTCATGCTTTGGAAATGCCAAGGGTTGTTGATTTAGGGGCTTACATAAGGCTTAGTCGGCATAGACCCAGACCTAGCATAATTATCTCTAATGTGCCATCCGCCTTTTGAGGTAGGTTCTCTTTATTACCCTCATTTTGCTGGGGGAGGAAATGGAGCCGAGAAGGCCAGGTCGCTCGCCCTGAGTCAGAAGGCCGACGCCTGGCTCAGGGACCCGTGCTCGTCCCCCTACAGGCTGCCTCTTGTCAGGGGTGCCGGTGCACCTGCCCAGGTTCTGCGTGGCCTCGCGACCCCGAAAGACAACCTGGCTTGGGGGAGACATCCGGGAAGTGGAAGAGCCCACCCGGGAGGCAACCGCACCGGCTGAGAGATGTATCCTGGAACAGTAGGACCAGCCTTGCTGAGTGGTGGAAACTTGTCCCCAACAGCAGACAACGTCGGCTTGCCCGGGAACCGTAGCCTCTAGGCACAGTCTTGGTCAGCGGAGAGGACCTTGCAGCCAGGAAGGCAAGATAGGGCACCCGTCCCACCAGCCCAAGAAGATCTGTGCCAGCTCCTTGCACGGAAACGGGGACGCCAAGGAATGGTCTGAATAACTAATAAGCGCGCGGCTTCAGGTATTACGAACAGAAGCAATAAAGTGGATGCCTGGATGAGTTATCAGGGCGCAAAGAGGCAAAAATCCAATTTAGGAGATGATGTCAAACAGAATAAATCCGAAGTAATTGGCATGCTGAGCATTAACCACCATAAAGGGAAACCGTAATGTATCTCGGTTAAAAAATACGCGGAAGATAAACACACGCCGACTTACCGGCTGGGGGAATAATAATGATTTTTCCAGAGAGAGCTGCAGTTAAGGCCTGTGCCATCAGCGTGATGCATTTAATAAATATCTGCCGAGAGTCCTTGGGCTTTGCGTGTTCTCGATGCTCCCGGGCCATGGGTGTGCCTCAGACCGGGCGCTGCTTGGCCGGTTGCCATCTAATCTCATGTTCATGCCGTCTGGCTTGAAAAAGCAAATAAGGTCCAAGGCGGTTAGGGGCAGGGGTGAATGAGACCTCTCTCACGGAAAGATGTGGGTTTGGAAGCCTGACCCCAACCTCTCAAGGACAGTGTCCCGGAGAGGTCTTTTGCGCCCGGATTGAACCCTGGGGTGAACGGAGGAAAAGCCGGGGTCACTGCCAGACAAACCCAGATGCTGCGATCCGCGTTCGAGAACCGTCAGAGAGAGTTCCGCACACGGTCTCTGTGTGGGTGTCGTCATTATCTCAGTCTGGCAGCTGACAAAGCCGAGGCCCAGAGGAGGTAAGTAACTGGCCCAACGTGACCCAGCCAACGAATAGCAGAGCTGGGATGGACTGACCACTTCAATCCTCCTCCCGGGCGGGCAGGCTTCAAGGCTAAGTAACTGGGGAAACAGCTCTCGGTGGGTGCCGTTCAAGGCCACATCCTGTTCTGGAGTTTTCTTCGTGTTGGCGTTCTGTTCTGCCCAGAGAAGGAAATGATGCAGACACCCACCGACCGTACCTTCCAGGGCTCAGGGAGCGTCCGTTGGACAAAGCACAGGCACGTGTCGATGCAGACTGGTGTCACTGGTAGAGAGCGTGCGGGTGTGTGACAGGCCAACAGCACACGCTTAAACGTGACAGGCGGACAACCGATGGTTTACATGAGAAGCAGTGGCTGAGATTTGTCTCCTAAAAGAAAATCACTGGTCCAGAGGCGGGGAAGTCACACGGCCCGTGGCCCTGGCGGGGAGCACGGAGCTGTTACCCACGAGCTGGTTTAATCCTGGTCCGCCCGCAGCTCTGGGTCCTGGCGCAGAGGACAGACAGGTTCCACATTCTGCTCTCTTGCTGCTGCTGTCTGCCTGTCGCCTGGAACCACCCGGCCCAAGGACGGCCACGACCCGGTTGTGAGGACGGTCAGATAGGGACCGGGAAGAGCTTCCACGCTCCCGAACGTCCTTACGTCACTCCAGTCAGGGTGGTTAGCATGACATTTCACTCATTCATTCGTTCGTTCATTCATTCATTCATTCCCCCAGCCCCTCCCCTCTTCATCACTCTCCATCCGCTCAGCGCTGAGCCCCAGAGTGACACACAGAGATAGAACACAGCCCCCGTCTTCAAGCTGCTAACGGTCCAGAAAGGAGATAGACTTGTTTAAAGAAAAAAGTAAGAAATGCAGTTCCGCGGGCTAAGCTGTGGTCGGGCGGCGCCTGGGAGCTGGGCTGGGGCTTTTCCAGGGAGAAGAGCCTCAGCCGAATCTTACAGGTGGACGGGGGTGGGGGGGGGGCTTCCCAGGGGGGAGGGCAGACTGGGCAGGAAGGGGGGCAATTCAGTGGGGGGGGGAGAGGCACGGACATGGGAACCCGCCTGCCCCCCCCGCAGCTCCCAGTCTGGCCCCACAATCCGAGACCCAACCCCCCGATTGTTTCTTGAAGGTTGGTTTGCACCCCGCCGCTCCCCGCGCCAACCCTTTCCTGGCTTAGGATGATTGGTGCCCAAGACTGTCTGTCACCTGAGAGCCAGCCAGTGCTGGGCAGATTTCCTGCCCCCACCCCCCCCCTCCCGCCCCCGCCACCCCTGCCCAGCTAGCCTCTCCTTTAACCAGCGCAGGCCTCTGTAGACTCAGCCCAAGTGGGAAAGTCAAAGTTTCAGAGGCCGCAGACAGCAGTAAGGCGGGACATGGCAGAGGGGGTGACAGCAGCGTGCCGATGACAGCAGACTGCTGACCAAAGCTGTTTCTACCCTGGGAAGACTCAGCCTTGCCCGGGCGGGGCTCCCTCCCAACCGGCTCTTCTCCCCCATCCTTTGTCTATTCTTTCTTCAGCACTCACCTCCCGGGGAGACCTCCTAAAATACTTCAGGGAACAAAAACTCCCCTTCCGCCATCCAAAGGGAACACATTTGTCCAAAACCAGAGTCACCTTACTTTTTCCAAATCAGTCCTTCCTTATCATTTTCCTGTCTCCGGGGCCGGCCCTGCTACCCCCCTCCAGGCACCCGGGTCTACACCATACATTCCTCCCGCCTTGCATCCCCTCAACCCTGACACACACAGAGCATCACACTGCGGATTATTGTAGTTGGGAGGGACTTTGGGTGTCTCCTAATCCACCCGCCCGCAGACTGGGAATCTCCTTGCAACATTCCTGGATCCTTCCTGCTTCTCCCCATTGTAGCCCCACACAAGGGGTCTCATGCCTCTTCCGAGTGCAGTTCCGTTACCTTCTTCAACTTCCCGCTTGCACGTCCCTTAAGTATTTTTTAGGCGACATTCCCATGACTGTGACCAAGCTGGTTACCTCATTTTACTTTTATGGTCCTTGCTAAAGCACACTTTTAATTCAATTAAATCCTGCTCGAAAGGCATTCCTCAAGCCTTCTAAGACAGAAGCAATGTGACGTGACAATGACAGTGGTGAGCATGAATTCGGAGGCAGCCTGTGGTCAGATCCTGTCTCTACCCCTTACTGATGATGCAACCTCGGCCTTCTGTTTCCTCATCTGGGACCGGCGACCCCAATAACACCACGCAGCGCTGTTATGAGGCTCAAGTCAGTTAATGGACGTAAAATCGTCAAAACAGTACTAACAACCTGGTAACATTCAATAGATGTTTGTTTTGTTGTCGTTGTTTAAAATTACGTGCTATGAAGGGGCACTTGGGTGGCTCGGTCGGTTGAGTGTCCGACTTGGGCTCAGGTCATGATCTCATGGTTTGTGAGTTCAAGCCCCACATCGGGCTCTGTGCTGACAGCTCAGAACCCGCTTTGGATCCTCTGTCCCCTTCTCTGTGCCCCTTCCCCACCTGTGCTCTCTCAAGAATAAATAAACATTTAGGTGACCCAGGTGGCTCAGTCGGTTGAGCATCCGACTGGGGCTCAGGTCACGATCTCATGGTCTGTGAGTTTGAGACTCAATCAGGTGCATTCCTGCCAGCAAAGAGCCCTGCTTTGGATCCTCTGTCCCACTCTCTCTGCCCCTCCTTCGCTTAATTTCTCTCAAAAATCAATAAACAGTAAAAAATCTATACATGATGGTTACTGAAACTGAGTAATACATACACGTGGGGCTGTTAAATTACTTTAGAAAACTGTGCATGCTTGCAATTTTCCGTAATGAAATGAGAAGTTAAAATGTAATATCATATACATATAGTGGAATATTATTCAGCCTTTAAAAGGAAGTATCTCCTTTCCAGCACGGATGAGCCCGGAAGACATGAACAAATTGAAAGGAGCCGGTCACCAAAAAACACTGTATGATTCCCCTTACACGAGGTACTGCCAGGAGTCAAATTCATAGAGACGGAAGGTCGGAGGGTGGTTCCCAGGGGGCTCGGGGAAATGGAGAATTGTTTAATGGGGACCGGGTTTCAGTTTTGCAAGATGAAAAGAGTTCTGGAGACCGGCGGTGGTGACGGTCGCACCACAGGCTGTGAACTGTGAGGTTAAAAATGGTTAAGACGGGAAACTTTGTATTACGTGTGTTTTACCACACGCCGAAATAAATTTAACCCTTAATTAATAAATCTAATCAACGCAATTAATTTATTAATTTGATGGATACCCCCCCATCGATACCTGGGGATACAAAAAGAAACAAGACGGCACCTGCCATCCCTGAACTCTCAGTAAATAGGGGAGAAACACAAATAGGGTAAATCAGTGCAGCTCTATGAATGAGAGGTGGAGCCCAAGCCACGGCGGTAGGTCAGCAGAGAATGTGGTTAACAGCAGTGTGCGTGCGTGCGTGTGTGTGTGCACGCGTGCATGTGTCTGATGGGGGCGAACGTATCTCTTGTTCTGCACAAGGAGTGCATTAGCTGATTTATTAGCCTGCATTCAGTTTGTACCCAGAAAAAAAACACCCTGCTTTGTCCTTGTTTCCACATGGGGTAGTTGATTTACTGGGCTCTGGGGTCAGAGTGTCTGGGGTCAGATAGTGACTGTGGTTCTTGGAGCTTCAGATCCCTTATCTGTACTGGGGCCACTAACGGAACCTAACTGATGGAGTCATAAAGTTACAAAGAGGTAATGTTTGCAGAGCATCAACAACGTGCTGGGCATGTTAAGGGCTCCGGTGGTGCCTGCTTCTTCTCTTCCACCTAAATGCTTCTTACAGAAAACTCTTCTCTGTCAAGGACTCTGTGCTCAAACCTCACACCTCTTTACCCGCCCCCCCCTTCCCCTCCCTCCCCCCCCCACCTCCAAGAAGCGGGCTTCAGCAAGGCTTTCACCAGGGGGCCAGGAGGGCCGATTTCATTAACCTTCCCATTTTCGCATTCACTCCCACTCCTGGGGACACATGGCCAGTGTTGCTGGTGCCGAGGGGGCCTCTGGACACGAGGTGATATGAAAGGAGGAAAATCAAGGATTCATGTGCTTTTGGGAATGCAAGCTTGGGGCAGCCGCTCTGGAAAACAGTATGGAGGTTCCCCCCAAAACTAAAAATAGAACCACCCTACGACCCAGCAATTGCACTACTAGGCATTTATCCAAGGGATACAGGTGTGCTGTTTCTTTTTTTTCTTTTCTTTTCTTTTCTTTTCTTTTCAGAGGCAGAGAGAGACAGAGCATGAACGTGGGAGGGGCCCAGAGTTGGGGAGACACGGAATTCAAAGCAGGCTCCAGGCTCTGAGCTGTCAGCATGGAGCCCTGATGTGGGGCTCGAACTCCTGAACTGAGAGATCATGACCTGAGCTGAAGTCGGATGCTTAACTGACTGAGCCACCCACGTGCCCCACAGGTGTGCTGTGTCGAAGGGACACAGGCACCCCAGTGTTTATAACAGCACTATCAACAATAGCCAAAGTATGGAAAGAGCCCAAATGTCCATCGATGGATGAATGGATAGAGAAGATGTGGTATATATATACAATGGAGTATTACTCAGCAATCAAAAAGAATGAAATCTTGCCATTTGCAACTACATGGATGGAACTGGAAGGTATTATGCTAAGTGAAATTAGTTAGAGAAAGACAAATATCATATGACTTCACTCATATGAGGACTGTAAGACACAGAACAGATGAACATAAGGGAAGGGAAAGAAAAATAATATAAAAACAGGGAGGGGGACAAAACAGAAGAGACTCAAGTTTGGAGAACAAACAGAGGGTTACTGGAGGGGTTGTGGGTGGGGGGATGGGCTAAATGGGGAAGGGGCATTAAGGAATCTCCTCCTGAAATCATTGTTGCACGATATGCTAATTTGGATGTAAATTTTAAAAAAGAAAAAAGAAAATAAAAAGAATTCATGTGCTTTGAAAAGGCAAAAGCAAGCCTGTGTTAATATTTGAGAGGGATGTGTTTCAGCTTTCCCTCTGGGGAAAGGGAAGAGGATGCGGATTCCAGGCTCCATTTTCTTGGGCGGAGGCCCATGCCCCGCTTTTGTGAGTCTACGCCGCCACCTGGTGGCGGCATGCTCACACAGCCATCCATCTTGTCCTAGCCCAGACCATCCCTGAATTTGCAAGAATCTGCCCGTGATTACATGACTAAACACAACATTGAATTTTCTTTCCCTGTAGGAAACCATTAGCCCTGAAAAACTGTATTCATTCCTGTGCTGATGAGATTTTCATCTTGGGCGAAACGTTCTTTTCAGAAGGGGAAATTGCACTTGAACGCGTAAATCTGACGCCGTCTCTTACTCTCCCATATTATGGGGGGGGGGGGTGCCCGTTTCTTTTTTATTTAAAAAATAAACCTTTTGGGATGATTCCTGCACGGGTATCCTTCTGCTGGCAGTCATTTCGTGCCCCACTGCAGGGGTGCTCTCCCACCTCACATCTGTGCACCTGCTGGTCTTCTGGGAATGGTCTCCCCCTTCCTGCCTGGCCTCTCAGGGTCATTCCGAGCTGCACCAAAGGACCCCTTGCAATGCTAAGATTGTCACAAAATATTTACTGTCCCTTATAACGTCAGGAAGTATCTTTGTCTAGGTATTTCCTGGGCGTCTCCCTCCTAACTGCAGTTAGAGCATCATCGACATTTCCCATTTCCATGAAGGGTCCTGTCCTCCGCTGTCCTGGCCCCGCGAGGCGCCTAGGCGTAGAGGCGCTCCACAACCGTTGGTTCAGTGATTAGTTTTATCTTTCACAGCCGGACTCCTCTGTCAGCTCGCCGCCCTCCCTGCCATCTGCTGGCTCAGGGACGAGGGAACGAGAGCAGTGACAAAACACGTGATCTCCTTTAAACAGTTGTTTTGCAGGAAGCAGGGAGCGCATGGAGTACGTGGGTTGGCTTATCTCTCGAAAGATCACGAACTTCACTGTTAAGTCACGGAGCAGATGGTTCTGGATCAGTGAATGAGGTTGGGTCTCGCTTCTGCTGGGAGGACATTCACATCCCTTCTCAATTGCCTTTTCCAAGCGTATCAGCCATCACTGGGCCTTTCCTGTCTCTAATACGGAGGGTGAGTGTGTGTGTTCCTAACAAAATGCCCTTCCTCCCCTCACCCTACACAGAGGGCGTGGCTCGTCAGGGCGCGCGCACGCGCGCGCGCACACACACACGCACACTTGTCTGAGAACTTGCTTCTAGTAACAGCGACCGCCAGCAGATGTCACCATTCCACAAGACATGAAGCGCCCGGACCCACTGGCAAACCTGGGGATGGGGGTGGGGAGGACGCTTGGGAGACGCCGATCCTGAGCAAGGGCCTCTTTGGGGTCATTCGTTTCCCGGAGTTTGTCGAAGGAAATGAGTCCACATCTGGTCTGCTAACTTCCCGGGAGTCAGGATTCGTCGGTCAGTTAGCTTAGTAGGTTTTATTTTTATTTTCTTCTACTTTAATTTTATATTTGGATGTGCTTGCCTTTATTTTCTTTGCAATGGTCATACCACTTTCTCTGGGGGCGGCCAGCCCTGACCGGTGCAGGGGGCTGACCTGGGAGCCGTCGGGGCTGGGACTTGCCTGGAGCCCACCCAGACGAGCTGCGTGGTCACAGGGTCCTCCCTGCCTGTTGATCTGTAGGGCCCTCCCTGACGTCGCTGCTATCTGGGGACTTGGTTGGACTCCCCTCTGCAGACAGAGGGGTCCTTGTCTCCAGTCACACGTGTTGTCTTATCCGAGGAACTGTTTCCTGCCTCTCATAGAGCTGTTCCTCCCTTGGGGCAAGTTCCCTGCAAGGGAGAGGAAGCTGGTTGCCCGGGTCAAGGCCTTGCTTAAGACCCTCATGGCTGGCAATTTGTCCTGTGTGTCTGACAACTTATGGAACATACACGTCATGATACAATGTCCTAGGGGAGATGTAGGTACAGGTGCCGGTGGGTGCTTCCGTGGGCCAGGGGAGGGAGGGCAGATCCACATGTCTGTCCCCAACAACCCACATGTTGAACCATCTCATAAGACCACCCCCACCCCCACCGGGTATGTCCTGACTTCCCTCCCCTCCCTGAACCGTAGAACTGACATCTGGTTCCACCTACCTGTGCTGGGAGAGGAGTCCCTGCGGGCAGCTCTCTGGGAGCTGAGGTTTCTGGGTCCCTGACTCTTCTGCCCTGTCCTGGGAGGTCAGATCTTCATTCCCCTAAGAAGCTGCACACTGGGTGGGTGGTGGGGCCATTTAACGAAGTTCACCAAAAGTCCGAGGCACCGGGGCGGCCTCGCCCCAGTGACCTTGCCATTGGGCCATGAGGGGTATGCCGGGATAGGCTTCCAAGGGACGGCCCCGGCTTTCCGGTGTGTCCACCCCTGTCATCTGTAATATGGGTGATGGTAGGTCTGAGACGAACTGCTTCCCCACCTCCCCTGCAGCAATAAATGGATGTAAGAGGACACATTTCCTAGAGACATTCACTAGATTCTGGGCCCCTTCATGAGCCTTATAATGCTTCCAGGGTTAACTTTAAACAGACATCCCCAAAGACAATCCATTGTTAGGGTCTACAGCTCTCCAAGGTAGAGCAGCGAAAGTCTAATAGACCGTCACATCTGCTTAAGATCATGGAAGCATCGACATTTAAGAATGGACCATATTTCTTATGGCTCCTGATAGAAGGAGGTAGCTCTGAGCCTGGAGGAAAGTCATTCCTGGCTCAGCCGCCTTTAAAAAGGGTCTCTGAGAGGCAGAGACGTCGAGAGGGTCCTTGAAGAAAGGGGCGGGACATGTCTGACTTCCTTTGCGGATGAATATCATTGAGGGCCATGCCAGCAGGTGTATTCCTTGCTCTCAGCCCAGCTTGCTGCATTGCTTCCATTCGTGCACATCCTAGCCCTGCACCCGGCCCCACCACACATCCGATCGGATGGATGGCTTGAGGGGACCCGAGGCTCACCCCAAGGGCGCAGACATCTTCTGGAGGAGAGAAGCGTACAGAAAGAACGTCTGTATTCCTGACTCATGGACAATACATGTCCCTAGCCAGAGAAATGGATGGAAGAGAAAAGAAGGAAGGAGGGCAGGAGGAGGGAGAGGTGAGGGAGGGACGGAAGTAGGTGGGAGGGAGGAGAGCTAATTCTTTGCGTTCTCCCAGCTTAGAATGCTGTCCTCAGTAAGGAAGATCCTGTGCGTTTCATGTTGATTTCTACAATCTTGGAACTCACAAGGGCCCCTAGATAATCTAGGACAAGAAAGGAGACTGAATCCCTGAGAGGGGATGTGACATCTAAGGTCACCTACTTTACTTGGAAACTTACGACATAAAGTAACTTATTCGTGTTTTGTACTTTTAGCAAAAGCGTTACTTTCAGTAAAGCTGCCATTGAGATTTTTAAACCATTTGGGCGGATAGAGTTAACAGTCATAGACCTCTGTTTCTAAGGACAGGAGGGTTCTCTCATGGTCGTTAAAATGTAAGAAGTATGTTAAAAGTGTACTGAGGGGCGCCTGGGTGGCGCAGTCGGTTAAGTGTCCGACTTCAGCCAGGTCACGATCTCGTGGTCCGTGAGTTCGAGCCCCGCGTCGGGCTCTGGGCTGATGGCTCAGAGCCTGGAGCCTGTTTCCGATTCTGTGTCTCCCTCTCTCTCTGCCCCTCCCCCGTTCATTCTCTGTCTCTCTCTGTCCCAAAAAAAAAATAAACGTTGGAAAAAAAAAATTACAAAAAAAAAAAAAAAGGGTACTGGAAGCGGAAGGTCCGTTCTATTCTGTCATCCCAAGTTAACGGGACCTCAGTTCACCAGATTAAGACCCGAGTCAGTCCCTTCCTGTGCCCATCCTGGCTGCCGGCCTCCGGGCACATCTCAGACCGTTCCTGCCCAGATTTACACACAAACTTAGCCACGGTTTGATCTTGGGATTTGGGGCTTCTATTCGCATGGTGTAAAATCACTTTTGTTTTGCTATTACGCATGACGTGTTCTTTTGGCAAATGTCAGTTTAACGCCCACTCCGTTCCAGGCCTGGGCTGGTCGGTGCAGCGCAGGTGCGGTCCCTGAGCTCAGGCCAGGGTTTCTGCCCTCCAAGAGCCCAGGGCAGCGAAATCAGCCCCACACAAAAGGGACGGGGTCAGCTGAGCTGACAGCCAGGTCCCCCCGACCTGGTTTCTGAAATTAAACAACCCACCTCCCCGCTTGCTACCGTGGACAACGGGCTCCCTGCTCTCTGAGTCTCCGTTCGCTCAGCAGGAATATGGGATCAGAGTTCCTCTGGGGTGGGGACTGACTGGGAAAATGCACGAGGCATCTAGAATACAGAAGACCCTGCTCAAAGGACAACTCCTGTCTTTTCCCTAAGGGCCTTGGACTACGGGAGTAAGGGGCCGAGCCTCGAGTAAAAAAAGCTCTGCCCTCACTCGCTGTGTCACGTGTGCCCCATTCTTGGCTCCTCGAGTTCATTTCCCCCTTGCAAAGAGAAAAAGAAGCAAGAGAGTCGAGCAGTTGAGGCTGTCTTCTTTCTGGAGTTCCACAATGTCAACCTTTTGCCCAGTCTTCATCTTCTCGTTCTGTAGGTTCCTTGTAAATTGCTAATTCTACCCTGGCCCACCCAGAGGGAGCGAATACCTCAAAACCCAGGGTGGAAATTAGAATATGAGAGGCGATTGGTGGTGGATGGGAAGGGGTTTGCATAGAACACCCACAGAGAGGACAGGGGCAGTGACCGTTCGATAGCAATGGCCGTGAGTGGTGCCCAAGGTAGACTCCACGCTGGGAATGACATGGGGACAGTGACCTGCAGAGAGCAGCCTCGGCGAGCTTCCCCGGTGGACCTATGGCCAGTGATTCTGTTGAATTAATGGAGCCAGCAGGCTGTGCCCTGACGGTCTTGACATGCGGCTTACACTTACGACCTGGAGACCAAAGTCACACGCTCCACCGGCTGAGCCAGCCAGACACCCCTCTTTGGAAATTTCTGATGTCGGGCCTGCTTCTGGAGCCGTAGAACAGGACATTCTGGACACCTTAGGTCTGCTGGGTTCCCTGTTAAGAATACAAGTTCTTAACCGGACAAAATCTTCTTTTCTGAAACAGGAGATTTGTTAGAGTGACGTCCTCAATTCACAGTCACCGTAATAGGACATCAAAGAGATTCAGTTGCTCCAGGTTACATCCCGTGAGGCCGCAAAGGTTGAGCTACCTCTTGCCCGTGGCCACCTCTCACGAGTGCCCCCTACCGCTTTCCTTCCGTCCCTTTTCTCGGGATATTCCGCCTAACGGTTTTGGAGGGACTGCACAAAGGGGCAGAGGTTTGGCATTAATGGTTCACTTCTCACACGTGCCCATTTTGGGTTTTTTTTTTTTTTCCTGGCTCGCCATCGGTAGGCAGGCAGGGCCAGAGTCCCCCCGACTCGCTGCACCGGCCCCGCCACACGAACATTTGTGGGTGACTCTTCCTTCCCTCCGCAGAGCTGCTGTGGGGACCCGGGCTCCTTCACAATGGACAGCAAATGGTGCCGCTGTGGTGTCCCGTCTCCCGAATCCAGTGCCAGCGGAGGCAACGTGTCCCACTGCGGTGTCGACCCCCCCGGGACTTTCATCTCTGCGCCAAGGAATCTCCCATTCCCCCCAAACTCAAAAATCAATTGCAATGCAGCTGGCTCCGTCCCGTGGATTATTAAAGGCCCGGGAGCTGACGACTCCTATTGGCAACAACCTTTCGATAAACAGCTTCCAAGACAAGGGGCTAGGGTGAAAAAGAACGCACACAGCCCGTCCAATCAGAATGAACTGGAAGCATTGATTTCACCATCTCTCCCACCCCCCCCCCCACCCCACTTTTGAAACAAATTTAAAGTATTGCACTGGGGGGTCGTTGATCATTGCCAAACCCCCCTGGCACCTGGTCCTGACTAGGTTTTGCCGGAATTGCGTGTAGCCTCCTTCAGTTGAAATAACTCTGCCAAGATTGCCTGAGGCCAGGGATATAAATAGCTGAGTCCTGGGGAAGGGCAGCCAGGAAAGGAACATCTGGTAGGCGGCCGAGGTAGCTCTCCCTGATGGATCACTTCTCCGCCCCCTGGGACAGTATTGCGGTAAACCTCAGTAGGAGCCCGGAGGTTCCCCCCCCCCCCCCCCCCCCAACCCCCCCAGAGCCCTGGAAACAGAAAGCATCCCTGCTGTGGGAAGGCAGTGAGCAGGCCTGGAGAGCCTCTCTAGCTGGAGAGACCTCAAAGTCTTTACGAAACGTCTTTCTCTCTTATTTTATTTTATGTTATTTTATTAAAAAAAGTAAAGTATTTATCTATTTGGAGAGAGAGAGAGAGAGAGAGAGCACAAGCGGCTGAGGGGTGGAGAGAAGGAGAGACAGAATCCCAAGCAGGCTCCACGCCATCAACGCAGAGCCCGATGCGGGGCTCGAACTCGCAAACTCGCGACCTGAGCCGAGATCAGGAGTCAGAGGCGTAATTGACTGCGCCGCCCAGGTGCCCCGAAACTTCTTACTCTTTTGAACTCTGTCCAGGGAGTGGGGAAAGGGAAGAACCATGGGAGATATTTCAGAGGACCCCTGTTTTGTCTGTTATCCCTCTGCCTGGGCTGCTTTGCTGCCTTAAAGCATCCTTGGTCCTTCCCCTCTGCGACAGAAGCAATGACTGCTTGGTGCCATGCTCTTTTATCTTTGAATTGTTTCAAAATTTGATCTTTTCACACAGATTAACGGGCTAATTGTGCGGCACCTCTCCTCCCCCTCTTCACTGTTGGAATGATTAATAAAACCCGCTTTGCTTATTCTTTTCCTCTTTCAGGTGTTTTTGTCTCTTATCTGACCCCATTGTCACCCTGATGCTCGGGACTGAGGACAATCTCTAAGGTCTACAGACAGATGGACATACGTTTGTTTATTCATTCAACAAACATTCGTCGAGGGCCCGCTGAATGCCAGGCATTGTGCTGCCTAAATTCCAGCCGCGCCAGTCGCCCAAAGGCAACCACGGGTGAGTCTGGGTTGGTTCCCGAAGGCCCTCGAGGCGCACCTGCCTCGCCTGTGACCATGGAGATAATGACGCACCTGGATTTCCAGGAGGATTAAAGCCCGTGTCGTCGCAGGGCCAACATTTGGCAAAGCTTAATAGCTTTTTGTTCCTTGTTTTCCCCTTTGGCCCAAACACAAGGGAGGCAGTTTGGACTACCGCGTGATCTACGAAACCACAATTTATTAGTCAAATGAACCCTGCGGAGACGCAGTCACTCTCCTATACTTATCACTGTGTAAAAAGCAAGGCCTCTGACCCTGCCCCGTATCTTTAAAAAGTTTACTTTACTTGGGCAAACACCAGGTATCAAAGAAACAAATAAGAGAAACACAAAAGTTCAATTCTTCCAGGTGGGAGTTCATTAGACTTAACCAAAGTCATCGAATGGAGTCACAAGTGTCAAGTTTTAAGATGACGTTCTGGGGGTCTTGGATCAGGGACCGGGAGGCCTGGCTCTGACCCTAGCCAGGGTCATCGCTTACCTAACTCAAGCATGTGGCTTTGGACTTAACCTCTCGGTCTTCGACCAAATTTATCTGAACAAGGAGGAGTTAGGCGCTGGGCCTTCTGGGAGCTGTTCCTCCCTTCTCCCTCCTTCTGTCCTTCTGACACGTTCCCCTGAGCACCTCCCGTGTGTCAGTCCCTGCGGTGGACTGGGGGTGGGCTGGGGGCTGAGATCATAAGGATTTTGCCCCGGCTCTGCTGGAGCCCCCAGGGCTGCAGGAAGATAGTGTCATGTTCCTCTTCTGGATGTAGCAAACGAAGCTCCCAGTATAACATAGATGTTCTGGGAGCTCAAAGTAGGAATCACTGTTAGTATTTTCCTTATCACGGATTCTAGAAAGACATCTCATCATCCACTTTCTGGTGCCGAATGAGGCTTTAAAAAATGTCTCTCAAAAAAATACATAAATAAAAATTCATCTCAAGTAACTCCTTAGTCTGATACTGTGAGAAACCGCACCACTCAACGCCCGGAGTTTAGATTTAGGCAATAGCCTTACTCTTTTCAGTATTGTTATTGTCGTGAAATATACATAGCATGAAATTTACCATTTTGATCACTTAAAAAAATTTTTAAGTTTATTTATATGTATATTTTTGAGAGAAAGAGTACAAATGGAGGAGGGCCAGAGAGAGAGAGAGAGAGAGAGAGAGAGGGAGAGAGAGAATCCCAAGCAGGGAGCCCTATATGGGGCTCAAACTCACAAACTGTGAGATCACCACCTGAGCCGAAACCGAGTTGGATGCTTAACCGACTGAGCCACCCAGGCGCCCCGGCCATTTTAATCACTTTGAAGTGCACGGGACAGTCGCATGAAGTGCATTAGCACTGTTGTGCCGCTGTCTCCAGAACTCGCTCATCATTCCCGA
This sequence comes from Herpailurus yagouaroundi, assembly GCF_014898765.1. Lineage (NCBI taxonomy): Eukaryota > Metazoa > Chordata > Mammalia > Carnivora > Felidae > Herpailurus > Herpailurus yagouaroundi. Next base: position 6,429,211 of record NW_024412428.1, read on the forward strand.
CTGGAGCTCTGCCTCCCTGAAACTAACTTCCCACCCCCCTGTCCCCAGCCCCTGGCAATCCCCGACCTGCTCTTGGTCTCTCTGAATTTGCCTGCTCGAGGGACACACGGTATTTGTGCCTCGGGAGGTGGGGACAGAGCTTCACTGTCAGAGCCCAGGAAGGACACTCCCCGGGGAAGGAGTAACCGTGCGCAGGGCGCTGGCTGCACCGTCGAGATCCCGACCGAATAGTCCCACGGGACAGCCTCGGGGAGGGACGGCTGTTCTGCCACAGTGACTCTGCTCAGGGGGTGACCTCGGCGGTCCTGGAAGAAAGGATTATGGGTAACTCTGGAGCTGGTAAATGCCCTCCTTGGTTCCTGGGCCACTATTCAAATCTTCGATCCATTCCAATCTTTACAGCTCCCTCCCTGGACCTCTCTCCTCCCAGCACACCCAGGCTTTGCTGGCCTAATGCCCGCTGGCCCGGTGACTCCCGGCCTAGGTGTCTCTTCCTCCCGAAAGCCCTTCTCCTGCGGTGGAGGCCCAGCCTCGAGCTCTCACGATGCCTCAGAGCTGTGTCTGTGAAATGTCTGCCTCTAACCTCTCCCAGGTGGTCACACCTCCCCGACGGAACATCGGCCCCTTCGGGCAGGGACCCCCCCCCCCCCACCCCGTCCTCGCTGCTGTGTCACTGTGCCTGGCAACGGTCGACACCTGGGTCAGGGCCCAGAGAGGCAGAGTCTGAGGTGAGCGCCGTGCTGATGGAGTAAGCGCTCTCGGTTGGGGGGGACCCTACGGGGAGGTGAGGGCGACGAGGCAGGAGAGACGCGAGCAAAAATGGGGCTTCGGTTGAAGTCCGGCCTCTGTCGGCTCCCATGACAAGTTCTGGCACATGAACCCGGCCACGAAGTCATCCTACCGGGCGCGAGGGGGCGGGGCCCTCGGATGAGTCAGTCGGTGGGGGGGGGTGCAACCTTCCAGTTATTTCCAGGTGACGCGGTTCCCTTCGGTGGAGGGCAGTTCTCCGGGGGAGGGAGCGGCCGTGCGAGCAGGTGGCCGTCACTCGGGGCGCTCGGGGGGCACCCAGAAGTTCCACCGCAGAGCTGCGTGTTTGTGGAGGGAATACCTGTGGACAGCAATGTAGGAAACAGAACCAGCTGCCTTTCACGGGCACAAACTCCGTCTGTCTCCACAGACACCCTGGGAGGCAGGTACCAATGGTGAGACTGTCGTCCGGCAAGGCGAGGTGACCTACCCCAGACACACAGCTAGGGGGTGGCAGCATCAGGGCTCAGACCCAGACCTGCCTGCCTTTATCCCGGGTGACAGACACACAGAGTAGTCTGCGATGCTCTGGACCGGATGGTGCACGTTGAGACCTCTCTCTCTCTCTCTGAACAATTCTTACTGGTGTGATCTCCTCTTGCCAGCTCGCTTGCCTGAGACCCGAGCCCCTACCGACCTGCAAGGCCGCAGAGCTGATAGAAGCATTTCGACGATCGAAGGCCACCTCGCCCCCAAGTGGCCTCCGCCTTCCGCCCGGCGACGCCCTCCCCCGTCAACACTGGGGGCTTCAGACTGACTTCCCCTCCAGTCCTGGCCGTCGGGTCCTCGCCAGCCGCGAGCTCGCTCTCGAGGAGAGAGGATCCCTCGCATTCCTGGGCCACCGCTCTATTCCCTTACGTCAGCCCATGGAAACATCTATCTCAACACACCCTCGCCGCCTTATCTTGCTCGGGTCCCGGGCCACGGCGGTATTTGTCCAAATTAGAGTCCGTTTGCTTTGCAAACCACACTCGAGCTCTCCTAGACACTGAGCAGCTGCTCCCTTCGCGTCCCCACCGGGGCCCTTGTTTGCACTGTGTGTTGTTGGCAAACAGACCGCCCCGAACAAGCCACTGAAGGGTACTTCCCGGCCCCGGGACCAAAGCAGCAGGCGCACGGAAGGTTTTCCTGGCTTCTCCTTATCAGACGGCTACCTCGGTGCAGCATTTCAAAAGCAGATACCGAGAAATCAAGCATTCACGCAAAAGCGTCCCAAAACACCTCCACACGGTGCCAAGCACAGTCATATAAGTGCAGGTGGGAGGCACCCGGCCCGTGTTCCAGAAGCCCTTCCCTCTCTTTCTGGGTAAAGAGACGTTTACCCCAGTCTGCACAGCCAGGCTGCCCGTATTCGTATCCCGGGGCCCCCTGAGAGCGACCTGACGTCTCTGCGGCTCAGTTTCCTCACCTGGAAAATGGGGCTAAGAATCTTGTCGGGAGGACTATATATAAGCCAAAACGTTAAGGTGCTCAGGACAGAGTCTCGCACACGATAAATCCCCGCTAGATACTTCATCTAGTTGTCTTTCCGCGAGCTAAAACAACACTGAGTTATGAGGCTTTGGGTGGTGGTGGCAGTGGTGGTGATGGGTTATTTCCAGCTTCAAGGATCCTTCCAGGCAGGAAACCGGCGGCCAGAAATGCTTGTCAGGACCTCTAGACGTAGCAGTTTGGTTGGAACAGGCCTACGCCCAGAGGCAAGACAAGACAAGACAACTGGCTGCCGGCATTCTCGTTCTGGTCTCATTTCTGTCGCATTTATCCCCGTCGAGTATCCAACACGGCCCCTCTCCCAGCCCCACCGCGTCCTAGGGACCTTTCTGGTCTCTCGTCCCAGGGGACTCCTGTGCAAACATACTGCTCTCTGGCCCAGGGAGGGTAACATCCGTCCGTATTTCCCACAACTCTTACGTTTGTGCAACTCCCTGGGGTTTACAAAGGTTTGCTCCCTCCTGAACCTACCAGGCGGATAGCTTGCGCTAAACCGGCTCTCCCTGGGAGACTTCTGGGGATCTTGCCCGAGGGACAGCGGGCAATGCCTTCGACCGTTGCAAAGCTTTAATCAGCAGCACGATAGAATAGAGTTCGTCGAACCAGGCCCACTAGGGTGGCGAACTCGTCCTCAGACTCGAATTGTGTGCAGTTTGGACAAGCCGTATCCTGCAGGCTCGGCCAGGCGGGCAGGCAAGGGAGGGGCTTGGAAACGCCCCAGCGAATCTTCTTTGGAAAGGAGTGGAAGGTGAGGCAGCTGTCAGCGGGCAGTAGACTTGTCACGCCCCGGTTCTCCAGGCTGGCCCTAGACAGTCTGGTGCCTGCAAGTGTCATTTCCTGGCAAAGGCGAAGAGAGGGTTAGTTTCAAGCTGCGGTCGCTGACTCAATCAGCTCCTGACCCAGTGAGCAAACGGGTGCCCGGCCTCTCCAGCCACAACGGGGACTGTTCTGCCTGACTCTAGCCCAGACCCCGCTCTAGTGGAGGCAGCACCTGCCCTGAGCCTCCCGTTTGATTTGACGGCTTCCATCTGATACGTATTTATAGATGCAGCCAATCCCCGGGGGCATTATGCTCATAAGGTGCAGAAAAAATAGTCCAGCCACAAGCCCGTCTCTATTTCTTACAGGCTCGGGAATCAGCACTCTCTTGTCCTTACTTCCTCTAGGCTTTCAGTATTCCTGCAATGACCAAGAGGGAGCACGGTGTAGCCACATCTCCCCAGGGGCTTCTTGGTACAGGCTTTTCCCGATCCTCTGCGACCTGGCCATCCCTCCACCTGCACAGCAGAGCCAGGCTCTACGGACGTCGGGAACCGAATCTACCTTTTATCTGGACCAGAACATCCGGATGAAACTGCTGTGTAACAACACCTCCTTCACAGGGTCACGGTCGTGCATTCAGCAGGATCTTGTCTGGTTAAAGCGATAGGTGACTAGTTCTTTGGGGCCGAAGTGACAGTCGATGTAAGGATTTGCGTGGAATCAGCAGGTGATGGTGACACCAACTCTTTATACTCCTGTAATTCCTCAATGAATCTGAAAATTGGTTTCTTTTCCCATATAACATAAAGCTTTAACTGCGTGTGTGTGTGTGTAGGTACTGCGAACAATAAGAAATATACTGTATAAAAACAAAATATCTCATGGGCATTTAAAAAAAAAATCCAGATGTCCTGAAGAAAAACACTAGAAACCAGTATTTCAGTTTTGTGTCTAATTTTTATGATGGCCTAACATGGGAGAGAAGAAGTTTTGGTAAGAATAACGATAAGATTTTGATTATCAAGAACAAAACAAAGAAGCTTTAAAAAAGGGCGCCTGGGTGGCTCGGTCAGTTGGACTTCTGACTCTTGCTCTGGGGTCGTGAGTTGGGCCCTGCACTGGGCTCCGCACTGAGTATGACATTAAACTTACGTAAAAAAAAAAAAAAAAGAGCTAGCCAATGCGCTCAGTGATGTAAAACAAATGTTAGCACAAATGAAATAAAATTAGGTATGTGGAAAAGGGTTTTGCAAGCCCTAAGCTGACATGCGAGGACCAGGAGAGGGGAGTGGGAGTTGAAACAACACCACTTTCTAAGAAAAAGGAGAATCCTGAAAAATCAGCTTTCTTCTGATTTCCCAGAGGTTTATGTCGGGATGGGCTGATGGGCCTTAAACGTTCCCTGACAGCTCTTACCCCTTCTCCCCACCAGATGGCTCCACTCTTCCCTTCTGTTTCAATTCCCTAGACCCCCCCTTCCCTTCCTTTCCCCCTAGATTCCCTGCCCCCCTCCCCTAGTACCTTCACACAAAAGGGTTTCTTTTGCTTGTTAACTATCCAGGCTGTGATCTAGCCATTAAGGTTTTGGGGAGCAACAGAAGAAATAAAACCCAGCCCATCAACCCCACTGTATTGAAACGGTTTCTTTGTCTCCGCATTCAGGGAGGGTGTAGGACTTATATTTTTGTGTATTTCCAATGTCTAACACAGTGTGGTAAGTCAGAGGCTGTCCACAAATACAGGGGACCTCAACTAAGCTGGAACCTCCAAAGAAACGTGATCAAGGTTGCATGGAAGCAATATATTGAGAATGTATTTGCTGATGGATTTGGAAAATTTAAATATCACACAAGAGGGGGCTCAGCCATCAGGTTTCACAGCACTTTTTTTGGCATTTGTTTTTATTTTATAACTCTCTTCCTTTATCATAACACAAAGGAGTGCTTGGCAATAAGTCATGCATGACTGTCTTAAAAATATTTACATCTATTTTTCACATTTTTAAATTTTGGGTATTTTACACAACATGTATTCTATATTTATTTTATATATTAATTCATTCAACATTCTTACTAACTCTGTAAGATATGTTATTGGCCTCGTTTTTAAGAGGGAACTAAATTTCACATAAATAATAAACAACGCTGAAAACCATGAGGCAGAAGTGAATATTTATTTAGAATCAGAAAAGAAATCATAAAAATTGTAAAATAAATCATAAAAATTGTAAAATCATAGAAAATCAATACCATAAACACTTCAAAAATCCAGGAAAATAACATAATGTTTAATGAACGAACTAGCTAATTTACCTCTATAACACTTCTTCCTTCATTTAAAAAAATTGTAGGGTCGCCTGGGTGGCTCAGTCAGTTCAGCGTCTAACTTCAGCTCAGGTCATGATCTCGTGGTTCGTAGGTTCGAGCCCCGTGTCGGGCTGTGTGCTGACAGCTCAGAGCCTGGAGCCTGCTTCAGATTCTGTGTCTCCCTCTCTCTCTGCCCCTCCCCCATTCATGCTCTGTCTCTCTCTGTCTCAAAAATAAATAAACGTTAAAAAAAAAAAACATAAAAAAAAAAAAAAGACTGAGGAATATTCTGTTGTAGGATTGTCTATTCATCCAGCCATGGACATCTGGGTTGCTTCCTTTCGGCTGCTGTGAATAATGCTGTTCTGGACTTCGGTGAACAAACACCTCTTCCGATCCCTGCTTTTCCTTCTTCTGGGTGTACACCCGAAAGCTGCGTTGTTGGGTAGATTCCTGAGCGGAGAGGACTCTTATTCAGCTCGGTGTCTCTGCGAACCAACTTCTCCATTGAAAATGTTATGTGCCTGGTGAGCAAAAGAATGTTTCACCTTTGCGTCCTGATGCTAAGCACATAAATACAGTGGGAAGTGAACATATCGTTCTAAGCCATTCTTGAACCAGGAGAGACAGCAAAAGCTTACGCAGAAGTAAGTACACAGTACTGCACACAGAAGTGACTGGGAACCACAGAGATACATCTGGTAAACCCAAATAAAGGTATCCCTACTCAACTTCTCCTTAGCAGGACCCTCAAAGTGCCTGTCCCTATTCCAGTGCTACCCTACATTAGGGGGCCAGACAAGTGGTCTGTCTCTTCTTGTTGATCCGTGGGAGTTCTTTATATATTACGGATACATGTTCTTATCTGTTATTTGCTTACAAATATCATCTTATACCCTTGGCTTGTTTGCTTTTTCACTCTCCGTTATGTTTTGATGAACAGAATTTGTTTTTTTTTTTTTTAATTTATTTAATGTTTGTTTATTTTTGAGACAGAGAGAGAGACAGAGCATGAACGGGGGGAGGGTCAGAGAGAGGGAGACACGGAATCTGAAGCAGGGTCCAGGCTCCGAGCTGTCAGCACAGAGCCCAACGTGGGGCTCGAACTCACGGACCGCGAGATCATGACCTGAGCCGAGGTGGGACGCTCAACCCACTGAGCCACCCAGGCGCCCCGAACGGAATTTCTTAATGTTAACATAGTTCAACTTATCTATTTCCTTTATGGTTTGTGATTTTCCCTTAGGGTGTCCTGCTTACAATATTTTTCCCCCTAGCTCAAGGTCAGGAAGATGTTTTCCTGTTTTCTTCTAGAAACTTTGTTTTATTTTTCACATTTAGACAGCCAGTCCATCTGGAACTGATTTTTGCGTATGGTGTGAGACAGAAGCGAAATTTGTTCTTTTTTTTTTTTTTAAATATAGATATCCAGTTGTCCCAGCACTGATTATTAAGAAGACCATCCTCACCACTCTTCTGGGCTGGACCTTTTGACATAAATCCAGTGACTACTGATGTGTAGATCTTTTTTTTTTTTTTTTTTTTTTTTTTTTTTTTTTTGGACTCTATTCTGTGCCATTGGCTAGTTCTCTATTGTCCCATCAATACCCCATCATCTTAAATACGGTATGTTTATAATAAGTCTTGACCCTTGGTAGCGTAGAAACTCCAATTTTGTTCTTTATCATTGTCTTAGCCATTTGGGGGCCTTTCTATTTCCACATGAGCTTTGGAAGCATCTTGTCGATTTCTAAAAGAAAATGAACCGCTGGTGTTTTTGTTTCGATTATACCGATCTATAGATCCGTTCGCGGAGTGACTCTTTTGCCTTTTCTTTTCCCAGATCCCTCTTCTACAAAAACAAAACGGAAAATCAAAAACCAAAACACAAGCCAACAATACTCACGGAGCAATCCTGAGCGTGACAGGAGACCATGCATTCGCCAACTGAAAACAACAAAACTACTACAGAAATGCAGGGCTTTTCTTATACCAAGAGAAGAAACGCATGCAGGCACTGGGGCAAAATCAGCCTACATGGGTTTCAAAATGTTGGAGCAACTCTGGAATCTGGTCACGGTAGGCTCCTCCTTCTTCCTTGACGCTGGCTTCCAACTCAGGGGCCCGCAGTTCAGGGAGAGGGTGAGAAGGGGCCGCAGAGACGTTCGTGTGTTCGCCTGCTCACATCTTTCACTTCGTAGCCTGGACACTGAGGACGGAATCGCATGACGATTTAGTTTTCAACCACGCCTGCCGTGTGCCGGGCCCAGTTCTGGGTAGATCTGTCCTCCCACGGGTTCCGTGGAGAACGTCCCAGCCGGAGAGAAGGGGACCAGGCACTGCCCGTGGGGAAAGGACTTTCTTTTCCCACGTGACTGTCCCTCTTCTGTTCCCTGGAGCGTGTTCTGAGTTGAGCGGGGGCCGTTTGTGTGTGTTCCTGGGACTGGGGCCCACACGACACAATCCTCTTTCTCTCGGAGTCGAGCTTGGTTAGAAACCTTGCGAGTCTGAAGCCTCCTCTCCATACCCTCAGCCCTAGACCCTTCTTACAAAGGCCCTCTTTTGGACTCTCTTGAACAAATACTTTCTGCTAAAGAGGAATCCCCAGGCTGAAACAAAGGGAGGTCGGTGGGACCCTACAACCTTTCCTTTTCATGGGTCATTGCCTTTCCTTCCGTCTGCATCCTTGGGGCCCCGGAGGGCCCCCCCCCCCGCCCCCGCCATCGGCATGGTGGGAGGTGTCCCCCAGAGCCACAAATGTTACCCGGGTCCACTCTCCCAAGTGCTGGTGAGCCCAGCGACCCCAGGGAACTTTCACATCCTCCGACCCTCAGGTTCCCTCAGTACCTTCTGCCCTTTCCACCTCACCAAGAGGCAGCCCAGGAAAGGGAATTCGCACTGACCTGAAAGAAATCGTCACAGCCAGTTCACGACTGGAAGGATGCCGGCTTGGAGCCAGTTTGCAGCTCACTCCGGGGGGAGCCTGTGCCAGTGTCTGCGACAGAGGCTGGGTGTCCCCGCCATGGGCACAGTCCCCAGCTGACCTTGGGGCAAGCAGCTGAGGGGAGCGTGGGTTTGCTAGGATAATGAGGGGACCGCGTCGGGCTGGGATGTCTGTTTATGCAGGCACGTCTGGGCTCCCCCAGGCAGCGGGCAGAGATGCCAGAGGTTCCCCCCCCCACCTCGACTGGGGGCAGGGTGTGCTGGAGCCTGACCTCGGAAACATTCAGGCTCTGGGGCCTTTTATCCGCCACGTCCTGTCACAGCCGCCAGCCTGCAGCTGAGGGGAACCAGACGGGGGTGGTGGGAACCCCCTGGCCAGCAGCTGCTGGAGGCCTCTCCTTAGAAGACCGGGTACCTGGCGGTGGGGGGTGGGGAGGAAGGAAGCCGGTGGGGGGAAACTGAGACAAAGGAAGGCCACCATAAAACCAGCAGCATGCCTGTAATCACGAGAGCCCTTTGTTTAGAGCTGGTTTAAGCAAGTTGCGGTCCCTTGGAAAGAGAGGCCATAAACCCAAGTGAAAATAAAAGCGTTTACAGCGAGGGAGAGCGGAGGCTGCGGGGCTTGTTTGGCCAGGGCCGGCGGGGGGAGTTGTGGCCTGGGCGGCCCGGCCTGCGCTCAGAGAAGGGGCTTCCGTGGGCCCCTTCCAACATCACACACGGGAACGCCAGGCAGATGCTGGGGAGGGGGCGGGTGCTTCTCCCCCCACCCCGGGGGGCTGGTCCCCCATTTCGACCTCAGGGAGAGAAGAGAGCAGGGTGCCGGGCCTCTGTGACCTCCAGAGAGTCATCGCCTGGGGCCAGGCGAGCTCAGTCAGCTTCTCCACTCCTCTGCGAATTCCTTTATAATGGACTCGAGGGGGTTGCATTAATAAGAGGGTTGCAGGGCAGTTCTTTCTGGAAGAAATGCCTGTTGGGCCCAACGTATCAGGCAGGAAAGGCGTAAGGTGGGGAGTGTGGCCTCAGGGAACGACATTCCTCAGGGCAGTCTCTCGCAGGCTGTGGGCCCTGAGGCCCAAGCAAGCCGTGTTTGTGAAGGCAGAAGGTGGCGATGCCTGAAACGGGCTGAGAGACCTCAGCCCGGAGCGGGCCTTGAACGCCTTTTACCGGCTTGCATCCCCCGCTCTGTGTACCAGCCTGCAACACATACACATCGTGTAGTCATTCATTCACCAAATGCAATGGCACACGAACCGTAGGCCAGGGAGTCGGGGCGGGGGCCACGCAGGTATAGGACGCGGTCCCTGACCTGAGGTGGGCCATCCCCCGCCCATACGCATCCCGGGTTTTTTCGCCCCAAGGACACTTGCGTCCCTGTCATCTTCTTTTTGGAGAATGGCAGTGCTAGACAAAGCCAACATGGTTCTTGGCGGTCCACCGTGCTGTCACACTCACAAGGGAAGGCCGCCCGACTCTTCTGCAGAAAAACCACGCTAAGGGGGCGCCTGGGGGGCTCAGTCGCTCAAGCGTCCGACTTCGGCTCGGGCTGTGATCTCGCGGTCTGTGAGTTCGAGCCCCGCGTCGGGCTCTGTGCTGATGCCTCGGAGCCTGGAGCCTGTTTCAGATTCTGTGTCTCCCTCTCTCTCTGCCCCTCCCCCGCTTGTGCTCTGTCTCTCTCTCTCTCACAAATAAATGAACATAAAAAAAAAAATCACACTAAGGTCACCTTCATACTAAGGAAAATGAGTCACCAGGAAGATCCATCGGGTGGGTCCTTTTTCCCTTTACACGTTTGTTGTAACCCTTCAGCTGACAGCATGTGTTGAAGCTGGGTCCTCCCGAGTGCAAGAGGTCGGCTGAAGAGGTCTTTTCTTTTTTAATTTTTTTTTTTAACATTTATTTCTTTTGAGACAGAGAGAGACAGAGCATGAACGGGGGAGGGGCAGAGAGAGAGAGGGAGACACAGAATCGGAAACAGGCTCCAGGCTCCGAGCCATCAGCCCAGAGCCCGACGCGGGGCTCGAACTCACGGACCGCGAGATCATGACCTGAGCCGAAGTCGGAGGCTTAACCGACTGCGCCACCCAGGCGCCCCTGAAGAGGTCTTTTCTGACACTCATGTACTTTCTCCTCCATTCCCGGCTCAGTCCTGCCACTTCAAGAGGGGAGCCTTGTTCTGTGACACTCAGGACGTTCTCCCCATCAGGGGAACCGGCAAAGACAGTGGCGACGAAGCGTGTCCTGTCTGCCGAATGCCTTCATTTTCTGTAAATGGATTTCAGACGCTGCGATGTTTTCCCCAGGACTGCCTTTCTCACTTGTAAACTTGGCTGTTCTATGATCTGTGGGTTCCCTTCCAGGAAACAACCAAACTGAGCAAGGAAGATTCAAGGAGTAATTTATTTACAAGGAGTAAATAAAGGAGCGGGACTGACTGTACTGGGGGGGGGGGAATCACCGTATGGCCACTTGCAGGAGGCATTTCACACCCTCTGGGCATTGAGTAACACACAACTGTCCCTGGGGGCCTGGCGGAAGCCGGCCGGACGGGTCCCCACGTCTCAGGGCTTGATACAAATTGTTCTGCTCTCCCAGAAGTCAGCTACCCCAGGGGGGACAAGGCCCCAAGACCCTCCCTCCCTAAACTGCGAGGTCCAAAGGGTGATAGCAGCTGTCTCTCCGGAGGGCACCGTCCGGTGGGTTTCATGAGGGGCGGCTCCCGCGGGTCCTTCATCCACGATGCCGAGTCATCGAGGTTTCCTACGAAAGGTGTGCGGGGATCCAGGACCAGGTGGCTCAGGCGGAGAGCCGCCGACCAGGGAAGGACGCCACCATCAAGAGGCCCTGATGGAGGTCGGCTCACCGGGCTCAGATCTTAAGAGAAGCAAGTCCGTGGGGATCGCGCCCCCTCAGTGCCGACAAATCAATTCTCTGTTGGAGGAGGAAACAGGCAGGGGCTTTGAGATCAGAGAGCCGGTTTTGGATCCCATCCCCCGGACTTAGCAATGGGACAAGTTATTTAACATCTCAAAGCCTCTGTTTTCTCATCTGTACCAGGAGGGCAGTCATACCTTCCTCTGGGACCCAAGGTCTCATGAGGATTAGGTGAGATGATGTAGGTGAAGCTCCTGGCGTTATGGCTTCTCCCTTCCCCCCCTGGTTCCCTCCCTCCCTCCTTCCCAGTGAGGGAGAACTTAGTGTCCCTCCCCACAGATGGTAAAAAATGAAAAAATGATGGTAATCGAAGTACCAAAGGCAACAGGTGAGCCCTTCTTGTCTGTTTATGAACCCTTCAAATTCCTTCATCAGTGAGATCGAATTTCACTCTCCCATAAAATCCGAACGGAATTGGTTTGGGACGTTGGTACCTACCTTGTGCTCGCCCTGATGTAGAAAGTGGAGATACAGAACCCTGACATGGCCCCTAACCACAAGACAAATGAACACAGAAGCAAATTTTCTTTAAAAAAATTTTTAACGTTTATTCATTTTTGAGATAGAGAGAGAGAGAGAGAGAGAGAGGGAGCATGAGTGGGGGAGGGGCAGAGAGCGAGGGAGACGCAGAATCGGAAGCAGGCTCCAGGCTCTGGGCTGTCAGCACAGAGCCAGATGCGGGGCTCGAACCCACGAACTGTGAGATCATGACCTGAGCCGAAGGTGGACGCTTAACCGACTGAGGCACCCAGGAGCCCCAACAGAAGCAAATTTTAAAGGCACAAAGGATTTTGGAGGAATTGGAGCAGGGGGCCACTTTTCCTCGCTTGGGGTAAAACTGGGGGTGGGGAGAGGGGGCTCCTGGCTAGGAATCTTCTGGAGAAAATGATGCCTTCCGTGCAAAATAAATCTCTAGGGATGCCTGGGGGGCTCAGTCGGTTAAGTATCTGACTCTTGCTTTCGGCTCAGGTCACGATCTCACGGTTCGTGAGTTGGAGCCCCGCGTCAGACTCTGCGGTGACAGCGTGGGGAGCCTGCTTGGGTTTTTCTCTCTCTCTCCCCTTCTCTCTGCCCCTCCCCTGATCACACACTTGCTGTCTCTATAAATCAATCAATTACTTACTTACTTAAAAAAAAAAAAAGAAATCTCTAAAATTTCAAGGTGTGTCAAATACATTATCAGCAAGACTAACTTAGGAACACTTATTGGGAGATTGGGTAGGAATTATTTCAGTTGTAAGTCCTCTTGACAAACGTTAGCCGGATTCCTAGTTTGGAAACTGCCCAGATGTGGAGATGTGGTGCCGAGAGAGGGAATAAGAAAGTGACCTTTTTCTCATCGGGGCTTGAGTTCTAATAAATAAGTAAAAAGCTGACTGGAGAGCCAAAGCTGTTGGTGTTGTGTTGGCAGCACCTAAAAGGCGTGGCGAGGATACGCGACTTCTCATTTCCAGAGCTCCTAGTGTTGGAGCCACTAAATTATTTTAGGGGGCACCCTCCTTTGCAGGCCGGTATTCCTCCGCTGACCCTACATATAGACCATCAGGGCGACAACATTTGGGTCTCGTGAGGCAGCAGCGACCTTTCTCTGGGGAAGCTCTGGACTAGTGCTTAGCAGAGCAGTGAAACTCTCTTCCTACAGAATTGACGGGGAAGTGGGGTCAGGATGAGCAGGTTAGATGACAACTTTCGATATTCTTTTTTTTTTTTTTTAATATTTTTAACGCTTATTTATATTTGAGAGAAAGAAGGAGGGAGACACACACACACACACACACACACAGTGTGCGAAGGGGAGAGGGGCAGAGAGACCCGGACAGAATCCGAAGCAGGCTCCAGGCTGAGCTGTCAGCACAGAGCCCAACTCAGGGCTCGAACTCACGAGCCGTGAGATCACCTGAGCCAGAGTCAGACGCTCAAACAACGGAGCCACCCAGGCACCCCCGATGTTCTTTCTTTTTTTTTTTTTTTAAGTTTATTTGTTTATTTTGAGAGAGAGTAGGGCAGGGGGAACTGGCACAGAGAGAAGCCCAAGCAAGCTCTGTCCTGTCAGCATGGAGCCCAAAGCTGGGCTCGAGCCCACACACCGCGAGATCACGACTTGAGCTAAAGTTGGATGCTCAACCGACTGAGCCACCCAGGCGCCCCAGCTTTTGATATTCTCAAGGAGGCTCGAGACCCAGAGGCCTTGCCTCACGTTGGCCAACTTTTGACCATGTTTCGCATGGTGATTTCTTTTCTTGAGCCTCCTCTGGGGGTCCCGGCCTGTGCTTTGACCTCCGATGAGCTGCAGGGGATGGAAGGAAACAAAGAGATTCAAGATTTAGTGACATCCAATATCTACCTACCGCAAGCCAGGTGCGATCCCGCTTAACTGTCACATGGACCCTGGCGATGGGGGTGGGCCTTCCTATAGTCGGCGCAGCTGGGGCTTGGAGAGAGCTGTCCCCAAGACCTGGTGCGTGAGGGGCAGCCGGGGAGCCAAGCCCAGACCCTGCCTGCACAGCCTACCCAGTGCTTCCCGAGCGGGGCACTGCCTACTCCTCAGGATATTTGTGCCGTGGGGTACTGTGCCGGGGACCCAGAAGCCAGCCGGCTAATGAGGGGGTGAATTTCCACGAACGATGTGTAAAATTAACTTTTGATCGATTCTCTTCTCATTCCGGCACATGATGTAAACTTACATTTTATACGAAATCACACGTGCCTATATTACAGACTGGAATGCCATGTGAACGTGGCTGTTAAAAATGAAACGTAATCTTTCTTTTTTTTTTAAATTTTTTTTTTCAACCTTTATTTATTTTGGGGACAGAGAGAGACAGAGCATGAACGGGGGAGGGGCAGAGAGAGAGGGAGACACAGAATCGGAAACAGGCTCCAGGCTCTGAGCCATCAGCCCAGAGCCCGACGCGGGGCTCGAACTCACGGACCGCGAGATCGTGACCTGGCTGAAGTCGGACGCTTAACCGACTGCGCCACCCAGGCGCCCCATGAAACGTAATCTTTCAAAGAGAGTTCGAGTTCTCCTGGCGCCCTCCCAGGCTGTGTCCTTCTCTGTACCCGAAGTGTGTTCCTGGTCCCCCGCTCCGGGACCTCTGAGTCAGAGCCATCGGCCCACACGCTCACTGGGCCTTGAGCATCGCAGGACACACACATCAGCGGGGATCAGGCGTGGAGGTGACTTAATCAAGAGCTGAATGATGTGAGAAACATTAGCAAACCCCAGGGGACTTTGGAGAGCAAGAGATCTGGGGGTCAGCAATCACAAGAGCACCCCCCAGGGGAGGAGGGTGATGCGAGGACAGGCGGGTGGGCATTCTGGGTTGGAGGCAGCCTTCTCATCGTGTAATGTGTGCCAGGGACCGTAAGAGGCGGGCTGCAGGGGAGAAAGGGCTGTTTTGCAGGGGATGGGGTGGGGGGACGGGGGGAGATGAACGGCTAACGGCAAAGTGGGGAAGCCGGGCACGGAGCCGGATTTGGTGAGGGCGGCAGTGGGGACCCGCCCCTGGCCATGGGAGTAGCGAAGGGCTGGGAGCATGAACTCTGGAACGAAGCCTGGTTCAGACCTTGGTTCCGCCACTTTCTGGCCATGCGACCTTCCAGGACCTCCCTGGGGGGTCCTCGTTCCTCAAAGGGTCCCTCAGAGGCAGGCTTGTTGTGAGAATAATGAATGCTCATTGCTCTGTGGGTTAGCAGTTCCGCGTAGTTTACCGAGTTGTCCAACGTCGTCGAAATCGCATGATGTGTTGCCAGCTTCGTGTCAACTTCCGAACCGTGCGTGGCCGATGTGTCGTCGTATTAGCCGGCTCGGGCTGCCGTCACGAGGTGCCACTGGTCGGATGGCTGACACGACGGACATTTGCTCTCTGCACAGTTCTGGTGGCTGGAAGTCCAAGATCGAGGTGCCGGCATGTTCTGTTCACGCGAGGCCCGTCTCCTCGGCTTGTAGGTGGTTGTCTTTTCGCCGGGTGTCGTGAGATCGTTTCTTGGCTCGCATCTGTGCCCTCGTCTCATTAAGACATGAGTCACGTGGGATTGGGGCCCCCTGGTGACCCCATTTAACTTAATCACCTCCTGAAAGACTTATCTCCAGATACAGTCACATTGTGAGATACCGGGGGATAAGACTTCAACGTGCCAACTTTGGGAGGACACGATTCAGCCACGTAACCATAAGCTCTGTGGGTTGCAGCCACCAGTGTGTGACGATCAAGGAGCTGGGGCGGGGGGGGGGGGGGGCGTCATGTGGGGTGTTTTTTTAAAAATCTTTATTTAGGGGCGCCTGGGTGGCGCAGTCGGTTAAGCGTCCGACTTCAGCCAGGTCACGATCTCGCGGTCCGTGAGTTCGAGCCCCACGTCGGGCTCTGGGCTGATGGCTCGGAGCCTGGAGCCTGTTTCTGATTCTGTGTCTCCCTCTCTCTCTGCCCCTCCCCCGTTCATGCTCTGTCTCTCTCTGTCCCAAAAAAATAAATAAACGTTAAAAAAAATTTTTTTTAAATCTTTATTTATTTTTGAGAGAGAGAGAGAGAGAGACAGAGCACGAGTGGGGGAGGAGCAGAGAGAGAGGGAGACAGAATCGGAAGCAGGCTCCAGGCTCCGAGCTGTCAGCACAGAGCCCAATGCGGGGCTCGAACCCACGAACTGTGTGATCATGACCTGAGCCGAAGTCGGATGCTTAACCGACTGAGCCACCCAGGCACCCCTGTTTTTTGGTTTGTTTTTTTTTTTAAGCTGCTTTCTGCCTCTGCCCTGCCTGGCTTCTTCTGCATGGACAGCAGTGGGTGTCTGCAGCCCAGAAGCCAAGGGTGGTCTCGGGGACACATCCTCACGGCCTCATGCTGCTCCCTTGGAGCCCACAGGGTTCCACTCCAAGTCCTGAAGCATCTCAGCGTGGCTTTCCTGATAATTTGTAACATGCCCGTCCCAGCCACAGTAACACCAGTGGCTTTAAACGCACACTCACACACACACACTGGAATACTACTCAGCGATGAGAAGGAATGCAACTTTGCCGTTTGCGACAACATGGATGGAACTGGAAGTTATTATGCTAAGCGTAATAAGTCAATCAGAGAAAGACAGCGTATCATAAGATTTCACTCATATGTGGAATTTGAGAAAGTCAACAGATGAACATAAGGGAAGGGAAGGAAGAATAAGACAAAAACAGAGAGGGGGGCAAACTATCAGAGACTCTTAACTACAGAGAAGAACCTGAGGGGTGATGGGGGGCCGTGAAGGAGGAAGGATTCAACGGGTGACGGGCATTAAGGAGGGCCCTTTTCGGGATGAGCACTGGGTGTCATACATAAGTGGTGAACCGTTGGTTTCTCTCCCGAAGGCTACACTGTATGTTAACTAACCTGAATCGTAAAAGAAATAAAAATAAAAATAAAAAGAGGGCGCCTGGCTGACTCCACCGGAAGGGCACCCGACTCTCGATCTCAGGGTCTTGAGCCGGAGCCCCACGTGGAGTGTAGAGATTACTAACACAAATGAATAAACTTCAAAAAATGAACACATGAAATAAAAAGGGGAAGGACAGAAAAGAGAGACAAACAGATGCCGGAGCTGAGGGGCCGAGGCGCCGTTCCTGGACAGCAGAGTCCGCCCCTTTGATCTTGGACCCTCAGTGAAACACGCTAAGGAGAAACAGACACACAGAGAGAAAAAGGCCGAGGAACAGAGACCTGCTCTCGGGTTTGTGAAAAAGGTCCTTGAATATGTTTCCCTGCTGCCACCTTGGCTCAGGACCCGGGTGTGGAGGAAGGAGGGGAGGGGGCCGGGCTATGGTGCCCCTGCTGATGTGGGCAGGGGGTGTGAGTAAAGACCGGGGGACAGAGAGAGGGGAGAGGTGAGGTGGGGGAGGAGGGGAGGAGGAGAGAGAGGAGGAAGAGGAGGAGAGGGGAAGACGAAGGCACAGTGGGGAAGACTGGGAGTGGGGAGAGGGGGAGGGGGAGGAGAAGGGTGGAGGGGGAGGGGGAGCACAGTGGAACAGGGGCAGAAAGTGCTGTTTCTGGCACCTAAAAGCTGAAACCGAGTTTTTGGTATCTATTTCTAAGGCAACTTTGACCTATTTTACCTCATCTGTAATCAGCTCCGGTATCTAAATAACGCATCTCAGTGGCTGAGCTGAGATTGTTATCCGAGCACTTAAGGATCTGTTATCTCTTGATTGAAATATGCTAAGTGGGCTTCCCATCTCCAACCCCCCCCCCCTTGAAGGTCATTCCTTCATTCAATACTTGTTTGTATGTGTATTGATCAGGCTCTATGCTGGTCCCCAGGGAGCTCATCGTTTGTAAATATTTTAATAAGTATTTCTAAATCATAAAGACTCTCCAAGAACATAGCTACAGTAATATTATATCTACATCGTGAATAATAATCCCCCAGTATCTTTCAAATAGGCAGTCAGTGTTCACATTTCTCTGACTCCTTGAAAATTCGTTTACAGTGTGTTTGGTTGGGGATCCACGTGAGGTCAGTGCATCGAGATACCTCTCTTAAGTAGCTTGTAATCCGTAGGTCCCCACAACCTCTCCTGCCCCTCACTTTCTTTTCCTTGTGAAATGTCACTAACCATCGATGACCACTGTCTAGACTCATTAACTTATTTGGAGTTGTAAAACGCTGCTGTTCAAATGCTGTCTTTCCTTCTTCATCTACTGGTTGGCGTACTACGAAGCAAAACCTCCCTCATCAACTCTTTGGTTATCCTGAGGTCCAGCTTATGTAGGAAATAAAGGACAAGTTACTGCTTTGGGCTTTTGTGACTCTGTGAGCTCAGGGACTTAAGCATATGGGACCTACTTCAATCCACTGCACTTTTCATCCGTGCCAGAAATATTTAAATTGTCCTTTGGCCAATGAGAGCCTTTTCAACCTTGGTTCCAAGCACTTTGATGTCACCTGAGTAGACTTTGATAGCTTCTTTGCTTTCTGATATGAAAGAATAGGGTACATTTTCTGTCCCAGCCCTGCAGTGGGGTTCCTCAAGGATTCGTGGTTATTTTTAGTGGGTGAGTCTACTAGAGATTAGAGTCTGAGTGCTGGGAAAGCTAATCCCCCCGGGGCAGGTTTTTGTGTCCAGACCTTTCCTACGGACAGAGCTGGAAGACTTGTACTCTTTATTAAAGATTAACCACGGGGGTGCCCGGGTGGCTCAGTCGGCTCAGCGTCCGACTTCAGCTCAGGTCATGATCTCATGGTTCGTGGGTTCGAGCCCCGTGTCGGGCTCTGTGCTGATGGCTCGGAGCCTGGAGGCTGCTTCGGATTCTGCGTCTCCTTCTCTCTCCGCCCCCACCCCTCCCCCCTCCACTTGCACTCTGTCTCTCTCTCTCTCAAAAAGTTTATAAACATTAAGAAAAAAAAATTTTTTTAATGACAGCACTTAAAAGTCCCTTTGGTCCTCGTTCTCTTTTACTTTCAGTTTCTCAGCATTGGTTTTTGATTTGTTTTGTAAAATTACATAAAATATTTATAGCTCCAAAATAAGTTTTGTAGAACTTGGCGTATGAAAAAAGTCGACCTTTATCCCTGCATTCTATAGCTTATCCTCTCCCTGCCTTTATTGGTAAACGTTGAAAATTGATGGCTTATTCTTCCATTAAAAATTTTTTAAAATGTTTACTTATTTTTGAGAGAGAGAGAGACAGAGCGAGAGGAGGGGAGGGGCAGAGAGAGAGGGAGGCACAGAATCCGAAGCGGCCTCCAGGCTCCGAGCCGTCGGCACAGAGCCCGACGCGGGGCTCGAACTCACAAACTGCAAGATCATGACCTGAGCCGAAGTCGGACGCTTAACCGACTGAGCCACCGGGGCGCCCCTATTCTTCCATTTTTACATGCTTTTATATATATGTTTTGGTCAGAGCTGTATTGAGATACAATTTACATGCCACAAAATTCATTCTTTTATAATATATGTGCGTCGCCTTTTCTTAAGCGGCGCCATATAACAAACACTTCTCTCTGCCTTGTTTTTTGTGTTAACGATGCACCCTAAGGATCCTTCTGTGGTAGGAGGTACGGAACTTCCTCTTTCATTTGCACGGCTGCGCGGGCCCAGGGTACCATAATTCCATCAACCGATCTCCCACTGGCGGACATTTAGGTCATTTTTAGATTGCTGCTGTTACAAACAGTGCATATATATTTTCGTTTTTTTTGGCCGGTCTGCTCTTGGGATAGATTCATAGAAGGGACACTGCTGGGTCAAAGGTAAACGCGTGTCATTTTTTTCCCCACACATTTCCCGAGCCCCTCCCGACATGAGTATAGGAGAAGCTGTTTCCTCACAGCCTTGTTAGCATTGCATAGTGGCAAATGAACTTCTGCTAACCTGCTGGCCGAGAGATTATATCTCAGCACCACTCAACTTTGAGGTTCTCTGCATACGAGGGAGGTTGGGGGCCGCTGGATGACTGAGAGCCTCTTGAGGCTCTTGGGAAACGAGTTCTAATTTCCCCTCCATTTTCCCATAGACGTGTTGGCCTCTAAACCCTCTGGGATATGGGTGGAAATGTTTTTCCTTTTGTCTTCTTACTTTATGACAGGGTTTCATGCGACGTAAAAAGTATTTTGTTACTGCTGTTATTTTGCGTAAGCAAATTTACCAGTCCTCTAGTACTTCTGGGTTTAAATCAGAGTTAGGGAACTTTCTCCCCTTTCTGGTTTATGGATGTGAGATGTCTCCATCACAGTTGGCTAAGTTCTCATATGCAGTTGGATCCGTGTCTGAATTTTCTTTCCTACTTCTTTGGTCTGCCCACCTATTCTTGGCCCCAAGTTAAAACTGTTTTATGATAGAGGCTTTATCATATACCCTGCTATATGGTCAGGCTACCCTTGTCTTCTCCCTAGTGTGGATCTTTTCCAGCGTTTTCCCAGTTATTACTGCCTGTGTACAACCATATTTTTAGAAGTTTTAACAGGGATTTGCATTATTGCAATACACGGATCTTGGTTAGACCCTCACTCAAACAAAAAAATTATTAAAAAAAAAAGCTTTGTATCAAAACCAGGGGAACGCCCATGCTGTGCATTTAATTAAGTTAAGGAGTGTGTGTGTGTGTGTGTGTGTGTGTGTGTGTGTGTGTTTGATAATGGTACTGAGAAGCTATTTTTTTTTTTTTTTTAGTTCTTTTCCTGTGATGACAGATTAAATCATGATTTACATTGGCTTCCAAGTAATCCTGGTGGTGGTGGGAAGGGAGATACATGAAATAAGATGGCCATAAACTGATGCTTATTGAAGCTGAGTGATGGGTACTTGGAGCTCACTTTATCATTCTATTAACGTTTATGTTTGTTTAAAATTTCCCTGGGGCGCCTGGGTGGCGCAGTCGGTTAAGCGTCCGACTTCAGCCAGGTCACGATCTCGCGGTCAGTGAGTTCGAGCCCCGCGTCGGGCTCTGTGCCGACAGCTCAGAGCCTGGAGCCTGCTCCTGATTCTGTTGTCTCCCTCTCTCTCTGACCCTCCCCCGTTCATGTGCTGTCTCTCTCTGTCTCAAAAACAAATAAACATTTAAAAAAAATAAAAAATAAAAAAATAAAATAAAATTTCCCATAAAAAAAGCTTTAAAAAGAGAAAGGGGTTTCAAGTTCTGAATTTTTTGAAGCGTGGAACAGTGTAAGACTTTTTTAGGGGCGCCTGGGTGGCTCAGTCGGTTAAGCATCCAACTCTCGGTTTTGGCTCGGGTCGTGATCTCACGGTTCGTGAGTTCGAGTCCCACATGGGGCTCTGGGCTGACAGTGCGGAGCCTGCTTAGGATTCTCTCTCCCTCTCTCTGCCCCTCCCCTGCTCATGCTCGCTCTCTCTCTGTCTCTGTCTCTCTCAAAATAAATAAATAAACTTAAAAAATATATATGACTTACAAAACTCAGATTTAGCAAAGAGTGGGCACTTTGTCTAAGGAAATTTGCGGTCAGAAGTGGGTACGACAGAAGTCGCAAGAAGAGAGGAAATGTTTTGCAGTGGGCAGAGTACTAACATGGCCCAGGGTCAGGTACATTTGCTAGTCGTTCTTGCCATTAAACATTTACCTGTAACTGAACTACATCCTCTCCTGGGACTTAAAGGTCCAATACAGGCCTGCCAGATGCACACACCCGATGAGCTCCCGAAAAGCTGGGTTTAAATATTCTGTTAGCCTAGCATGTGGCCCAGACGTTTGCTTTGGGTGGTCCTTGAAGTTTGTAAGTGTTTCAAAAGGACAGAACAAATAAGATGTCATAAGTGTCACTTTTATGGAACTCCTTTTACTTTTCAGTGACGTATTTTTTCAAAACAAAGAGCTATCATAGGCTGTAGACCGTATACCTCCTAATTTATCCTTTCCACACTTCAGCACTTAGGTGATTTTTGTTCAATGTTTTTTTTTTAATGCTTATTTATTTTTGAGAGAGAGAGAGACAGAGTGCAAGCAGGGAAGGGGCACAAAGAGAGGGAGACGCAGACTCCGAAGCAGGCTCCAGGCTCCGAGCTGTCAGCCCAGAGCCCGACATGGGGCTTGAACTCAAGAACTGTGAGATCATGACCTGAGCCGAAGTCGGACGCTCAGCCGACTGAGCCACCCAGGCGCCCCAATTTTTGTTCAATGCTTAAAACCAGCATTTAATCCCACTGATTGGTACCCTCTGTCCATTGCATAGTCTGAGGACTGGGAGATTGAGGTCTTAGCTCGCCAGAAGTTAGCACTTTGCCAGTCCTTTTCAAAACTTAAGAGATTGTGTGAGGGAAAAAAAAATACAGATGGAACTGGATAGTTGGAATTAGGGAGGAGGGAAATAAATACACTCCCTTTGATTCCTTTTTAAATTTAATCCTGGCTACATATATTACCTGTTAAACAGGAATAGATATAACTGCTTTGAGAAATAGCTCTGTATTGCCTGATAGTAAAGACAGAGATACGATGACCCACAAACCCAGCCCCGGAAACACACTTTGAAGATGCAATATAAATGCAACGAAAAGGATAAATACATACTTGAATATTGATGCATTGGATAAACACTCAGCCATGAGGATGAATAAACCATGGCTACACTCGGTAACACGGATCAATAGTACAAAAGTGATGTTGGGGGAGGAAGCGAGACAAACAAGAATATAGTTGAATTATTTCTGGACTGAGTTGCTGGCGGGTCACGCAGAGATGTTACAGTAGGGAAAACAGTGATCAGAATACTGAAAAATAGAAATGTGTTAAACTCTATAAGTAACTACAAAGGATGTGATCATCATAGAAGACAGGATAGTGGTTGTCTTGTGGGGAGGGGGAGAGAAACCAGAAAGGACACATAGACACATCTGGGGTTCTGGAAAGGTCCAACTGATCATCCTGGTTGGTAAATGCATGGGTCTACAATGTAAAGAGACTTATTACACTGAACATTTATTTATATGCACCTTTGTGGATATGGTTTGCCTCTCTCAATTAAAAAGCTAAAATAGGCAGTAGGGGCGCCTGGGTGGCTCAGTCGGTGAAGCGTCCCACTTCGGCTCAGGTCATGATCTCACAGTTCACAAGTTCGAGCCCCGCATCGGGCTCTGGGCTGACAGCTCAGAGCCTGGAGCCTGCTTCGGATTCTGTGTCTCCCTCTCTCTCTGCCCCTCCCCTGCTTGCACTCTGTCTCTCTCTCTCTCTCTCTCTCAAAAATAAACATTAAAAAATTAAAAAAAAAATAGAAGATGAAAAAGCCAGCTACAAAGTGGGAGAAAATATTTACAAACCCTAGATCTAAACAAAAGACTACTATCTATAATACATAAAGAGCCCCTACTACTCAACAGTGAAAGAAGCAAACAATCTCCTTGAAATGTGGGCAAAAGACATTGCACCGAGGGCGTACAGATGGCAAACAGGCCCGTGGGAAGATGCTCAACGTCATTAGCCGTTAGGGAAGTGCAAAGTATAATCACAGTGAGATCCCACGCTGCATTTGCCAGGACGGTAAAAACGAAACTCAGTGCCAACACCCAATGCCGATGAAGTTGCAGAGAAACTGGATCATTCACCCACTGCTGGCGGGAACGTAGAATAGTACCACCACTCTGGAAACAGTTTGGCTTAAGAACTAAACGTGTAACTCACCTATGACCCAGCACTTGCACTCCTGGAAATCTATCCCAGTGCAATAAAGACTTATGTTCACGCAATACCCCGTACGCCAACGTCTATCTGTGATAGTCCCGAACTGCAACCGACTTGGATGTCCTTCAATAAGCGAACAGACAAACCAGGTACATCCGTATCGTGGAATTCTACTCGGCAATAAAAAAGGAATACACCACGGAGACACACAGCAACTTGGATGGAGCCCCAGAGATTCATCTTTTTTTGGTCAATGACCTACCCGGCTTTTTGCCATTTCCCCGGGCTCACTGGACTTCTCCAGTCCTTCCTTCTCTGTACGTCATGTGTCTCTGATTTCAGGCTTATTTTAAGGCTTTGGCTGTCGGGAGCCTGAGGACAAGTTCGAGGAAACGTGCTACCGTTTCGTCCACCGTCTAAAAAAGGGGATTTAGAGCAATGAGCCATGTTTACAGTGAAATGCTCTCGAGTCTTTTTTGTGCGCAGTGCTGAAACTATTTGGTCTCGGGACCCCTTTAGATCCCTATAGGTTACTGAGGACCCCAAAGAAGTTTTCTCTATATTGGGTTCTGCTTACTCATATTTACCATGTTAAAACAAAAACCAAGGCATTTAAAAAATATTGTATTAATGCGCTTAAAAATAACAGGCATCAATCCCTTACAATTTAGCGTAAGTATTTTTTACCGAAAAGAGTTCCATTTTCTGAAACAACCTAACATTTAGTGAAAAGAGTAGCTTTGCTTTCCATTTTTTTTTCCATTTTCCATTTTCCCAAGTCTCCTTAAATGTCTCGCTTTCTAGTTTGCAAATCTCTTTTAACAGCTGGGTTCTCGTGCCTGCGTCAATCTCTTCTAATCTGTTGGTTGGGTTGATATATGTAAGGAAACCCAACCTCCCACTGCCACGCCGTTGGAAAAGGGGGGACACCCGGAGGACTCCCCGGAAGTGAGGGCTCCCCCAAGGGTCCGTGGACCTCACTTTGAGAACCACGGATCTAGTGGCTTTCCTCACGTTTCATTTATGTTCTTCTTTCCTCCAAGTTGCAAGAGAGCACGGAAAGCTTGACTTTTCGTCCAGGTCTTTAGAGGGCTCTGTCCTCTTAGGCAGCGCAGGGGATAGCACACCGAAAATACGGTAATGAAGGAAAATGGCACCTCCTTAAGGCTTTTTTGGTGGGGAGAGGGGGTGATGTCTGTTTTCTCTTAAAAAGAATACTCTGAAGACGAGGTCTGAGTGAGCCCAGGAGGCCCCAGCATTTGGCCGAACTGAACAATGCCACGAAGCCAGCCCGAGCCCCCGAGGGTGCACAGGTGACCCAGTCCTGGGAAAACGGGGCGTTTTAAGCAGCTATGTAAAAGCAGCGTCTATCTTAGCTTTCCTTTTAACGAGATTAGTCTTGCTTTTCCCCTCCTCTTTATTTCACTGTCGGCAGGCCACCTCTTGGCTCTCATGGTAATGTGATTAGCTGGCCTGTGGCCCACACCGGGACCACTGTCACAAAGATCTCTGCTTACTTGAGTGCACCTCTTTCCCGAATGCAACATCTTGTGTTTATAGTCACAGGGGTATTGTTAACTCTTGGATTCCAATAGAATGGGATATTTACGACCTCCTCTTTCCTCCCCCACCCCCATAAAAGTCGATTCAGGGAGGCATTTCGGGAAGAAACAGACAGAAGACAGATGTGTTTCCTTCCCCAGATGCTGAGGAGCCTCAACCGTTCTGCATACGTAATGACTTTTTATGGCTCCTTGCGAATGCCTCTTCTGACTTTTAAAAAGGTGCCAAAGTCAAAGTCAGATATAGGTAGTTACTGAGAACATTTTAGCCATCTCACCGGACGCTCCAGCTGGCTAGAACCCCTCTGGCTGAGGATGTATACTAAGCGTGCGTGCCTTTCACATTTTTTCCAAGGTTAACTGTGATTTCTTCACGTTTATATTTAAGACTGGGCACGTCCTAGACGAAACGGTACGGCGTCTTATTCGGCCACCAGCTCTCTTTCGTAAACGTATCATGGGTTCCGTAGTTGTTTTAAAAGCAGTTTATGTAAGTAAAGCAAAAAGGAAAGGAAATTAACGAAGAATGTGGACCCTCACGTTTGTTTGCTTTCACAAATATGTTATTATCGTGGTTCTGATTTTGTATGGCGCTTTACAAGTTGTAACTCTCTTTGACGTACGGTCAGCTCACGCGATCTTTGCAACAGCACTGTTTTGAAGACGCTTCTTTTCTTTTAATGCAAATCGTTAAATCCGATCATCTCTGAAGGGAGAGTGTGGTTTTAGTGATTTTGGTAATTTGGGTTGAACTGAACGGAAAATGTCCAGGAGCGGGAGAATTTTTTCCGTCCGGAGCGCTGCATTTTTTATCAGCTCTTTGCTGTGTTCCTCTCACCTTTGAGACGGTCCGCTCATAGTTTAAAGCACTTTGATCCCAGCGCACCGGGTCTTCAATAAGCACTTCTGGCTTGATTTCAGAGGGATACATACAAGAGTTTTGGGTGCTCCAAGATCTGTTCCTACTAGCATTTCTCCTTCAGAGCCGAATCAATCAAATCCATCATGGATAAAAAAAAAAAAAAAAAAAAAAATGGCAAGAGAGAGCAGAGTCCATGAGTAGGTTTCACCAAGAACACGTATCATTCTGCCTACAAGATGCAGTTCAAATATCCTGTCCTCGGTGAAAGTCCTCGATATCCCCCAGTCCAAAAATGCTCTTTTCTGGGCTCTTCAATTACGTGTGCTCACTGGTAGGCTGACAAATGTCTAACAACCAGATCTTGGTGGCAGTGGCGGGGGGGGGGGGGGGGGGGGAGGGGTGGAGAATGAGCCCTGATTTGTAGTGTTTGTGATTCTCATGGAATAAACACTCTGGCTGACTTCAAACCACCACTGAGACGTCACCGAACCCAGAGTTGATAAGATGGGCTGTTGCCCACCCAGGCCCTTGTTCCAGCACATTTCGGCGTGTCCTTGTGTTTCTTCTGCTTAAATTATGAGTTAGATGCCCACAAGTTTGTCTCTCCGGGGAGATTTATAGTTAGGGAGAAGGCGAAGAGAGTGCCCTATGTTTTTACATGATCCATTGTGCCTGGCACAGTGCCTCACAATAAAAACTCCCTGTAAATTGTCCCTTAATTGCGTCTTTACTGTTTTTAGTGTTGCTGTTGTTATTGTGAGTTCATATGTATCGACTTTAAATTTACTCTTAGGAGACCTTCATTCGTGTTATCTCATTTGCTGCCGACAAATACAAGGATGTATGAGAGACTACGAAAAGCGGTATGGTCGTTTCTCAAAAAATTAGAGACAGATTAACGCTACTGACCTGTATACTTAGAAATTGTTAAGTGATAAATTCTATGTTATGTGGGTTTCTTTTTTTTAACCACCATTAAATTTTTTTTTAAATAGAATTACTCTATGATCCAGGAACTGTACTTTAGGGTATATCCCAGAAGAATCGAAAACATGGACTTGAACAGATATTTATACACCCATGTTCATAGCAGCATTATTCATAATAGCCAAAAAGTGGACATAAGTCAGTTGTCCGTTGGCAGATGAACGAATAGACAAAATGTGGCACATATCCAATGGAATATTTATTATTTGGCCTTAAAAAGAGCATTCTGACACACGGACCTCATGGATGAACCTTGAGGGCATTATGCTCAGTAAAATAAGCCGGTCACAAAACAGCAAATTCTGTATGATTCCACCTCTATAAGTACCTGTATACTTTTTAAATGTTTATGTATTTTTGGGAGAGAGAGAGAGAGACAGAGCGAGACTAGGGGAGGAGCAGAGAGAGAGGGAGACACAGAATCCACAGCAGGCTCCAGGCTCCGAGCTGTCAGCCCAGAGCCCGATGCGGGGCTCGAACCCACAAACCGTGAGATCGTGACCTGAGCCGAAGTCAGACCCTTAGCTGATTGAGCCGCCCAGGCGCAATCTATATAGGTGTCTAAAGTAGTCAGAAAGGAGAATGGTGATTGCCGGGGGCTGGAAGGAGGAGAGAACGGGGGACTTCGCGTTCACTAGACTCGGGGTTTCAGTTTTGCAAGATGAGAACGTTCTGGAGGTGGTTGGTGGTGATTGCTGCCCACGATGTCTGGAGCCCAGCGCGTGGTGTGAATTTCCTAATCTCTCCTCCTCTTGCTCTTTCCCACTCCACAGAACATCTCTCCCCCCCCACCCCCCTCGTCTTCCGCGGCCGTCACTCTCCTCCGTTCCTTGTTATGTGTGTGCGCACGCAATCCCCGGCAAATACTTCTCAGTCACCAGGGTGATAAAATGCATCATCTCAACTACAGTGATCGATGGCTTCCTTCTGCAAAAACCCATATTTTGTGGGTCCCGTTTTCAAGGAGTCGGGGGTAACCCCTGTAACTGTCTCCGGTGAAATCCATTGCCCTCCTGGCTTGGATTCCCAGGACAGAGGACACAGGATGAGTCAGAGGGGGTGCGGGGAGGGCCACATCTCTTTCGGGACCCCACCTGCCTGTGAGGGATCTCGGGGGAGTGCCTTTGAAGCACCCTCGAGGCAGAGTGGGCAGTTCAGCGAACCGGAAGCCGGGAGATGTGGGTTATCATTTCGGCTCAACCACAGAATTGTGTGGCTCCCGGCAAATCATTTCCCCCACATTCATTCAACATTTAAGAAAACCTTTCGTATCTGAACTTATTGATCTATAAACCGGGAATCATACAGGTTCTCTAGTTTGGTTGTCTTTTTTTTTTTTTTTTTTTTGTATAAAGTGCAAATGTATGGGGTTGTGCATTAAAAGCACAAAGTGTGATATATGCCCACATATGTAGAGAGTGTGAGAGCCCTATAGTAGATCTTGTAGACACATCGATGTGAAGTATTATATTTCTTTGCACCTTAAACTGGTGATCTCGTGGCGACTAGAGACCTATAGGTACTTTACCATGCTGATCCAAATGTAGAAACACTTATTGTTAGCATTAGCATGAAAAATGCGTGTCAAATATTTATTAAACTTCCATTTTTGTTGTGTGCTGGTCCTTGTAGTCCGGGTGGTTATTTGTCTTTGAAAACAGGGTGGCTCAGTCGGCTAAGCGTCTGACTCTTGATTTGGGCTCGGGCCATGATCTACCTACTCGTAATGTCTTAGGAAAGGCTCTCAATTCCAGGTCCTGGAGGTGACGTCTCACCTAACATCTCCCACATTTCTGAGTTCCGAAAAGTTACAGAAATCTCCGGTGACCATTCAAGTTTTCTCCCCCATTTTTATCCATCCAGGCCGTTGTGGGTATAATACATGGTCTTATCCTCAGAGATGAAGTCTGGCTAAAATGTAGATGGGAACATTTCAGTAAGAATTTTCTTCCAACTACTTTAGCCATTTGATTTATAATTATTGAGGGCATATGTTCAGAGGACAGGTTTCTCCCTTGGGTTAGGGATTATTGAGTCAGCAACTTCTTTCTTTCTTTCTTTCTTTCTTTCTTTCTTTCTTTCTTTCTTTCTTTTTTTAATGTTTATTTGCTTTTTAGAGAGAGAGAGGGCGAGCAGGGGAGAGGCAGAAAGAGAGGGGGGCAGAGGATCCAAAGCGGGCTCTGTGCTGTCGGCAGAGATCCTGATTCGGGCTTGAACTCAGGAACCATGAGATCATGACCTGGGCAGAAGTCCAACGCTTGACCAACTGAGCCTCCCAGCCGATGAGTCAGCAACTCGTCGTTAAACAAATGATGTTTTAGGATTCCCCCCAAGGTGCTGTTAGTAGACTGTTTCACTCAGTTCCACAGCTGGGGAAGGAGTTCCAGTTTCCCCCTCCTCCTCCTTACCCACCAGCCTCCGAAGGGAACTTGACTTCTGGTGTTTAAAGACAAACATACTGGGCGCCTGGGTGGCTCAGTTGGTTAAGCATCTGACTTCGACTCAGGTCATGATCTCGCGGTGGTCGGTTAGTTCGAGCCCCGCATCAAGCCCTGTGCTGACAGCTCAGAGCCTGGAGCCTGCTTTGGATTCCGTCTGTCTGTCGGTCTGTCTCTCTCTCTCTCTCTCTCTCTCTCTCTCTGTCCCTCCCCAACTCGTGCTCTCTCTCTGAAAAATAGATAAACATTAAAAAATAATAAACACATAAAATGTTAAAAATAAAAATGAAAAAATAAAGACAAAATACCAACAGGGGCCCAACACTAGACAACTGCATAAGCTCACGAGTCCTTGTTCAACTGGCTAGTTTTCCGTTCTTGGCTAGTTGTAGAACGCCGCCCCCGCCTGGGCTGGGGCTGCAGGAAATCCGAGAAAGAATGGAAGCCATAGTTTGTTTCAGATGATGCATGCCCACACACCCTCTCCTACGGGTCTCTCACAGCCTCTCCAGGAACAGGAGGGAAGTGACTGCTATGTTCGGGTTCCCATCAAACAGATGGTACAGAGGGGGCAGACCCAAGTGGGTCAAGACAGGGAGGCCCAGGGAGATGTGCGCCCTACAAAACCCCTCACTGCCTGTCCCCTGCACCCTGCACGCTGGCCACTAACAATAGGACACGAGTTGAGAGCTAGATGTACTAGGAAAAAAGGGGACATTTAAACCTCATCAATTAAGCCCAACGAGGAACGCCTCTTCCTTCTAAAACGAAAATGCTTTTGTCGTCAAAAGACCTCTTCGTGAAAGCGGTTATGTCAATACGCCATCTGGGCACAAAGAAACGGGTTCATCCGAATGTACGTAAACGCTATTCGTGTTACAGTTATTCAAACCGCAGGTGACAGTTGTGTCCAGCCAGTGCCGCCTGCTTTCCAACCTCTCCGGGTGCCTCTTGGAAACCAGATCCATCTATCTCAACATTGCCGTTTCCCCTAATAAAAAAAGGAAGTTTTGAGGCTGCCTACTTTTCTCCGGGTTCTTGGGTCAAGTAGAGTTTGTTCTTATTTTCATTTTGTCCCACCCGTTACAAAATATCACTTCTGGGTAGAAGCGGGGGTGGGGGGGTGGGGGTGGAGAAATGCTTTTGTCTTGTTATCTTTTTCAGCGAATGGACCCTTTTCGAAAGGCATTTAAGGTCATCACTGAGAATTAGATATTGTGAAAAATGAAAAGCAACAAATTCCACACTTGACCGATGAAAGCATTAAAAAAAAAAAAACAAACAAAAGAAGGACATGTTTGGTGATTTGATAAAGCCTTACAAAACGTAGAAGTCATTTGTGTGACTTCCGTCATATGTAGAAGACATATCCTCAGACATGTCCCCCGACACTGGAATTTGGGGTTTTACGATCTGCCTGTAATTGAAGTTTTGGGTTCAGGTTTTAAGGGAAAGAAAATTCAACACTTTAAAAGCCAACACCTTGTTTCTCAAGACATAACCCGGGGCAGATTTTTATGGCTGCTCTAGGCTCTTAGTCACTGGCTGGCACTCTCTTCCTAATTCTCAAACTGCTTCTAACGCTTCCTCTTTATGGTGGGGGGCTGGGCTTCCGGCTGGGCGCCAGTGCGGACCTGCCTGGGCCCATGTCCCTGCAGAAGGGTTGGCTGCAGCCCTCGGGGAGGGGGGGGACCCAGGGCCTCCAGGTGGGGGGCTGACGCTGAGGGGCGGGGTGAGCCCAGGCCTAGCTGCTGGCCAGATTACAAACTGAGGGAAGCGGGAACGAAAAATACCATCACTGTGTCTGAAAACAATAACTAACCTTCCTTAAGTCACAGCCGTCTTCGCGCAGGACATTCCCTGGTGCGCCAGGACGGCTGGTGCACGCTCGCAGGAACCTTCCAGCTATCAAACCGGTTATTGAACATAACCGTTATTGGGAACTAAATTACGTACAAACGAAGGACAAACAATACTCAAAGATCATCACTTCCTGGTTGGCTTTTCCTACATTTTACTATCATCTGCGTCCCCCAGGTTGTTTGGGTCGCTGTGGCTGTACCGTAGACACCTTCTGAGGGTGTATAAGCGGGTATCTTCCCACCCGCTAGTTCAGTGACGTCACGGCACCGTCGATCGAAATCAGCCATGACAGGAGCGTTTTCGCCATAGACGTCGGCTAAATGCTGTAAATCAGAGCTTGGTTTGTTGTTTCTTTGATCGTCTAGGCTTAAGAAGCTGACGGAGAAAGCGCCAATGACGCGGATTATTAAACTTAAAAGTGTGTCAATGGGTTAGCCGCGCAGCTGCGGATAGCTGAAAAATTAAAAATCTGTTCTTCCGGTATTCGAAAACGTTACCTGATGCAGCAGTCACACGCATCCTTGGTAAATGACTGATGCTCTGACAGAGTCTTTGTTGTTTTACTCCCGTCTTACCCTTAAAACCTATCAACCAACGTGTGTGTTGGAACCGCATTTGTTCAGTTGCGACTACAGTTTGGACCCGGGTACAAGAGTGCAAGAAACATCCACTGAAAGCTTTCTGTGAGAACCCACCGGCTCTGTGGAATTTCCGATGGGGAGTGCTGTGTGTTTCCTTATTTGTACGTTGGGGTTGTGTACCACACGTCTTCTACATCGGTACCGTTTGTGATAAAGCCATATGTTGAACATAGGACGCACACCCATGCACGCACACACACACACACACACACACACACACATGCACACTGGTGCATTGTGACTCCAGACTCCCAGGACAGTGGCTTGAGAAATTTTTGGACAGCAGCCCACTTTGACAAGCGAAAGAACGTGGCCTGCCCACTTCAAACAGTTTCCGCACGGTATAGAAAAAGATATCCTCGAGTGCAGTCAGCAGAATGATGCGCATTTTTGATTTAGCAATCGGGACACGGGTGGTTTACATTCGAACCTCAGTGCATTGACGTGTGTGCGTGTAACTATTGGGAAAGTAGAGAAGGATGCTGAAATACGCCCACCCCACACAGCCCGGCTCATCAAACAACCCACAACAAGCCAAGTTGACGGTAAGGAGGCGAAACCAACAGTGGGTTATAATTTAAGAGCAAGAAAAGCGCCGCACTTGTAAAGCCTGACCAACTCAAGACGGTGCTGATAACAAAGCCTGCGTCCCCCAAACTGCAGGAATCCCAGCTATGCGGCACATGCTAATCCCTGCTGGGCAGCCAGAGCCCTGGGGAGGAGCCGAGGGGACCTGTCAGAATATTCCAGTCCTGTGCTAATTTTGGTTCGTGAATGACAAACGATGCTCGCTCCTCGTGACCCGTGGCTTAGATCACAAATAATTAGGCGTTAGTCATCTATAAAAACGTGAGTGTCTTGGGGCGCCTGGGTGGCTCTGTCGATTAGCCACCCGACTTCGACTCAGGTCATGATCTCGCGGTCTGTGAGTTCGAGCCCCGCGTCGGGCTCTGGGTGGACAGCTCGGGGCCTGGAGCCTGCTTCCGATTCTGTGTCTCCCTCTCTCTCTGTCCCTCTCCCGCTCATGCTCTGTCTCTGTCTCTCTCAAAAATGAATAAATGTTAAAAAAAAAAAAAAACCCCAAACTGTAAGTGCCTGTCATTTACAAGTGAGAAAGGAAGGGAGAAAGGAACTGACTGGTCACCTCAGTTCCTGGCTTAGCACAAGGGCCACATGACAAGGTGAGCCCAGACGTCCCGCATCCTAGGGAGCCCTGTGGCGTCCGAGATCATGCTCTGTCCACCAAGGGCGACTCAGACTTTGGAGTCCTCCTGCTCTGTTAGGATCCTTGCTGGTAGTTACTGGCAGGGCGTGGGGATCTCTGTGGAAACATCAACTCCGTCAGGCCATCAGAGAGTCAGCTGGTGCTGGGGCCAAGTCCGAGAGGCCACCCTCTTCCCCAGGCAGGCGGAAGGGGACCCTCCCTCCGGTCACCACAAAGGCCCGGGTCCGTGCCAGGCGCTTGGGCAGACAGGCCCCTATCAGATGAAGGCCCAGCGGACGGTTATCTCCTCTTGGGAAATTCTGGGTCTGCTTCATTCATGGTGCGCTTTAAAGAGCTTATCTTTCTGTTTATTTGTTCTCCTGATGGAAGGAGCATCGGCCCAGTGACAGACGGCACCCGGAACTGACCCAGCGGCCCGATCTCCTCAGCCTCGGTCCCGGGTTGATTTGGGGGTTAAAGGTTATACTTTTTGAGAAAGGTAGTAAAACATTAATGGTGAGTAAAGTTCTTTCTCTTTCGCCCCGTAAGTTAACTGGGTGATCCTGTTTGCTCTATAAAGTGAACCATATTTGCCAAGGGTGATGTGAACTCTGAAGCAGAAATGACCTTGATTTCCTCCTGCCGCTGGGCTGCTGGGTCGAGGTGAGCGCCGCAAAGTGTTATCCGGCGGCCGGAAACAGCCCTGTCATGCCTAGGACCACTCTCATCACGTCCCTCCGGTAGGACGTTTGTGAGCGCCACTGGATTTGAGACCAGAGGACCTAACACGTCAGCAAGGCACTGACTTCCCAGAGCCCATCCCTCGCTGCCAACGGGCTGATGCGTGTACATCATGCACAGTGGTGGTGCCCGCTGAGGTTGAAGGCTGACTCGCTTTCATCATTTGGAGGCTCTGGCGCTGTTCCCGTTGTCTGGCCCCTGGACTCTCGGGTGCCCTTGGACCGCGCCTAGGGTTCTACATCGTGGTTCGTCGTCTTCCCACTGGAATGGAAACTCCGTGAGAGCGGGACGTTGGCCTGTTTTGTTCATCACGGCCGTCCCAGCGCTTAGAGCGCGCCTGGCACAGAGCGGGTGCTCGGTGAGGACTTGGCAAATGACCAGATGAATCCTCTCATCCGTTTCACACTTGTTGCCCCCCTGTCTTTGCGGCACTCACCACCCCCCCCCCCTTTCCCAGGCAGCCACGGGTGTTCCGGGGCACTCGTGAAACAATGAGACGGCAGGATGAGACCAGCAGAGCCGGGAGCTAACACATGGGCTGGGCTGGCACGCCTTGGCAGGAAGTCCTCGGGCTCAGAGGCCCTCGAGGGCCAAGGGCTGAGGTCAGGCAGGCGCCTGCGTGTCTGCTGGGCAAAGATCAGGTCGGTGCGGTGCGGGGTGGCGGCTGGATGAGCTCAGATGAGCAGAAAATCCATCCCAGGTTGCCCTGAGGACATGCCGGTTTTAAGGATCGCGCCGAATTCTGTCTTCGCTGACTTCAAGAGCGCGGCCGAAGCCATTTCTAGAAGATCATCCCCCGTCTGGTCGGGGGCTGTTCCGTAGCGCCTGGAAATGTCTCTCACCATGCTGAGGCTCTTACGGTGCTGCTGTGTGTGGTCCTGAGTCTTGGCTTTCCTAAACACAGCCCAGAAGCTGTCCTTTTTCCGACGCTGGGCAGGCTGCCGAGACATCGCCCAAATTGGCGGAAGCACGTAAGCAAGTTGAGGCAGACCCTCGTCGGTCATCGCATTAAAAAAAAAAAAGTCTCTCTCTCTCTCTCTGTCTCTCTGTCTCTCTGTCTCTCTCTGTCTCATTGAGCATCCAAGATGGGAGCATCCCCCCGAGCTTGGGCAGGAGGAGGCTGGTTGCTTCCACGGGGCCTGAGGTTTGAAGGCGGAAAAGCGCACATGCGTCCGCAGTCACAGCTGATGACCGGGCGAGGAAGCCCTTTGTCGCCGTCCTGGCCTGTTCGCAACAGCCCTGGAGACGCAGGTGAGACTTGCAGCCGCGGGTGGCCGGGCTCAGGAAGCACCTGCTTGGCCGCCCACACTCCGAAAGCCCGTCCCGGCTGCCGGATGTCGCGCTCCACGCGCTCTCAGAAGGCAGCCGTGCGGCGCTGCTGTTTGCAACGTGACAAAAGGCCCGCATGAGATGACCGGGGCGTCCGGAAGAGGCAACAGGAATCCAGGCAGCCTGCAAACGGACACCCGTGCCGTGCAGCCTCTGACAGATTAGGCTTATCCTTGGCACAGAGGGGTGGCTGCAGGGCGTTTGGCAGGAATCGGACTAACCTCTTATTTCCTAACAATATCAAAATCAAAACCGCATGGCTGAGGCAGACAGCCAACCTTTCAGGACCGCGATGACGCGATTTGGCTGTTGACTCTAATCAAGGCACAAACTAGTGATCAACTTTGGATTCGATGATGTGCCTGTAAAGATAACCAAGGAGCCGTCACAAGTGACGGTCAGTCAAAGGCTTTTCGGACAATAGCTGGCATTACAACATGCCAATTACGTTTTTATCAGGTAGTTAAGATAATTACCTGTGGTCACTGTGCTGGCGGGACAAGTACAGATTGCTGTAAACATCTGCTGACCGCGTTAAAACGCTGCCTGCCCGCCTGGGAGGGATCAAGGGTACACGACTATGCAGGTGTATTCCCACCAGCTGATGTCATAAAATCCAGTGGTTTTTCACCCGGAGCCTGTGTGTCTTTTCTCCACCACCAGGTGGCTCTGTACCATTTCTCCTTAGGAGCAACGCGGGCTCCAGGGCAAAGTCGGGGGGGGGGGGGGGGGGGCGGGGGGGTACCATTATCAAAGCTGGACCGGCACCTCGAGCCAGTGACCTCAGCCCCCTTCCTGGGCGAGTGAAGCCCCATCAGAAATCCCTCACTCCAGTCCCCGATGCCCTGGGCTTCCCTCCATGTGCTGGATCCGTGTTGATTCCATGTGGCGTCAGCCTCCAGACGGGAGGTGCACTGCCTGAAATCCTCCCCCCATGTACAACGGTGGTGAAACTTTATATATAATTTTGAATATACAACTTACTCCCCTTGGCTGTTTGTATGAAGATGGTCCTTTTCCCGCCCCCCCCCCCCCCTAACTTAACGTGATCACAACGTGCTTTCCATTAGGAATGTTAGCCTACCCCCTCACCCCTCCACCCCCCAGTTCCTAGACGGTGCCCACTGGTACTCGCCCTTTTTTTAAGGAGGTCTGGATTTATCTCATGATCGCCCAAGTATTTTCTTTCTCTCTCAGCCTAAGAGCCTCCAAAATGGTTTCACTGCATGTGACCGTTCTGAGTACTTACCCTGCATTAACCCACCTAATTTTCCCTTTGGCTTCTTGACTCTGCCGAATCAGTCACCAGCCAAATTTCTTGCCTCGCAGCGTCCCAAATTTTGCGGCCGCAATCTTGTCTCTTGTTCTGTTGTCCTTCTGGGGTAATGTGCTTTTGGGGAAGATGTCCGTTCAGTCTGTTTATTAGGGTTTCAGAAGCGAGCAGGAAATGCTCACACTTCCTCTACCCTCTTTATTAAGAAGCCCAAAGTGAGCCCCCTCTGCATGTAGGGGCTCATGTACTCATGTACTCATCACCATAACCCTGTACTGTTAATGCTCCCACTTCTCAGATGAGGAAACTGAGGCACAGAAAAGTTGAATAACTTCCTCAAGGCCACACAGCTAGAAGTGGAAATGGAGCCTGAATCAATTCCAGGCTGACTTTACAGCATTTCTGTCTACCTCTGGAAGAAACGGAAGAACTGACTGACGGTCTGTTTAAGAAGCAGTCAGGGGGCGCCTGGGTGGCTCAGTCGGTTGAGCGTTGAACTTTGGCTACGGTCATGATCTCGCGGTCCGTGAGTTCGAGCCCCGCGTCAGGCTCTGGGCTGACAGCTCAGAGCCTGGAGCCTGTTTCAGATTCTGCACCCCATTGGTGAGGGAGGGATCCGAACAGCATGTGATGGCTGAGCACGTGACACTTGACCCTGGACAGGGGGGGTGACAGTAGTCCATTAGTCACATATGCTCACTGCTCGGGAGAGGCAGACACAGCCTGCCACGCAGGGCCATACAAAGCTCGCGTCAGGGGCAGAGTGAACCAGTAGAGACAGCCTGTACGGTAACAAGGGGCGGGGTGCCCCCCGCTTCCCACGGGAGGGTATGATTGGTTTGTTTAAGTCACGGGCTGGCAAGGAGGTGAAGTCAGGTTGAGAAATGGGTAGAATGTGGCTGGTCTGGCTGGCAGGGGATCTCGTCGAGGTGGGGGGGGGGCCCCTCTTGGTTGGGGGGGGGAACATGCCTGGTCAGAGTAGGGAAACTTGCAGTTAGAGCTTTGGGGCCCCGTGAGGCTCTAAGATGTCAAGGCAGTGTATGAAATTTTAGGTCTTACAACACACACGTGCACACACACACACACACACACACACACAGAGTCGTCGCTTTAGGCAATTTCCCCTTGCCCCCTGCTCCATCAGAAGTGTGGAGTTACAGCCAATGAAGGAGGAAACATAAGGTCTCTGGATTAATGGGGATCTAGCACAGTGGAGGGTAAGGGAGACTGAGAGAAAATCTGTCTAATGAACAGGGAGATTCCCAGTCTTGTCCTCCACAAAGCTTCTGGGATTCTAGCAGCCGGAAGCACCCCGTCTGCAGACATCTGGGGCACGTGACCAGCCTGAGCGCAGAGCCTTCCAAACACCGGGCTTCCCCAGTTCTCCATCATCATCCAGGCGCACAGGGATTCAACTGGCTTTGAGTTGAATCGGAGAGGGCAGCCAAGGATCGCCAGGCAGCTGAAGAAACTCTGTAATGTAAGACAAAGACCAACACAAGCAGAAAAAAGTAGAGTGGAGAAGACAGGATCTAGACAGGGAGATGAATATCCTCAAATAGGTAAGAGAAGATACCTTATGCCTGAAATAAGAACAGGATGCTATTTTTTAATAAACCCAGAGGACACATTAAAAAAATCTTAAGGGCGCCTGGGTGGCTCGGTCGGTTGGGCGTTCGACTCCGGCTCAGGTCATGATCTCACAGCTCGTGAGTTCGAGCCCCGCGTGGGGCTCTGTGCCGACAGCTCGGAGCCTGGAGCCTGCTTCGGATTCTGTCTCCCCCTCTCCTCCCCTCCCCCACTCTCAAAAATAAATAAACATTATGAAAAATTAAAAAACATAGTAGCAGAAAGTATAAACACATAAAAATAGTGTAGAAAAATTAAAAAACCCGGTAGATAGTTTAGAAGATAGAGGTGGGGAAATCTTCCAGGAAAGAGAGCAAAAAGAAAAAGAAATGAAAAATAGGAAAGAAAAGGTGAGAACACGAAGGCACTCAAGGGCATCATTTAA
>NW_024412428.1:6467865-6468869 GCF_014898765.1 Herpailurus yagouaroundi
AGGTCTCTGGATTAATGGGGATCTAGCACAGTGGAGGGTAAGGGAGACTGAGAGAAAATCTGTCCAATGAACAGGGAGATTCCCAGTCTTGTCCTCCACAAAGCTTCTGGGATTCTAGCAGCCGGAAGCACCCCGTCTGCAGACATCTGGGGCACGTGACCAGCCTGAGCGCAGAGCCTTCCAAACACCGGGCTTCCCCAGTTCTCCATCATCATCCAGGCGCACAGGGATTCAACTGGCTTTGAGTTGAATCGGAGAGGGCAGCCAAGGATCGCCAGGCAGCTGAAGAAACTCTGTAATGTAAGACAAAGACCAACACAAGCAGAAAAAAGTAGAGTGGAGAAGACAGGATCTAGACAGGGAGATGAATATCCTCAAATAGGTAAGAGAAGATACCTTATGCCTGAAATAAGAACAGGATGCTATTTTTTAATAAACCCAGAGGACACATTAAAAAAATCTTAAGGGCGCCTGGGTGGCTCGGTCGGTTGGGCGTTCGACTCCGGCTCAGGTCATGATCTCACAGCTCGTGAGTTCGAGCCCCGCGTGGGGCTCTGTGCCGACAGCTCGGAGCCTGGAGCCTGCTTCGGATTCTGTCTCCCCCTCTCCTCCCCTCCCCCACTCTCAAAAATAAATAAACATTATGAAAAATTAAAAAACATAGTAGCAGAAAGTATAAACACATAAAAATAGTGTAGAAAAATTAAAAAACCCGGTAGATAGTTTAGAAGATAGAGGTGGGGAAATCTTCCAGGAAAGAGAGCAAAAAGAAAAAGAAATGAAAAATAGGAAAGAAAAGGTGAGAACACGAAGGCACTCAAGGGCATCATTTAAGAAACAATTAGAGGGGCGCCTGGGTGGCGCAGTCGGTTAAGCGTCCGACTTCAGCCAGGTCACGATCTCGCGGTCCGTGAGTTCGAGCCCCGCGTCGGGCTCTGGGCTGATGGCTCAGAGCCTGGAGCCTGTTTCTGATTCTGTGTCTCCCTCTCTCTCTGCCCCTCCCC
>NW_024412428.1:6468969-6488356 GCF_014898765.1 Herpailurus yagouaroundi
AAAGAAACAATTAGAGACGAAGACTTCTGACTGCAGATCATGGGTTTCCAGAATACGTGAGCCCACTCCGCCTGGTCCAGTGGTAAAACAGGCCACAGCAAGACACAGCGCTACATATCCCTAGAAAATTCCAGAACACTAGGGGGAAGAAGAAGATCCTAAAAGTTTTGGAGCCCTTGGGGATTACAAAATCCACGCCTAGGAGCGCCTGGGTGGCGCAGTCGGTTAAGCGTCCGGCTTCAGCCAGGTCACGATCTCGCGGTCCGTGAGTTCGAGCCCCGCGTCAGGCTCTGGGCTGATGGCTCAGAGCCTGGAGCTTGTTTCCGATTCTATGTCTCCCTCTCTCTGCCCCTCCCCTGTTCATGCTCTGTCTCTCTCTGTCCCAAAAATAAATAAACACTGAAAAAAAAATTAAAAAAAAAATCCACGCCTAAAGGATATATATATATATATATATATATATGTATATGTATGTATATGTTTATTGCCTGATGCGGGATTTGAACTCATGAATCGTGAGATCATGACCTGAGCCGAAAGCAAGAGTTGAGGCTTAACCAACCGAACCACCCATTAATAAGTTCTATAGAAGAGTAACCTAGTATTGTCAGTTTATAACCGTTTAGGAGAACGGAAGGAGAAGTGTGTGTGCACGTGTGCGTGTAGGTGTTAATCTTCATATTCGGTTTGGGAAAATCAAGAGAAAAGGAAACAGCGCTGTAAGACCATGATTTAGAGATGTCATGTAAATGAACACACCAAAAAAAAAAAAAAAAAAGCAAAAAAAAAAAAGCTAAGATGAATGTAACATAGTCGCTTCTGGAATACCAGAAATTGAAGGGAGCCTGGGGGTGGGGTAGGGTTCTCCATGCCATTCAGAGGCATGTTGCTTTGTTAAATGCAAGAAGCCTTGTTAAACGATTAGCTCTCGGTTCCCCAGAAACAGACCCTGAGACTCGGACTTGTGCGCAGGATTTAACAAGGAGACACTCCCAGGGGAACCAGCAGGGCAGGGGGAAGTCAGGGCCAGACTCAGCCTGACCCTGTGGCAGGCAAGATCCCTGGGCTGGTCTGTCCCGAACCGCTGGCTGGGGGCCAGGGTCTCCCACGGGCCCACGGTGGGGGAGGCTCCCGCGGCCCCAGGGCGCGCCTCTGGGGAGTCCTGGCCGCCAGCACCCAGAAGGATGGTGTCAGGCCTCAGAAATGTAAAAGGACCTGGGTGGTGGCCTTTAGATAGCTAGAGGTCCTAAAAATAGAGTTCAAAACTCTCCAAGTTGTATCTCCAGCCAGACTTTTCCAGACTTCGCTGGGATGGGCAATAAACCCACTTGTTCAATTACAGGGGCTCTGGAGGGTGCTGAGACAGCCTTCCAGGGAATATTTGCCGTTGTTGTTTTTTCGGGTACCCCGATACCTCAGTGTGTACTTTTAAGCACGGGGTGGGGCTCTTCCTCGAACCCCTGAAATCACTCCACGGAGACGGCTATGCCTTCCCAGCTGGTCTCAGCACCATGAGCGGGCCGCCGCTCAAGAAATTTACCCTTATTATTTTTATTTTTATTCTTTCTTTTCTTTATTTTTATTTTTAAAAGATGTATTTATTTGGGGGAGAGTGCAGGTGGGGGAGGGGCGGAGAGAGGGGGCAGAGGATCCGCTGCTAACAGTAGCGGGGCTCGAACTCGCGAACCGCGAGATCATGACCTGAGGTGCAGCCGGACGTGCAACCGCCTGAGCCACCCAGGCGCCCCAGTTTATCCTTACTATTTATTGTCATCTCCCTGAAGCAGTTTAAATAGAAACAACAGTGCTTACGTAATTCGTCGTCCAATTATAATATTCAAACAGAACTTTTTGGCAAAGACAACCAGCCACCAAAGGTTCTTAAAGGCTCAAGGTGATTTGAAAGAAAAAAAAAAAGTTCTTCCACTTTCTCCAGAGGACACTGAGGCCCTTTCTTCCGGATTTACATACTTTCGTTGCTTGCTATATA
The DNA here is from genome assembly GCF_014898765.1 of Herpailurus yagouaroundi. Classification (NCBI taxonomy): domain Eukaryota; kingdom Metazoa; phylum Chordata; class Mammalia; order Carnivora; family Felidae; genus Herpailurus; species Herpailurus yagouaroundi. Next base: position 6,470,960 of record NW_024412428.1, read on the forward strand.
GAAGCTTAATAAAAAGTATGTGTGTGATGATGATGGGATTGAAACTCACGGAGAGCCTTTTTTCCTGCAACCCAGCTGTAAGCAAGGGGAAATCTCACGCCGATGTTTTTGTGCCTTTTACCACTAAAATGGCACTGGCCCAGGTGGCCCGACTGTGGCTGCCGTGGCATCTCACACAGATATCCCCAATAAATATCTGAAAGAACCAACCTGAAGCCATTACGAGCAGGCTCACTCCCATGATCACAGATACTATAAACACGTGAGGCTCTGTGGCGATTATTCGGTGCCAGATGGTAAATCTGGGTGGGGGGGAGTAAGCAAGCCACGCGTCTATGGTCAAGATTTATTGTCACACGCGATCGCACAGGAGAACGTGCTCCCTTCTGAGACGACGGTGCTTCCTCTCCTGGGCTGCCCGCCCTTTGGGATGTTGGAGGACGCCACTGAGCTGGAGGCAAGCCATTCGAAATAGTCGCTGACTCCAGGACTTAAGACGACGGCGACGACAACAACAAAAAAACAAGGGAAAGATCGAAAATTCTAAACCAAGTTGCTGGCTCTGTTTAGTGTCAGCTGCCCTAAACATCACTTGCGAAAAATCTTTTTCTATTCAACCTCTGGAGCAAGAAATTCTTTTTTTTTTTTTTTTTTTAAGTTTTTTTAGTTATTTTGAGAGAGAGAGAGAGAAAGAGAGAGCATGAAGCGGCGGGGGTGGGGGCGCGTGGGAGCAGAGAGAGAATCTCAAGCAGTCTCCGTGCTGTCAGCCAAGAGCCCGATGTGGGGCTCAAACTCACGAGCCGTGAGTTCATGACCCGAGCCGAAACCAAGCGTTGGACGCTTAGGCGTCTGAGCCACCCAGGCGCCCCCAGAACAGGAATTCTTAACGTGGGCTCCAACTCCGTGGCTCCATGAGATTGTTGGACAATTTTTTTCTGCTCAGATGTGTATTTACTTGGGAGAGGACCCTGGGGACGACCTCCCGGTGGTAGTGGTGGGCAGGAAGGCGACAAAGGGAGAGTTTTTGGTGAGCAGTGGAATATGTTTTTTGTACATTTGGCGTATAAATCAGCTCCCTTAACCTCATCTCCAGTGGGGGAAAGAATGACAAAAGGCTGGGAAAGCCAAGCAGAACCATCATTTCATCCATTCTAGCTGCAAACGGATGAAGGCATTTCTCTTTATATAGGAGCAGGGACCTAGGCAGGCGCGGCGACAGCTGTCCCTACCTGTGCTCAAATCCCTATGCCTCCCGAACGAACGCAGGGGACAGATAAGTGAGATCGTGCATGTAGAGTGCTATAGAATTGGGCCAAAAATTGACCTCAGTGATTGAGAAGAAGAGGGGGGAATGGTATTTCAAAGTCAACGTACAGGACACAGGGAGCCCATGAAGCACGTGAGGGAAAGTAGAAGATGAAAGCGTCATCAGCTAGAAAAGCGATAGTTTCGTCTTTTAAAAGTTCAAGGCAAAAATTAATGTTTCCTATGAACTGCTTTCGGGACCAAGAGACGTTCCACCGAGCGAAATGTCACAACACGTCCCGCTGTTGTTTCTGCTGCTTCTTGGCATTAGTGGGAAACACACTGACTTAGCTCGGAAGTACCTGTTGGCATCTACGACGTGCCGGGCCGCGTGCCGGATGGCAAGAAATAAGGCTGGGAGGCTTCTCTTGCAAGGCTTGAGGCGTTGGGACTCTGTCCTGAAGCTAAGGGACACCGCGGCGATCCCTGGCACGCGGGAAGGACCCGTTGGCAGTCATGCGGAGGAAGGATTGGAAAGAGTGAGCCCGGGTGCAGGGCGCACCTGGAGATCGGGTGAGACGATGGTGGGCTGGACCTCGAGGCTGGCAGTGGCGGTGAAGGGAGCGTGAGGAATTGTGCCCCTAATGTAAACCCCAAACCCCTGAATGTGTGCCTCCTCACCTCTGCCACAGGTGTGTCTGGTGGGGCAGGGCACAGAGCTGGTGGAAGGATTTATCAAACACAAAAACCTTGCATTGGGCTGTGGGTGGAAACCGCACTGCTCAAGCACCTGTCCCCGCGGGTGATCAGAGGGCAATTAGGCGTCGCTTGTCAGATGGAATCTGGCCACTCCAGACTAGAAAGGATTTGAAGTGAGAGGCAGTGATTAAGCCTGGCCTGTGGCGGTACCCCGGTGGGCCAGTCACAGCTGCGGGAACACTGATGGTCAGACGGAAGCTGGAGGAGGGCGAATTAGAGAAGCCAGCTTGGAACGGCATGGTGAGCACCCAACCAGGGAGGAGAAGGTACTGGGTTTAAGCCCTGAACACTGGATCGCTCCGGGGGGACACGCAAAGAACGGGTGCCGAGAGAGGGCAAGGAATCTGTTGGCACAGCACAGCTGGGAGCAAGGACGAAGCTACAGGTGACAGCCCGGGGGGACCTCTTTGAACTGGCCAATTAGACAATCAGTGACTCCTCAAGGCTCCCTGGGAGATGGCCAGTAGGGCGAGAATGTGGCCGAGGGGTGGAATCTCTCTTGCTCAATCCGAAGGCAAAGCGGAGGGACCTTTACCTAACCATTGACTTCCAGCTCACTTTGGGTTGACCTTGGCCAATGTAATGGTGGCCAGCCATCCATTCATTTTTTGTTTGAGCCAATATTTGAGAACCCAGCGTCAGGTTACGGACGTGTAGCGCTTCGTGGTGTTCACACGGATCGCAGGAATGATGGCGATAAGAGCTAACATTCCCTCCGAGCCATGCGTTTGGCCACATGCTTTATATTCGTTTTCTTGTTTAATCCTCACAACCTGTGAGGTAGGTACTGTGGTCCTTAATTGACTGGTGAAGAAACTGAGGTACGGAGAGGTTAATTAACCTGCCGAGTTCTCCTTACAACGGCCCCGTGAGGGAGGTACGGCAGGGTCTCCTCTATGTTATAGATGAGGCAAACTCTTCTTTGGGAAGAGTTTTCCAAAGTCAGACTCCAGTGGTTAGTGGTGATTGGGGCCCAACCCAAAGGTCTTTCTCACCGCAAGCCTAGAAAAAGAAGAAAGAGAATGTGGTTCTACTTCTTGAAGTTAAAGGTATGTTTCAGGCAGGATGTTCTGGTTCCTTGCCTGAGCCAAAGGGCAGTGGCTCTGGCTAACCACCTTGGCTGTGCTGGACGGGTCCAAGAGAACTCAACCCTGGAGATAAGGGTAAAACTGGGATTAAAAAGAACCACACGTTGAAGGTCTTCCAGAGCGGGACACATTTGGGCTATTTTGCCCAGCTATCACCACAACTACATTGATTCTTGTCACACCGTGCATCTGGCTTGGTTAAGAAGAGACTTGTACAATGGCTGGATGCCATGTCAAGGTCCCCTCTCCGGTCAGGACCCTCTTTGTTCAGATGCTCTCTCCTTGTGTCAGTTCGGGACCACCAAGCCTAGAGCAGTCTTGTGCAGTGCAAGATTCCGACTCTATGTGTCGGTTATACTGCATCACAAATTACCCCCAGACTCAATGGATTAAACCAACACATATTGATTACCTTACAATTTCTGTGGGTCGGGAATCTAGGCATAGCTTTACTAGGTTGCCTGCTGCGGGGGCCTCTCCCAGGCTGCAGTGAAGGAGTCAGCCAGGGTTAGGGTCTCATCTGAAGGTCTGACCAGAGAAGGATCTGCTTCTATGCCCATATGGTTGTTGGCAAGATTCAGTTCCTCTTCAGTCCTGTTGGACTGAGGGCTTCAGCTCCTACTCGGCTGTTGGCCAGAGGTCACCCTCAACTGTTTGCCGTAGGCTTCTCCAACATGGCAGTGTGTTTCGTCAAAGTGTACAGGCCAAGAAAAGGAGGAGAGCCTGCTGGGAAGACGGGAGTCCCAATATTTTGTAACCTCATCCTATCCCATCACCTTTGTTTTATTCTTTGAGTTAGAAGCAACCCACAAGGTCCAGTCCGCACTCGAGGAGAGGGGTAATTACCCAAGGACATGAATACCAGGAAGCAGTGATTACTGGGGGCTATCACAGAGGCCTGCCAACCACAGGTGTATCTTGAGGGTGAAAGGCAGAAGTCAGCAGCAAATGGGGGAAAAAATTAAAGACTGCTATTTTTGGATGACCTATTATGTGCTGAGCCCTGTGCTGAGCACCACACGAGAATTAACTGCCTCATATAATTCTCACAACAACCCTGTGGCATATATATATAATTATTCCCATTGTACAGATCACACAAAGTCCAGAGGGATTCAACAACTATCTTAAGGTCAAAGAGGAAATGGTAGAGCCAGGGTTCAAAGTTGGATCTGCCAAACTACAAAGCCCATCCGTCACGGAGTTTCCTTTTTGCCTGTGCATTCAGATGTCTCCTACTTGTCTCTTTGTCTCTGGTCTCATGGCCACCCCGTTGAGCCCGGACCTCCCGCTCTGTTGACAATAATACACCATAGGGTGCGCCTTTCTGACTCCAGGACTCTCCCTTCTAATCCTACCCTCTTTTGCTTTAGTACCATATTTGTTAGTGGTAGAAGGTCTGAGTATTGTTGCAGGAACTGAAGGAGAACTGGGGAGATCTGGAGGAGTTTGGGGGAAGAAAGCTCTGAGCAGAATTCTCTCCCCGTGGTTGGGGCGTGGCCCAATTTGATCCCCAAATACTCTTCTTCTGATGGGATCGTAGCTGACCATGGCAACTAGAAGGATCAGGGCCTTCCTTGGCCGTAACTGAAGATGGGAAGGTGAAATCAACGTTGATGGGCCATTTAATAAGTGCAGGGGGTGAGAGAAGGGAAGAAGCCATGGGTTCAGTCAGCTGGGGGGATGGCGGTCCCATTCATTGGGACCAGAAGACCCTGGAGGAGGGGCGGAGGAAGAGGAGAGAAGTTGTGAATATGCTGAGTTTGAGGGTCTGTGGGTGTTAGACAGTTTTAAGGGTCGACTGTTCATTTTGCTGGGTATGATAATAGAATGAAGATATAATTACAAAATTATAATAAGCAGGGTGCCTGGGTGGCTCAGTCGGTTAAGTGACTGACTTTTGATTTTGGCTCAGGTCGTGCTCTCACGGTTGTGAGACTGAGCCCCACGTGGGGATCTGTGCTAACCCTGTGGAGCCTGCTTGGGATTCTCTCTCTTACCCTCTCTCTCTGCCCCTCCCCTGCTCTCTCTCTCTCTCTCTCTCTCTCTCTCTCAAAATAAATGAATACACTTAAAAAAATACTCCAGCAGACTCTTAAATACAGAGAACAAACTGAGGGATGCTGGAGGGGTTGTGGGTGGGGGGGATGGGCTAAATGGGTAAGGGGCATTAGGGAGGACGCTTTTTGGGATGAGCACTGGGTGTTATACATAGGGCTCAAATCACTGGAATCTACTCCTGAGATCATTATAGCACTATATGCTAACTAACTTGGATGTAACTTAAAAAATAAACACACACATAAAAATAAAAAAATAAAGAGAAAGTCAAAAAAATACTCTAGCCAAAAAAAAAAAAAAAAAAAAGCGGGGGGGGGGTTGGGGCTGGGGGCAGTTAGAATGGCAACAAATGAGGTCCATTGGGGTTCTCTGTACTCTTCACTCTATTTTTATGTAGGCTTGTAATTTTGATGATGATGAAGAAAATGATGATGGTGGTGATGGTCAGGGAAAGAGGAGGAAAGGCACAGACTCTTCCTTTAACTTGGCTGTGAAGGGAAGAAGTGAAATCATGCAATGGTTAGGAGAGGCATAAGGACATAAAGGAATTTTGTTCGGTTGGTTGGTTTTGTTGTTTTAAAAAAAAATTTTTTTTAGTGTTTTATTTAATTTTAAGGGAGAGAGAGAGACAGAGTGTGAGCAGGGGAGGGGCAGAGAGAGCCAGAGACACAGAATTGGACGCAGGCTCCAGGCTGAGCTGTCAGCCCAGAGCCTGACACGGGGCTCGAACCCACAAACCGCAAGATCATGACCTGAGCCGAAGTCGGACACCTAACCGACTGAGCCACCCAGGAGCCCTGGTTTTGGTTTCAAAGATGAGATACTGGAGCATGTTGATTGGCGGAGGGAAAGCGCTCGTGAAGAGAATGTACAACTCAGCCATTGCCGCAAAATTGCTACCTAATAACTCATCCCACGACCCAATGGCTCGCAATCATTTACGGCCAAGATGCATAGACCGGTGGAGGGTCAGCTGATGTAGGCTGATCCACGCTGGGTTCAGCTGGGATGACTCAGCTTTGTTCCTCATGTCTCCCTTTTCCCTTGCCAGGCTCAAGCAGAAATGTCCTTTGTGGCAATGGCAGAAGCCTGAGGCAGCCACACACAAGTTCTCTTGTGGCCCAAGCTTGGAACCCGCACGGTGTCACTCTCAGAAGGCCAAAGCAAGTCTCCCAGCTGAGCTTAGCGTCGAGGAGAGAGAAAATGTCTCCAGCCCCCTTCATGGGAGGAGCAAAGCCACGTGGCAAAGAGTGGCGAAAAAGCTGGGGCCAGTGAATGCAATCATCTAGCTAAAACAGGTATATCAGAATTCTGTCTCTGTTACCCTTTTGGCTTGACCTACAAGAGGCATAGTCTCATCCCTTCCAGGCTGACGCCGTTTGGGCTTGGGGAAGAGAGCCTGAACGTCAGGTGGGCCTGAGCTTCTCTTTCGGGAATGAGTAGCCGTGGGGAGAGAAGGGGCCAGACCACGTAAGGTCAGGGCTGCTTGGGTTGCGCCAAAGCCTTTGGAAAACCCCAGTTACAGGGGCAGAAACTCAGAGTCTCATCGAAGAGCTGATCTGCAGAGAAGAGTGAAGAGGCATGCAGCCCAGAGACGTGGGGCTGTGAGGGCATGAAGCCTCGGAGAGAAAGGGGGCAGGAAAAAACATGCACACACGGGCACACTTATACATAGGTGCACACGCAGGCACCCACGTCCACGGGAAACCAGTAGTTTCCCGGACTAGTCTAACAGATGCCCGGAGAGAGGCTAAGGAGGACAGCAGACCCAAGGAGCGACAGACTGAGAAACAGACTGCAGATGACTGTGATTCTTAGGCGTTTTTCTGCAGTCAGTGCGGAGAGATTCCCTTGAACGCTTTCCCTAAATCTCTTTTCACGTAGATTAGTTTGAGCGGGATTATGTTCCTTGTGCACAAAGATTCCTTGGTGAAGACGTTCATGCCGGACCTTTAAGATCTCACTTTGGGGCGCCTGAATGGCTCCGTCGGTTGAGCGTCCGGCTTCAACTCAGGTCATGATCTTGCGGTTCGTGGGTTCGAGCCCCGCGTCGGGCTCTGGGCTGACAGCTCAGAGCCTGGAGCCTGCTTCGGATTCTGTGTCTCCTTCTCTCTCTGCCTCACCCCTACCCATGCTCTGTCTATTTCAAAAATAAATAAGCATTAAAAAAATTAAAAAAAAATGATTTCATACAATGGTTCATGGCTGTGCCCATTTAACTAACAAATAATGTTAGCACCCAGGGCACACAAGTCACCTTGCCACTGGATATTCAAAATATGATTCGGACTCTGCCCTTATGGAGATTAAATCAAGATGGGGTAACAGGAAATTATATGCCTGAATAGTTAAAGATAACCCAGCACATTTGAGAACCGTCTACTCAGTGCTACAGAAGGAAAGGGTTGTAGAAGTTCAAAGGCAGAAAATATGGGTGGGGGCTTGAGTTATTAAATAAGGCTTATCTAGAGGAAGTAGGATCTTATCTGGGCTGAGAATTGTGTCCAAGGGAGGAAGGAGCCTGCCGGGGGGGGGGGGGGGCTGAGCTCAGGGCCCCCATTTCTCACCTGAGTGCTGTTACTTGAACTACAGGCATAATAGCTAAGAGGACTCAAAATGCTTTGCAATTACCAGTCTTGCACACTGAAACCCATAAAATCTTAGATGTTTTAGGGAGGTGATGCTGGCAGCCTCATGAGAAGGGGTTTAAGGTGCCTAGGTCCAGAGCACAGAAAAGCTAGACAGAGCATGAGAAGAGGAATGGACAGGACAGGTGTATAAGTCAGCCAGGCCAGTGATGGGCAGAGAAAGGAGGACGACCTGGGGCTCTGATTTCACAAGCGTGGGCGGAGACCCCAGCTGTCATCATTTCCAAAAGCTCCTGGGTGACTCTAACATGCAGCCAGGGTTGAGAACCACTGTTCTAAAAAATATATATTTTTTATGTTTATTTATTTTTGAAAGAGAGAGAGAGAAAGGGGTGGGGGGCAGAGAGAGAGAGAGAGAGAGAGGAAGAGACAGAATCCGAAGCAGCTCCAGGCTCTGAGCTGTCAGCACAGAGCCCAACACGGGGCTCGAACGCGTGAACCGTGAGATCATGACTGGAGCCGAAGTCAGACACGTAACTGACTAAGCCACTCAGGCACCCCGAGAACCACTGTTCTAAGATTTCATGAGTGGGAGACAGAATTCTACTACTGTTGCCTGGGAGAGAGAGAGGGAAGGAGGTGTAAACAGAAGGAGATGGTAAGATTGTTTGCTTGGTGTTAAAATAAAAAAAAAGGTGCATTTGTCACTTAGAAATGTGGGACATTGGAAAAAACGCATTGGGGAGCAAACTGCAGAGAGCACGAGGTGGAGCAAAGGATCTGTTCACAGGAAAGAAAGAGAAGAAACAAAGGCATGACCTGGATCCTGGTAGCTGCTTAACATGCAGTGCTGTTGGGAGAACTGAAAGTTGGTGGTAAACGGGGCTAGCACAGGGGCATGTAACAAATGCAACTGTCGGTTCATATAATGTCATTCATTCCCAAAACGGCGGTAATTAACAGTCCACTTGAAAGGGGAGAAAGATTCAAAGAGCTCAGGGAGGTACCCTGCCACGCCCATGCACAGTAGGAGCAGAAAGCCAGATCCAACACAAAGGAAACCATTTGAGACTCTGGGAGTTGTCAGACCGAGGGATGTGTGTGACCTTGTCCCATGGAGCGGGGCTAGAGCGGCAATCAAGAAAAGCAACAGGTGCACCCACTTCCCGGACGCCCTGGTACAGTCCTCATGACATTCTGAGACAGGCGTTATGATCATCATCTTCACTGTACAGATGACGCGACTGAGCTCAGGAGCGAGTACGATGTGAGGATCCCAGATCAGGGCTGGGCGGCAAGCCCCGGGCTTGTTTTCAAAACTGCGCTTCTCTGCAGAGACCTGTTCATCACCTTCTGATAAGGACCCGCTTAACGATTTGGAATGATGCAAGATGTGAACAAGCCACACCCGGTGGATCATCAGACAATCCATCCTGTCATTGTTACCCTCATCCAAGGACATCCTTAAACAAGTGATCCTGGTAAAACCAAGACACCTCCATTCACTCAAGCCTCTGAAACGGCGCTTCTCAAATTTGAACGTGCACCACACCCCCTGGAGATTGCGCTGATTCAAGTAGGTCTGTGGTTCTGATTTCTCATGATGCTGCCCGTCCGCAAACCACACTCGGAGCAGCAAGGTCTCAGGGCACTGGTTCCCCAAATTTCCTGCACACCGGAATCCCTAGGGAGTTTCCAAAAATTGTGGCTTAGTTGGTCCGGGGTATGTTCTGGGCTCACAATTTGTAAGAGATTCTAAACGTGCCGACAACTTTTGGAACCAAGTATAAAGCATGCCAGGAAATCTATCCATAAAAAAGACAAACTAATAATGTAATTTAAGTTATGCTTTATAGAGAATGGTGGCGGGCGGAAAACAGGTCACAAATCAGGGGCGCTGGGGAAGCGGGCCCCTTACAGCCAGCCCATCAGGGAAAAGCGCCTCTCGCTGGGGAAGAGGAAGCCGCGGCCGCAGGCACCGCGAGCAAGCTCCACCCAAAGTGGGTGGGCGCGGCCGGCGAGCGGCTCCCTGGAGCATGCGCAAATGCGGCGCCGGCGCGGGGCGGGGCCTGTTGTGCGCGCGCGCGCCGGCGCTCCAGTTCCGCCTCTCCGGGGTCGTGCTCCCGGAAGTCCGGCGGGGTCGCGCGTGGGAGCCTCCGGGAGTGGAAGGAGCGGGGTCCGGCGGCGGCCGCGCGCAGCCGTTCGTCGCCCGTGGCTCGGCACGTGGCTGAGCGCCCGCTGAGGCGTCCTGGAGCCGCAGGCCTCGGTCGCCGAGGCGGTGTCATCCCTGACCATCGCCGACGCCTTCACCGCGGCGGGCGAGAGCCCCGCCCCGCCGCCCTCCGCGCTCAGTAGGAGGTTCATCTGTTCCTTCCCCGACTGCAACGCCAATTACAACAAGGCGTGGAAGTTAGACGCGCACCTGTGCAAGCACACGGGGGAGGTAACGGGGCCGCCGGCCCGGCCACGGAGGGGTGTGGCGTCCGGGCCCGGGGACTCGGGATGGGGTGGCCCGCCAGCTGGGCTGTGTCCCAGAGGCCCCGGGGCAGCGTGTGGCTGCACAAGCCTGTGCGAGACCTATGCCATAGTCTTGGCAGCCTGGATCACAGAGGCGAACCAGCTCTGCCTTAGGTTAGGGAGGAGCCGAGGAGAGGTAGACAAGTTCTGAGACCCAAAGACAGCCTTGCCATGGGCTCCAAGCACCCTGAGCCGCTGCTTCTCGTTTGATCTTGAGGCTTGGTCCGTCACCGTCTCCTGATAATCTGTAAATAGGTGCAGAGGAAGGATTCATTTACTCGCATGCTTTCTACGCCCTCGACCCCCAGCAGACACCTGCCTTAATCCCTGGCCTCCTGGAACTGGAACGGGGAGGGGGGGGTAACGTCTTAGTACTGGAGGTTCTGCAAGCAGCATGCGTTCATTCCTTCACAATCCAGTACCTTTTTAGCTCTGATGGGCGTAGTCGACAAAACAAAAGGCTCCTGCTGTCACCGACCTTGTCCTTGAATGGGGACAAAGGAGTAAGTAGGAATGAGACGCAGTAAATTGAGGGCTCCTGGAGGATGGTCAGGAAAGGTCTCTTTTGACCTGAATGAGAAGGAAGGGATCCAACCGGGAAGACACAAGGGAAAACAGTCCCGGTGGAAAGAAACTGCAAAAGGACCTGTGATTGTGATCGAGTTGGGGGCCGTATAAGAGGAGGTCGGAGAAGCAGGTGTGGTGGGAGCATTTGTAGGCCAGGGTGCAAATAGGGTTTGGAGTTTGGGTTTTCTTTTGAGGGCAGTAGGAAGCCTTTGGAAGATGGCAGTTGGGGAAAGGGAAGCTCATGGAGGCCAGGGAACCTGCCCAGTTTCCCAGTGTCAGTTCCCAGCTGACACTGCCTCAGCTAAAGCCCTTTACTTCTTTTTTTTTTTTTTTCATTTTTATTTATTTTTGGGACAGAGAGAGACAGAGCATGAACGGGGGAGGGGCAGAGAGAGAGGGAGACACAGAATCGGAAACAGGCTCCAGGCTCTGAGCCATCAGCCCAGAGCCCGACACGGGGCTCGAACTCACGGAGCACGAGATCGTGACCTGGCTGAAGTCGGACGCTTAACCGACTGCGCCACCCAGGCGCCCCTAAAGCCCTTTACTTCTTAATCCAGGGACCCGCAGCCCCCGCCTTTGCTCCCAAACCTACCTAACTTCCGGGCCGTTCCTTCGTGTGACCTCATGGCTCCCTACCCTCTCTGCCATTGGAAGGTTGACCATTTCCTCCAGCTCTTTTCTACGCGGACCGTTTGCACTGCTCCTTTCTGTCCCGGACTTTACCCGTGCCACCAGCTGTCTTGGCAGTCTTGCCCAGTGACTGGCTCCCCTCGGAGCGGCCGCTGTGTTCTCCTTCCTGTCCTTTCTCTTGCCCATTCTGCCCCTCAGCCTCTGGGTTCTGAAACCAGTATGTCCAGGGAGAGAAGCACATGGTCACTTTTATGTCCCTCTCTGAGAAACCCTGGGGCAGCGTGAGCCTCCTGTCCCCTCTGTGGGTCGCCCCCAGAGCCATGGCCCAGGGGAAGGACAGATTGTGTCCTCGGGGCATGGGAGCGGTAGCCCTGCACCCCCCTCCCTCAGCTGCGCCTCTCTCAATGAATTGCACTTTCTTTAAAACAAAAACAACGACAACAAAAAGAATGGCAAATATTGTGCAAAATTCTGTGGATCTTCCCCTGGTAATTCAGTTCTTCTGTCTTCCAGTCTACTTGCTTTGTTACTAGCACTGACATTTGAGGCCTCGGTACCTCCCCCCTGGACTGCCATGGGGCTATGTTTTTCATAGGTAAATAAACCACACTGGTTATTTGGGGGATGTGTTTCGACTTTTCCTGTAGGTTCAGAATGGAGACCCCCTCCTCCCACCTCCTGGGTCCCAAGCGGTGGTCGCAGTGAGGCTGCGAGCGTTTTCCTATGGGTGTGTCAGGCCTTCTCTTAGCACAGACCCTGGGATTGTCCGGGATGAGAGGGAACCCGCACCTTCCTCTGCCATAGGCTTTCAGCGGATAAAAGCATGCAGTGGTGGCGATCTGTGCACATCGGCCAACGCTAACAGCACACAAGTCATCTGTAAGGGGCTTGCTGTGGACGCTTGCTGTCGGGTTGGGAGCACGTGAACGGTGCTGTTACCGTGAAGGCCACCCGCTAAGTTCGTGTGTGACTGACGGGGCAGGATCTGCTGCACCGACTTCGGGAGGCAGTTGTGGCCTTTGTGTAACTCAGTGGAAACCATCCCTGGAGGCAGAGTCCCTGCCTGGCTAAAATGTCCCCTACATGTTTTAGGTCTTTAAATGGTACCAGAGATACTGACTGGGGCAGGAGTGACATGTTTTTTTCTTTCCTTCCTGCTAGAGACCGTTTGTTTGTGACCGTGAAGGGTGTGGCAAAGCCTTCGTCAGGGACTACCATCTGACCCGCCACGTCCTGATTCACACTGGGGAAAAGCCATTTGTGTAAGTAGAGAACAGTCTTACGGCCTTTAAAGAGGTTGCTTTTGGCATACAGACCTGGTAAGAAAGTAGATTGTTAACTCGTGAGGCCAGGGATGTGCAGTGTCCTTCACTTGCACTTCCTGGTACAAGAGGAGCCTGGGTTTCGAACGTGTGGAAGAGAGGAGGGGTGTGTGGGGCACTCGTGAGGACTTCAGGAATGAGTCTGTCTGAAGTCCTCCTAAGTTGGCATCCTCTCTCCTCCCTTTAACGTGTGTACTAAGTGGGACACCCTCCTCGAGAAACACTCCGCTCAGACTAGATGGGGTCATGGTTCCCTGGCAGATTCTTGGCCCTGCACTGAACAGGGTCTTTATGAACCAATAAGCTGCTGGGAGAAGAGACAGAAGCATAAAGGAGTAGAGCTTTTAATAGCTGATCTTGTATTTCTTCAGATCGAGCCGCTTCACCTCTCCCATACCAGGCTTAATTGTATTTTCCTTGGAGTTGCTGATTATCTCTGAAAAGGGTGGAGGTGTTGCTTGTCTTTTAAATCGGCTTCTTTAAAGTAGCGGGTCTCAAATATAGGGAGCGTGAGAATCACCTGGAGAGCTTGTTAAGGACAAACACAGAGTATTGGATCCCACCCCGGAATTTCTGATTCAGCAGACATGGGGTGGGGCCTGAGAATTTGCATTTCTAGCAGAGGCTCAGGTGATGTTGATGCCGTTGGTCTGGCACCCACACTTTGAGAACCACCGGACAAAATGTTCCGTGAAAACACGGAGTTTTCATTGGAAAAAGAGTAACGACTTTACAGATCCCCAGAGCTACATCCGGGAGACCACGTCGAAAAACAGCTGTTTGGCACGTCCTGCAGATGTTAGAATGTGGTATCCCAAGTGTGTTCTATGAGACAGCTCCTTGAGCAGTGAGGTTTTCTAATGAGCTGAGTTCACTTCTTCCAGTTTTAAGAGGATGATGCATGTGAGGCGTCTCACGTCTCACTAAGGTCCAAACAGTCTGAGGCAGGGGAGGTGTCAGTTGCTGGCACGGGATCGTCTTCACTGCCCTTGTCCATGTGGAGAGCCACCTCCATCTGACCAGCGTGCTGGCCAGCGGGAACGGGACAAAGTCCTGAGGGGGCAGACGTGTTCAGTTCAAGCACACGGCGTATCACCGAAACAGATGACCCTGAGTGAAGCTTAACGTATTTCAGAATGTGGTTCGACCGGCCCAGCAAAGAGTAACGAAGCGTGGTCTGGAAAATGGGGCCGGGAGAGAGTCTTTGGCCTAGAAGTTTCCCTCCGGGGAATTTATTCTACAGATACACTTGTGGCTGAATTAAATGCCGCTACGAGGTTCTGTGCACGGCATTGGAATCAACCCGTGTGCTCATCAGGAGGGACCGAAAAGTGTATCAACACGGTAGAATCCTAGACAGCCGGAAAAACAAATGCAGGTACCGTCTGTGAAGCCGTGAGTGAGTGTCCAACGGCATATTCATCAAAAGACCACAGTTCAGAAGAGTGGACAGAGGGCTGCCTTCTTGTGCGTAAAAAGGAGGAGGGAGAAGAACGCGGGAAGAGTCTGCATTTTTATCTGCTTCTATCTGTATGAAGCCGAACAGGTCGCCTGTCCTGGCTGGGAGTAGTGGGGAGTCCCGGGTGGGGGGGGGGGGAGGAGGCAAGGGTGAGGGGTGGAAGGAAACTTGCAGCTGTGTCCCTTTTTATGCTTCCTGGTTTCTGAATTAAGCTACCGTATGCTCCTTAAAAAACTGGATCTCCAAGAGGAACTGGGGCTGGACAGATTCCCGGGGTGAATTGGAAAGGGAGGGTTCCCTCTGGAACAGGGCAGCTCGGTGTTACTCCCTTCCGGCTCTCTCTCTGGCCTCTTAATTCCACGTGGCCCAAGTCTCTTGAAGCGCAGCCTGAGCTCTGCTTCCTTCGGCCTTCCTGTCCCTCGTTCTTGTTGGTGGCATCCCTGTGCACCCGATGGCCCTCGGCGAAGGCGAGGCAGCTTCCCTGGACGCCCCGTCCTCGTGGCTGTCCTCTGCAGCGGGCGGGTCGTCAGGTTCTGTCTCTTCTGGTCGGACCCCTGCCCCTCCCCCCGTGGCCGCGGTCGCATTTCAGGCTTTGACTCCGACCTGAATGGTGTTGTCTCTGCCCTAGACGGCTTCCCTTCTTAAAGCTGTGCAGGGTTTAAGTGTTGCTCTCATAACGAAGTCCAGGGTCTTAGCATATTGTGCAAATGACCTTTGCGATCTGGCCTTTTTGTGATCTGGCCCCATCTGCTTGACTCTCAGACATAAAACCCGGTCCGTGCACCACCCTGCAACTTTGCCCGCGTCTTCTGTGCCGCTGCGCCTGCTCTTTGCTCCCGGTCGGGACATTTCTGGGCCCTGTCCTCTTGCCCCACACTGGTGTTGGGTTAAATGCCTGTGTCAGGATTGAAGTCAAGAGTGACAGAAAACCCAGCACAACAGAGGCTCAAACAACACCGTCTCTGTTTCTCCTGTGTAACAGAAACGCTGACATGGACAGCTGGGGGTGTTCCACAGTCAGTAGGACCTGGGCGCCTTGGAACTTGTCACTGCCGTCCTCATCTTGGGGCTTCGACGTCGCGGTCCAAGATGACCTTTGGAGTTCCAGCCATCCTAGGCGTTCCAGCCACCAGGATGGGTGAAGGCGCAAAAGAGGAGTGCCCCCTTTTAGACACTTTGTGGTCGTTGAGCCGGATGGGCCAGAAACAGCCGTGTGGCCACCCCTGATTGCAGGGCAGGCTGGAAAAAGTTCTATTTCTGTTGACCGTGTACCCAGCTAAAAGTCAGCCTTCCGTCCCTGGGGTCAAAACCACCACCCGTTGGTGTCCGTCGTGTTCTCTGCCGCGGCCTCCCACATGCTTCCAGTGGGATCTCCCGCTGCCCCCGCTCGCGGTCAGCCCCCGGTAGACGGCACAGCACGCGGCAGTGTCACCCCGTGTTTACTGGTCCGTGATGGCTGAGATTAGGGCCGTCATAGAAGTCCTGCTTCGTCCCTCAGGCTGAGGACTCACAAGAAGAGCACACGTTTAAAACACAACTTCACAAAGAATTTGGGTAATTCAAGGGCAAGATCTAGAAACACTCATTAAGGGGAACTAGGATGGCTTGGTGATATGCCAGAGGGCATTATGGTTGGTGGTTTTGCTCTAAATACCCATTTCTACCTCTGAACAGAAGCTAAAAGTAGTGTTTTTGAGGGTTTTTTTTTTCCCTTTGGAAATGCAATTTACTTTGACATTTCAAGCAAAATGAAGGTTTTGAGATTCTAAATTAAAAAACAGTTTCGCTTAAACATGGAGTTAAGCCTGAGCAGGGTTTGGGTTTTGGAAGTAATGTCTTGCACCTTCTGTGTGCCCGGCTCATAAAGGACGTGTGATGAACGTGCTTGGTTTCAGAAGCCTGGGTGAAGACGCATCTCGTTCCCTAGTAATCCCGTCAGAGTGAGGCTGACGCTTCAGCTTTAATGCTTTGGAGTTGGTTAAAGTCTGTTTTATACTGTACTTTGGACAGTAGTTTCTTTAAATTTTTTTAATGTTTATTTATTTTTGAGAGAGAGAGAGACCGAGCACAAGTGGGGGGCGGGGAGAGGGAGACACAGAATCCAAGGGAGGCTCCAGGCTCCAGGCTCCGAGCTGTTGGTGCAGAGCCCGACGTGGGGCCCGAACCCACGAACCGTGAGATCGTGACCTGAGCCGAAGTCAGACGCTCAACCGACAGCCACCCAGGCCCCCTGGACAGTACTTCTATAAAGGAGGAGGATGTATACATCTTAAAACTTCTCTTCCCTCGGTTTGTTAATATTTTGATTTATGCAATTTCTTACAGTTGTACAGCTAGTGGCTGTGATCAGAAATTCAACACAAAATCAAACTTGAAGAAACATTTTGAACGCAAACATGAAAATCAGCAAAAACAATATGTAGTAAGTATGAATGCTTTTCTATGCTTAAACTCTCTGCATATTTTTAGGCTTATTGTCTAATGTTCCTAAAGGGCTCATCAACCAGATTTTGTCTGGCAGATACCTGAATTTAGCCCAACTACTAGCTACCATAATAATGGCTTATTTTGAAAGCATCCTTTTTTTTTTTTTTTTTTTTGGCTAATGAAGTTTATTATGGTAGACTGCCCCAAATGAAACCGTTTTGCTGTTTCCAGTGTGTTAAATCTTTAAAGCTTCCTGGCATGGGATTTGACGGTAACTCGCGGGGAGTAGGCAGCAAGTATAAAATCTTCACGGTGTGTTTCTCCTGAGGGAATTCTCTTGTGAACCACTCTTTGATTTTTTCCAAAGTCTAACGAACCTTTATCAAACAGTGCACTTTTGAAGGGTGTGAGAAGGCCTTTAAGAAACACCAGCAGCTGAGGACCCATCAGTGCCAGCACACCAGTGAGCCACTGTTCAAGTAGGTTCTCCACATGGGTGAGGTCTCTTGCATTTCAGGTGGCAGGAAGATTGACACGCAGGGGCGCCTGGGGGCTCAGTCCGACTCTTGGTTTCAGCTCAGATCATGATCTCATGGTTCAGGAGTCTGAGCCCTGGGACAGGCTCCGTGCTGAGAGCGCAGAGCCTGCTGGGGATTCTCTCTCTCTCTCTCTCTCTCTCTCTCTCTCTCTCTCCCTCTCCCTCTCCCTCTCCCTCTCCCTCTCCCCCCCCC
>NW_024412428.1:6488756-6574553 GCF_014898765.1 Herpailurus yagouaroundi
AAAAAAAAAAAAAAAAAAAAAGGTGCTGGCACTTGTCTCTAAGTTTATTTTGTCTCCAGGCTGGCCAGTCACCTGAATTTCACCTGTGATTCGGTCTCAGTTTTAAATCTCCTTTTTATGATTGGTTTGGTCGTGGGGAGAGACTCTGGAGCGGAAAAGGACGAAGTTCACGTCGACCCTGAGGGGCTGCCCCCCGGGAACGGATTGGCTCACGCCTCGTGTGTCGTTCGCCCAGGTGTGCCCATGAGGGATGTGGGAAACACTTCGCCTCCCGCAGCAGGCTGAAGAGACACGGGAAGGTCCACGAGGGTGCGTACGGGGGCCCCTGTGGCGCCAGCTTTGAGTAGACACTAACCGCGACGCGTGCCGGCTGGCCTAACGCTTTGAGCGGAAAGCGCCTTCTCTTCTGTTCCACGGCCACGCTGAGAAACTCGGCACTGTCCAGGCGGGGGCGGCACGCTGCAGCTCGAGGTGTTAGGCTCTCAACCGGAGGCCCGCCTGTCGCCTGTTCACGCACCGCTCTTGTCGCCGTTGGCAGCGAACGCTTTATGCCCTGCGCGAGTGCCTGGCGGTGCGTTACACTTCTGAGTGCGGCGCTCCGGCCGAGGTTGGCTTCGCCACCATCATTTAAATGTCTTCACGACCTGGGTCATTCTTTTCCTTACCGGCACTCGCGGGGCTTGGGTGACAGTTTGAGATTCCGGAGGAATCAGGTCGTAACTTCTTTCAGAAAGACTGGATTAAATTACCTGAATCTGTTCTGTTTCCATGAGGGACGTTTTTATATCTGTATTCCGATTTTCTGAGTATAGAATATGTTTTTGGGTTGTTTTTTTTTTTTAAAACGAGAGAGTAGTAGGTGAAGCCCGAGAGGTAGCCTCGCTCCTTTTGGTTTCACTCTGGTATCTCGTGGGTGAAACACGGGCTGGCCGTTACCCGGACTGATTGTTCCAGCTGCGGTGCTTTGCACAGTGTCCGCTGTCGCCCGCAGCGTTTCCTCTAGGGTCTTATTTTCTCCCTTAGTCGCAGCCCGAGTCTTTTCTGCAGTGCAGAAGCTACCAGATGGTAAGACTTGAGGCGGCCAGGGATGGGCACACAACCACCAAGACTCAGTGTTGGTGGTCTGGCGAATGCAGAGGACCCCAGAGCTCTGAGGAAAACAAGAGGCGAGCACAGAGCAGGGAGGGAAGGGACCGTGAGCCAGCGGCCGGGGAGTGACAGCAGCCGGGAGCCCACGCGCGGTCTACCCAGCTCACTGACCACAGCGGGAGAGGGCACGGCATCCTTCCGTGGAGTCTGCTGAGGTGAAACCCTACGTGCAGTGAACGCCTTGCTGCGCGATCGTTGGGTTTTACTGTAAAACAAACCTTAGTTTTTATTCCCGCCTCCGACGGCTGACAGAACAGAATGGTATTGGGAGGTAGGAGGGCAACTGTATAGGCTTGTAAGTTTCCTTTCCAATGACGAGCGGTGTTTACGCTGAATATTCACAGAAGGCGATGCGCCAATCTGCTTTTTCCTACGCAGGCTACGTGTGCAAAAAAGAATGTTCCTTCGTGGCAAAAACGTGGACAGAGCTTCTGAAACACATGAGGGAAGCCCATAGAGGTGAGGCAGATGTGCGTGGCGCAGTGTGACATTTGCCCCTACGGTTTTGGAGACTGAAGTGCTAGGCGTGTGCCTTAAGACAAAGGCGTTCCCGTGACGTTTGTGAAGCTGGTACCTCGGTGGCCTGGCAGACGCACGGGAGCCGGGGTCCCGGGTCGGGGAGGAGCCGCCGTGCAGTTAGCGGCCGGAAAGTCTCCCGGGGGGGGGGGGGGGGGCGGGCGGGGAGGCGGTGCCTTCTGTACTGGAGGCCGAGGAAGGACACGGGTCTACTTCATCTTGTCCCCTGCCCACGGCCACCAGGCTGAGAACCCCTGCTCCCTGGTAAGGGAATGGAGTGACTCCACGTAATACCCGCACGTGGGAGCATCAAGACCGGCTTCCGAGCAACAGACACTGCAGCCGGTGTTCGGATTTATGATCATCGTGACCTTTTTGGCCCCAAATACCTGCCTTACAAGCTCAGCGTTAATTTGCCCGAGTGGCGATACCCGGGGAAATGGGTTAAGTGTGTGTCTGCTCCACCAGAGGCCATAAGATGTGAAGTCTGCCAGAAAACCTTTAAACGCAAGGATTACCTGAAGCAACATATGAAGACTCACGCCCCGGAGAGGGAGGTGTGCCGGTGTCCCAGGGAAGGCTGTGGTAGGACCTACACGACGGTCTTTAATCTCCAGAGCCACATTCTCTCTTTTCACGAGGAAAGGCGCCCGTTCACCTGTGAGCACGCGGGCTGCGGCAAAACGTTCGCAATGAAAGTAAGTACTCGCCCTCACAAACGCGGTCCTCTAGACCGGCGGCCTCCCGGCGGGGTTCCTGGGAGCCCTGGGTCCCAAGACGGTGTCCCGGGGCCTGCCGATGGGGAAAGCTGGGTGACCCGGACCTTCCCCTCTCGCCTCAGCAGGGGTGGTTCTGAAGTCCGCACAACAACCGGATTCACCCGTGCCAGTGGTTCTCAAAAGTGTGGCCCTTGACCGGGAGCTTCCGCATCACCGGAGAACTTGCTAGAAATGCATATCCTTACCAACCCCCCCCCCCACCCCCCCCGAATCAGAAACTGGGGATGGGACCTGGTAATTTGTGTTTTAACAAACCTCCCAGGTGATTCTTACGTACCTACATTTGAGAACCAGTGGCCTGTGGTACCACATGCCTATTAGGTGTCCTTTTAGACTCACCATCTAGGGATTGAGAAGTGGGCATCAGGACATGAGGGACCTTAGGACTGGAGTCTAGTCTAGATCTGGGTGAGATGTGAACAGGTGAGCACGTGACACTCACTGGAGGGCCCGTGCGGTTCGGCAGGCTCTCTGGCCGGTACTCTTCCAAGCGTGTGCCGTGCGCCACGGTTAAGATGGAACACACAAGTGAGGCAGGCCCAGCGTGGGTGCAGACCGACAGGAGCTCGGAGCTGATCGCAGTCAGCATCATTATCAAGGGCAGGGAGACCGGTCAGGTGTTCCGTTGGTGTTTGGGAATGCTGCTGCCTAGATTCAGTTACAGGAAGCTTCTTCATGAAGCCTGGAATAGCTCATCCAGAAGTGGCTCTCCCCCTCCTCCCCCTCAGGAAGCAACTGAGAAGCCATGGGGGGGGGGGCGGGGCGGGCGGCGAGACTGTCTAAATTCCGAACCTGAGTCCTTGGGAAAGGTAGTGATGAGGTGTAGGATGTGAGGAGGAATTCTGCTCTGGTGGGAGCATCTTTAAGTAGAGGTCAAATCCCTCAACGGTATGTAACAGAAAGAAGGTCGACAGTTTAAAGAACTCGTGAAGTTCTCATATTAATAGGCACCCAAATGGCAGCGTTTCAAAAACATAACTTTTTCTTTTCCCTTCATCGTAGCAAAGTCTCACTAGGCACGCTGTTGTGCATGACCCTGACAAGAAGAAAATGAACCTCAAAGTAAGTTAACTGGGGCCCGCTGTGGGTTTTAAACCCAAAGTGCCCCAGCCGGATGCAGTCTCGGGTACTTTCGGCTCGTCACTGCTGTGTGAGCTGCTCTACTGGGAACGCGATCGCTGGGCTTCACTTTCTTCTAAGGGGGTGCTGGGTGCCTGTTGGGGGGTACAGCTATTAGGTTAGTTGGATAGTTTGATTTTGCGTTCTCATTGTCTCGCTTTCTTATTTCCAAAGGTAAAACCGTCTCGTGAAAAACGGAGTTTGGCCTCTCGTCTCAGTGGATACATTCCTCCTAAAAAGAAACAAGGACAAGCTCATCTCTGCCTACAAACGGAGAGTCACTGAACTGTACAGAAGGCAGGGTGCTCTCGACGGTCGCGATACTTACCCTCAACTGAACACCAGATTGCTTTGCTTAAAGGACCACAGACCAGCCAGCTCAGTTCTTTCCTCCCAGAAGCACATTTTTCTTTATTAAAATCACGGATGCACAACATCTGATTCTCTGTTGTTTCCATTTTCTTTGTTCAAAGGGTCCTCTTTCTGGGCTCCTTGGGTTTCTCTATATGCATTCTCTTCCTTTTTGCTTAAATGACGAAGAACACACATTACAGCTTTCCCTCCCCTAACAGGTTGTGGGCGGGTTGAGAAGGTAGCTATTCCGGGCATAGTTTGGAGTATTTGATTACATATCTCCTCCTAGAAGGGGAGAACGGCCAAAGATTAATTTAAAACCAATGTCTTCGACTCTTTCTAGTGCTAATGCTCTAATACCCATACAAATCTGCATTCTTGATTGAGTTGCTGTTACTTAAGTGATCAGCTCAATCAAAGTGTGCCTTTCTGGTTAAGCAGTCATTGAAACCTGTACCATAACCAGGCAGTTTTACAAACTCCATGGAACTATACTCCCGCACTAAAAGTCGATAGTTTAAAATCCCCGCTGTCAATGGCCCTGAGGGGCTGTGTTTGGCTCCAACTACCCTCTCGGAAAAGAGAAGTACAGAGCGGTGGGTTTGGGCATGGGCAGAGGACCTCCTTATCCCCACAACTGTCAGTCCTGTGCGGTTCCTAACACGCGCTCACAGAGTCATTTGGGAAACACACCCAGTTCAGAGATCCAGGATCAGCTGGGCTGGGTCCTAGGTCTCGGTGATTCTAACATGAACAAGGGTGGAAACCACTGGACCCGTGCTGCCGTTTAGCTGCTGAGTTCTCGGACTCTAAAAGTGAAGTAGATACTCTAGACTGACCCTGGGAGTGTAAACTGATACTTTTCACAAAGACCATTTAACTTTATATGGAAGAATTCTCAGAGGCGTTCATAAATCGTAAATAGACTTTAAAAAAATGAATATGTTTTTCTACTTAATTGTTAGATACCGTACAATTTGTCAAAGGGAAGAGTATACATTACTCTTTCACTAGATCACAAAGTGCAGTGTTTTCACATGACGATACTTACGCTTCAGTGGACAAAGTATATGGAGCGTATGTTTGCATTTTGAAAAGCGAATTGGGAAGCTACTGCCATCACGGGAGAATTCGCCAGCTACTCTGCCTTTACGTTACCCAGACTTTCTACGATTGTTCTTTTAGATCAGCAAACAGAATGAGCAGTTTCTCAGACCTGCTTTCACTTACCATTTTATTTTCCGGCTCTACGTTCTTCCCTTTCTTTATAGTAATTTGAACTCTGTATTTTTTCTCAATCCATTGCTGAATCTGTTTACTCTTTGTGTCCAAATCATGTCGTCCAATATTTGAAGAAAAAGTTAGCTCCTTTGTCAGGGTGGGGCCTAGTTTAAAACAGAGACTTTTTTAGGACTGTTGACTGGTCCCTTTGGGGGGCCTGAGCTGGGTCATGCACACTTCGTGAGATGTGTGGTTGCCACAGGGGCCCGGATGCTCCTCTTCCTGACTTAGTCTGACAGACCGGTGAACACTTTTTAAACAAGGAAAATAGACCTAAAGGTACCAGTTTTTACCTGTCAAGTATCTAGATATGAAATGCTTCCATTTATTAGTACCCTCATTTGGTGACAGTACAAAAGAATGGTCCTTTAAAAGGAACAAGTTTAGGGGCGCCTGGGTGGCGCAGTCGGTTAAGCGTCCGACTTCAGCCAGGTCACGATCTCGCGGTCCGGGAGTTCGAGCCCCGCGTCGGGCTCTGGGCTGATGGCTCAGAGCCTGGAGCCTGTTTCCGATTCTGTGTCTCCCTCTCTCTCTGCCCCTCCCCCGTTCATGCTCTGTCTCTCTCTGTCCCAAAAATAAATAAACGTTGAAAAAATAAGTAAAAAAAAAAATAAATAAAAAAAAATAAAAGGAACAAGTTTAGCTTTATGATAAACTTAATTGGCCTTATTTTTCTTTCTGACTGGAGCAGTGTTTAGGAAGTACTCCTTTTTCAAAAAATTTTTTAAAATGTTTATTTTTGAGAGAGAGACAGAGCATGAGCCGGGGAGGGGCAGAGAGAGAGGAAGACAAAGAATCCGAAGCAGGCTCCAGGCTCCGAGTTGTCAGCACAGAGCCCGATGTGGGGCTTGAAACCCCAAACCATGAGATCATGACCTGAGCTGAAGTCGGACGCTTATCCGACTGAGCCACTCAGGCGCCCCTGGAAAGTACTCTTCTCATCTGACTCCTTTAGTGGTGCCCTTCTAGTGACAATGGGGTCACCCGGACTGCATCAGACGAGAGCGAGCTATGTCCTGTATCCAGCAATGGAAATCCTGACTTAGAAAATTACAGGGAAGGAACAGATTCCTTAGTAAAAGCTTTGGAAGATTCAGAGTTTTCATACGGGGGAAAAGTTAGGTTTTAATCCACACAACAATCTCCCTGGGAGCACTAACTGCATGTGAAAAAATACAACTTTAAAATAGAAGAAAAGACCGGGTATGTTTGTGACCTCAGGCTAAAAGGATTTTGTTAAGGGACGGCTGGGTGACTCAGTTGGTTGAGCATCTGACTTCGGCTCAGGTCATGACCTCACCGTGTGGGAGTTCGAGCCCCGCATCGGGCCCTGTGCTCCAGCCTGGAGCCTGGACCCTGCTTCAGATTCTGTGTCTCCCTCTCTCTCTGCCCCTCTCCTGCTCATGCTCTGTTTATCTCCCTAAAAAATAAACGTTAAAAAAAAGAACGATTTTGTTAAGGAAAAAAATTGATAATTTCCTATGTCAAAGACACTATGGTGTAATTTTGAAAAGGGCAAAAAAAAAAAAAAGAAATCTAACTAGGATAAGGTTTTTTTGCATCACACAGAGAATCTTATAAATTGGCGGGGGTGGGAGGGGGGACCACGCAAGTAGAGGAAGAGGGCATGTAAACAGGCAGTTCACAGAAGAGGCAACTCAAATGGTGAAATGAAACCCAAAGAAATAATAAGATCGGGTTTCTCACCCATTGGCAGGACAAAAATTAGATGAGAGTACCAAGTATGGGTGAGGATGTAGAGAAAGAAATTTTATATATTGCTGACAATTTGCCCCATAGACTCTGGAGACACTGACAGACATGCCCTTTGGTCTGGAAACGAGCCAGCTCTGGCTGGAAATGAAAGGCTGGAAACGAGCCCAATGCCCATGGAAAGGCCCTGACCAATCCACGGTATCTGGTACATTCTGAGGATTCCATTGAGTAATTATAAAAAATTAGCTACAGCTGTTACATAAACCTAGCTCTTGAAGACAGCATGACACAATTTTCATGTGTACAGAATCATGCCATATACCACGGATTTGTACGTCACTGAAGTTAACAGCACAGACTCACATTCATGTCCACGGCGGCAGGGAGGGAGGACGGCACAGGAAAAGGGAGCACGGAGACTTCGACTTTCCCGTAATGTTTTGTTTCGTTTAACAACCTTTAGTACAACAACGTTAACGCTTGTTCATTTTGGATGGTGGGTAACAGGTGTGTATAGTTTTCTGTATGCTTTCTAATGCCCAAAAGTAATTTTCCTAAAAGACCTCCTTTCAGGAACACCTCCTTGCTTCCTTCAAGCTCCCGCAGCTGGTCCTACGTCGCCACCGGAACAAAATTAATGCCTTTACCACCTCAGAGCTTCAACTATCTCTGCAAAGGGCACCCCCGCCAAAGCTCTCCAAGCTTCTCGGTGCTGTTCTGCGTTTTTTCTGCGATGCAATGTGATGCCCTTACCATCCCGGTTGGCCTCTTCTGAAGACGTTTCGTTTCCCAGCCAACATCCTTGTTGCATGTGGTGCCACAGAACCGAGCCACAGAGAACCGTGTGATTTTCCTAAGACACACAACCTCGCTGTGGCAGCTCTGGGACCCGTCTCCTGCCCCCTGCCCCCTGCCCCAGAGTGTTTTCCATAAAACAAGCTTTCGTAACCGTCAGCACTTATTAGGACTCATGAAAAATTTTCACTTGATGTCTAGTTCCTGGCTCCATAAGGCATGAGAGACAAGGCCGTGGTAAGGTGACCGGTAAACGTGTAAATGAGCCTTACTACCCACAGGGTGTGGAAGATGCTCTATGAATCCCTTCGGAGATCAGAAAGGGCTTCCGGCCAACTGGCCAGGCGCCTCCACGTTAGAGATGAGGGGGAAATCGGGGAACAGGGCCCCCATCGCACTGCTTCCGAGGCTCATTTCATTCCGGCCGCCAGAGATGCTGCCACCCCCGGGCCAGGCCAAAAGGAAAAGGGGTCCCGTCGTTCTGGGGTGCCCCCATTTTACACGAGGAAGCGACGCCGACCACAGGGCATCGAGGAGAAAAGACGGGAGGAGGAACGGAAATGAAGCGAGAGCTGGAGAAAGATGCGGGAGATGTGGGGAGGCCGTGAACTACCCCGCTGCTCACACCCCCGCTGTCACCAGGCACCTCGGCAGACGCCCTCTGCGGTCCCTGGGGCTCAGGGCACGGGCGGCAGGTCACCTACCGGGTTTCGGGTGGGCCTTTCCCAGCTCCCGGAGTCGCAGGCGCTCCTCGTGGATCTGTGCCCCCGTCAGGAGCTGGTACTGCGGGGGCTCCGCGCCGCTGTCCCTTGTCACGAGCCTCAGGTCCCGCTCGTTCATGAGCCTGATCACGTCTGCTCGGTGCATGTTGCCCAAGTCGTTGCCGGCCTCATCCAGCACGTGAATAACCCGCTCGTGAATTTTTCTTCCGATGTTGCTAAGAGCTGGTTCGTTCTTCTTTTTCTTCTTCCTCTCGTCCTGGGTGTCTGCAACAGTACCGAAAGCTTTTGCGTGAATCGGGCAGGACAGTCTCGGGCCAGAAGCTCGGAGGGACGGCCGTGCTGGTGCGGTCTGGTGCAGGGTGTATGTACCAGGACATCTAATGCAATTATTTCCAGTCTTTACGGTGTGCAACGTTAGCCTCTTTAGAAGAAGAGTGGCCATCCTAAAAAGTAGGGAGAAAGGTTTGTTACCGTGCCATCATTTCATCCCCGTGGTCTGATACGGTGCACGGAGGGTGTGCGTGTGAGGGGCTGCAGGCCTGTGTCATCTGCAAACATTGTGGACCCGTGCACAGGAAATTTCCACCAATGACATGGACTGTCAGGTGACTGTAGTCACACTAGGTCCCGGCGGTCCCGGCTCCACCCAGTGCAAGTTACTGTCAGAACAAGCCGCATTTGATCTATTTCCCGAGGATCTATTTCCCAAGCACTACAGTGCTGACTCTGAGAGCAAGTATCATCCTACAGGTTTACTTAGAAGGCAGTACATAACATCCTCGGCGATTCACAAATACCAAGTCATAAACTGTGAATACAGTCAGCTGTTGAGAACTTATCAGTGTATCTGGAGGTATCCAGAACACAAAAGCGCTATTCTGGGAAAGCTGGGAGCACTCTGGGAGGACTCTCAGAGAGGAAATATCCCGACAGGAATCAAAGTGCCGCCCTCATAAACCGAACGGATGACGCACGAGGTAATAAGGCGTGACGACCAAGCGTTAACTAAGCGTTAGGCACACGGGGTGAAGCTGGTTTACTGCATGGGAATAACCGCTGCTCTTATTAACGGCATTTTGGCTTTTCACTTGCTTCTCTCGCCCCCTAAGTGTCTCTCTCCTTCCATTTGCACGTTAGGCCAAGGCCAGAGGTGCGGGCTGGAGGGATGAGAGGACCCACGCACATCCTCTGGGGTTTGCTGAGCAACACAAGAACTCAGGGAGGGGGCCCTGTCCACGACAAAAGAGGAAAGGACGAGGTGCCTTCAGCAGTGCTCCTCAAAGAACGGTCCCCGGGTCACCTCAACGAGAGTCACCTGGAGTGTTCCCTAGAACCGGAAACCGCCTCTGGTCGCTAGCTTGGATCTCACTGGGCTGTACGACCACCGATCCTGCCCCCATCACCCCCGCCTCACGCCTCTGGTGGCAAGTGATACGACCAAAAAAAGACACGGTAAATCGAGTGAAAGTGAAGGGATGCACGCAATCTCACCGTCCTAGCTGGATAACACCCGCCACGGGCTGCCCTGGCTCCGGCCTCTCCCCTGACTCCCCAACTTGTAGAGTTGCCTGCCCCCCCCACGACCTGTCCGCTAAGATACCGGACGTCACCCACAGGGAACACCACCGCCCCCGCGCTCTCGCTCCTCCCTCGGTCTTCCCTAGCTCATAGAAAGGCCGCGTGCCCTTCCGGCTGCTCAAGGCCCCAGACAGCAAAGGCATCCTTCCCTCGCCTTTTTCTCTCAGCGATTCGTCGGTCCGGCTCTGTTCACCCTCTACAAACCTCCGGGATCCAACCCCCCCCCCCCTTCCCTGTTGCTATCACCCGGCTCCGAAGACAGCATCCTCTCTCACTTGGTGTACCGGTCCTGGCCCCCCTCCGGCACTCGGCTTCTGCCCTTCCCCCCGTAACTGATCACCCACGTGACTGACGCCCAGCGGTCTTTTTACAAGGTACACGGCAGATGACGCCCCTCCTCTGATCATCACCTTCCACCGGTTTCATCTCACTCCGGGGGACAAAGCCAAACCCCTGAAGGGGCCGACAGTGGCCCCCAGCCACCTCTGCCCGCAGCACCTGCCCCGCCTCCGCGGCGGGGTTCCAGCCTCGATGGCCTGTGAACACAGTCTTCCTCCGGGCGCATGTAACGCGGGTAGATCCGCCGCGCAGCCGGCTGTGTGCTTCGTGAACCCGGGGGCTCGGCCCCAGGGTTACTGCTCAGCGAGGCCTCCCCGCCCGCTCTGTAGAATACCGCACCCTCCATCGCTTTCAAAGCCATTGCCTTGCCTTTACAGACGTTCCCTGCCGGACATACTAGCTGGTTATTTGCACACATGTTCACAACCAGTCCCATTCTGTTCGCGGCTGCGTTCCGAACGCTAGAGCCCAGAGCCCAGCGCAGCCTGGACGTGCTCAGTGAATGTCTGAGACAAGGGGAACAGCCGGGAGGGACCTCTGCGCATCACTCCCTAGCACTGTACAGGGACGCTGGGGTCCCCCGGCTTCGCATTCTGGCTGGCACTTCACGTGTCCGCTGCCCTTAGTGAGATCTACGGCCAACGCTCCAGCCCCGGTGAATGGGATGAATTCCCTTTCGGTCATTACCTGGTTGGGAACTTGGGAACTAACACCCCCCCCCCCCCCACGTCCTTGTGCTAAAGGCTCTAAGACAGGAGCAAACTGGATTTTAAATAGCTGCCATAGCACGGTTTCACCAAAAAGCCAGGTATTTGTTGCTGGAGGAAGCCCCCAAACCCAAAAAGCAGGACAGTCTGAAGAGACCAGATGACCTTTTTTTCCATTTATCGTCAGGAAAACAGCCGCAGCACCAAATTTCACAGTGAGTTAGGGCGGCCCCGGCAATAACACATGAAAGCTGACGTGTCCTGTGTAATGAATCCTCAACACATTAAAACAGGTAATATTAATTCCAAACGTAGGATTTTTGACAAGTAAGCAAATAACAGACAAGGCATAGGAAAAAGATGAAAAGAAATTTATGAAGACCCTGGCTGTCTGTGGTCGAAGACCCAAGTGATTTTGTCCCCCATCCTTCTTGCCATTTTTTCCTCAATCTTTTACAGGGAATAAGTATTTCTATTTTTGTATTTAGTTTTAATTTTATTTTAAGTAAGCTCCACGCCCAATGGGGGCTTGAACTCACGACCCTGAGATCAAGAGTCACATGCTCTACCCACTGAGCCAGCCAGGAGCCCCTGGAAGAAGTATTTTTTATACTAGTACATTTATTTACAAAATAAAGACGATTTCAGAATAATGATGGGGAATTGTTTTTAAAGCTTTAAAAACACTTTCCAAGAAGAGGAAAAGGTAGAGAAATACCGTAACCATGTTTTTCTTTAAGTTCTTTACCATTACTTACATTTTAGAGAGTTTCAAATTTCCTGGATTTACACAGCAATTAAGCTCCAATACGAGCTCCATTTTGGCTTTACGTCAGCAAAGCTGAACAGGTACACATTCCTTCAAAATAAGCTTTTCATAGATTAAAAACATAAATATGCAGTTAAGAAAAAAAAGCTGTGAGATTACTCAATCTGAACCGCAAATCCCACCTTAGGTTCAAATAATTAAAAAACTTGTCATTAGGAAAAGTTTCAAACATGTCCCGGAAGAATAGTATAATCAAACCCTAAGCATCCCTCACGCAGCCTCATAATTAATAGAATGTGGCCAAACCCACTTCCTCTCAGCCTGGGCTATTCCCCTCCCCCCACCGCCCTTGCCAGCTACCCATGAACTACTTCAAGGTAAATCCTATCTTGCCAACAAATACTTCAATATGTCATTCAATATGTCGTCTCTAGGAGGTTAGGACTCTTTTATCTGTTTTTAAAATTTATTTTAGAGAGAAGGGTGCCCGGTGGCTCAGTTGGTTGAACGCCCGACTTCAGCTCAGGTCATGATCTCACGGTTCGTGGGTTCGAGCCCCAAGTCGGGGTCTGTGCTGACAGCGTGGAGCCTGGGGCCTGCTTCGGATTCTGTGTCTCCCTTTCTTTGTCCCTCCCCTGCTCATGCTCTATAAGTGGCTCTCTCTCTAAAATAAACATAAAAAAACATTATTTTAGAGAGACAGAGAGCTCTTGAGTTGCGGGGGGGGGGGGAGGGGAGAGAATATCTTAAGCAGACTCCATGCTCAGGGCAGAGCCCGACGTGGGGCTCGATCCTATGACCCTGGGATCATGACTTGAGCCGAAGTCAAGAGTGGGATGCTTAACTGACTGAGCCACCCAGGCGTCCCTCTTTTATCTTTTTAATAACCATGATAACGCTACCCCAACTAATAATCATTCCTTTAAATATCCAGTTTTATGATTGCCCCAATAATACTTTAATATCGTTTGTTGACATTTCATTCACAGCTTGGTAGCATGGACAGACTCCCACTGGCCAAATGTGTGGTAATTTCAACATTAAAGAATAATGGCTGAAAGTTATTTCAACACACTGAATACGCAAAAATCTATCAAAAAGAAAGATCGTTTGCCAGAGCCCTGCGTGACTATTACCCTGACTCCTCACTGTGAAAATTGGTCAAGAAAAAGAACGAAGCATCATCCTACCTCTTTAGGGAGAACTACAATCAGTAATCATCCCCAGTTGGTGAAGGAAAAGCTCTTCGTTAGAGGAGAATGCCAGCTAATAAATGGAGAAGAGAAGTAATTTACAAATCACCATTTTGCCACCTTCAGTCAAATCACAGATTCAGGCAAGGATGGAGGCAAAATCATGAGGTAAAAAGCTAATGAGGAAACGAGGTATTCATATGGTGCCGAAGGGCGGCGCAAAGATTACCTGCAAATCGAAATGGGGAAAACACACTTTGGCCGTCACCCTGCCTGACCTAAGGTCAGACTCAGCATCCCGCCGGTGGGAAGAAGCCAACATCCTAGGGCATGCCTCCTTGTGCAGTGTGGCACCTGTTCGGTGCCTTCTGCAAAGCATTCCTGCTGGAAAAGGTCTAACAGGAACCTGGTCTAGCCTCTACACTTAGCTTCCAGTTTCCAAGGAACACAAGGGCCAGACTCAGAGAGGAACAAATCAGATGACAGCACAAGGAAACAATCGGACAGATCCAGACTGTAGGACAAGACAACTGGCTCGGTGTCTTTAAAAAAAAAGTCAGTGTTATGGGGAATAAAAAGGGGGGGGGGGCTAATCTTGATTTAAAAAGACAGAGGAGACATAATGATAAAATACAGTGTGTTTGAAAAAAGCAACTGAAAAGGTATGTTGAGATACAGGGGACAAACTCTCACCGCTGTTGTTTAACACAGTGTTGGAAGTTCTAGCATCAGCAATCAGACAACAAAAGGAAATCAAAGGCATCAAAATTGGCAAAGACGAAGTCAAGCTTTCACTTTTTGCAGATGACATGATATTATACATGGAAAACCCAACAGACTCCACCAAAAGTCTGCTAGAACTGATACATGAATTCAGCAAAGTCACAGGATACAAAATTAATGTACAGAAATCAGTTGCATTTTTATACACCAATAATGAAGCGACAGAAAGACAAATAAAGAGACTGATCCCATTCACAATTGCACCAAGAATCATAAAATACCTAGGAATAAACCTAACCAAAGATGTAAAAGATCTGTGTGCTGAAAACCATAGAAAGCTTATGAAGGAAATTGAGGAAGATACAAAGAAATGGAAAAACATTCTGTGCTCATGGATTGAAAGAATAACTATTGTTAAAATGTCACTACTACCCAAAGCAATCTACACATTCAATGCAATCCCAATCAAAATTGCACCAGCATTCTTCTCGAAGCTAAAACAAGCAATCCTAAAATTCATATGGAACCACAAAAGGCCCCGAATAGCCAAAGTAATATTGAAGAAGAAAACCAAAGCAGGAGGCATCACAATCCCAGACTTTAGCCTCTACTACAAAGCTGTAATCATCAAGACAGCATGGTATTGGCACAACAACAGACATAGACCAATGGAATAGAATAGAGACTCCAGAATTGGACCCACAAATCTATGGCCAACTAATCTTTGACAAAGCAGGAAAGAACATCCCCAACAGAAAAAAGACAGTCTCTTTAACAAATGGTGCTGGGAGAACTGGACAGCAACATGCAGAAGGATGAAACTAGACCCTTTCTTACACCATTCACAAAAATAAACTCAAAATGGATAAAGGACCTGAATGTGAGACAGGAAACCATCAAAACCCTAGAGGAGAAAGCAGGAAAAAACCTCTCTGACCTCAGCCGCAGCAATTTCTTACTGGACACATCTCCAAAGGCAAGGGAATTAAAAGCAAAACGGAGCTATCGGAACCTCATCAAAGATAAAAAGCTTCTGCACTGCAAAGGAAATGATCAGCAAAGCTAAAAGGCAACCAACAGAATGGGAAAAGATATTTTCAAATGACATATCGGACAAAGGGCTAGTATGCAAACTCTATAAAGAACTCACCAAACTCCACACCCGAAAAACAAATAATCCAGTGAAGAAATGGGCAGAAGACATGAATAGACACTTCTCCAAAGAAGACATCCAGATGGCCAACAGGCACATGAAAAGATGCTCAACGTCACCCATTATCAGGGAAATACAAATCAAAACCACACTGACATACCACCTCACGCCGGTCAGAGTGGCTAATATGAACAAATCAGGAGACTATAGATGCTGGCAAGGATGTGGAGAAACGGGAACCCTCTTGCACTGTTGGTGGGAATGCAAACTGGTGCAGCCACTCGGGAAGACAGTGTGGAGGTTCCTCAAAAAATTAAAAACAGAACTACCCTAAGACCCAGAAATAGCACTGCTACGAATTTACCCAAGGGATACAGGAGTACTGATGCATAGGGGCACATGTACCCCAATGTTTACAGCAGCGCTTTCAACAATAGCCAAATTATGGAAAGAGCCTAAATGTCCATCAACTGACGAATGGATAAAGAAATTGTGGTTTATATATACAATGGAATACTACTTGGCAACGAGAAAGAATGAAATCTGGTCATTTGTAGCAACGTGGATAGAACTGGAGAGTGTTATGCTAAGTGAAATAAGTCAGGCAGAAAAAGACAGATACCATATGTATTCACTCATGTGGATCCTGAGAAACTCAACAGAAGATCGGGGGGAGGGAAGGCGGGGAAAACGTTATAGAGAGGGAAGGAGGCAAACCATAAGAGACTCTTAAACACGGAGAACAAACTGAGGGTTGATGGGGGTGGGGAGAGGGGAAAGTGGGTGATGGGCATGGAGGAGGGCACCTGTTGGGATGAGCACTGGGTGTTGTGTGGAAACTAATCTGACAATAAATTATAAAAGAGAAAAGAGAGATACAGGGGACAAGCTGGATATGGACGAGATTCCTGATGGACCAGATGCTATCAGAGAAGTCCTGTGCATGGTCTCAGGGACAATGCCATTTTTGGGAGGGGACTTGGTTGTTTGCGGGGTAGAGGACTGCGACATCTGCCACTTACTCTGACAGGATGTGGCTGAAAATACACGTGCAGTATGGCAACACTTGCTGAATCTACGTTATGGTTACACGGGTGTTCTGTTACCAGTCTTACAACTTCTCTGTATAATTTTGTTCATAATTAAAAAATTTTTAGGGGCACCTGGGTGGCTCAGTCGGTTAAGTGTCCGACTTCAGCTCAGGTCACGATCTCACGGCTTGTGAGTTCGAGCCCCGCGTCGGGCTCTGTGCTGACAGCTTAGAGCCTGGAGCCTGCTTCGGATTCTGTGTCTCCCTTTCTCTGCCCTTCCTCCGCAAAAACAAACAAACACCCGCTGGGTCAGGACCCCCTCAAAACAAGATGACATAAGGAAATAAGTAATAAAACATTATTTTTTTTTTTGAAGTTTATTTTTTTATTTTCAGAGAGACAGAGAGTGCAAGCAGGGGAGGGGCAGAGAGAGGGGGAGAGACAGAGAATCCGAAACCAGGCTCTGTACTGTTAGCACAGAGCCCCACGCGGGGCTCCAACTCATGAACCTTGAGATCACAACCCGAGCTGAAATCAGGAGTTGGACACTGAACACACTGAGCCATCCAGGCGCCCCAAGAATAAAACACGATAATGTTAAGTGGGTTCAAATAGTTTAAGCTATAGGATGTCTGGGGTTATGAGAACAAAGGTTAAGAACCCTTTCAAGGTGGACGTAAAATAGGAAGCCTTGCTCTCTCATAAGATTTCTCTAATTCAATGTCTCCGATACTCTGTCAAACAAACAGCAGGCTGAATGAGCCAGTGGTCTAAATCGAAATAGAAACGGTTACATTCTCATGACAATATCGGTGCATTTAGTTACTTTCTGCCACAGCTATCCCTTCTGAGACATCCAAAAGTATTTTAAAAGCCAATTATCTTAGGGGCACCTGGGTGGTGCAGTCGGTTAAGCGTCCGACTTCAGCCAGGTCACGATCTCGCGGTCCGGGAGTTCGAGCCCCGCGTCGGGCTCTGGGCTGATGGCTCAGAGCCTGGAGCCTGTTTCCGATTCTGTGTCTCCCTCTCTCTCTTCCCTCTCCCCTTCCCCGTTCATGCTCTGTCTCTCTCTGTCCCAAAAATAAATAAAAAACGTTGAAAAAAAATTTTAAAAAGAAAAATAAAAGCCAATTATCTTAAAGTTGTTTACTTAAATCACACACTTTTATAGTATGGGTATCCATTTCTGGTCTCATGGTAACTCAGACCTTACTAAGATCATCCTAAACTGGGGGGATCTGCATCTAGTTGTAGTTTTTAATTCGGTAGCTAACTCTACCTCTAGGGGGGGAAAAACAACCATATAATTTTTTTTTTTTTTTTATTCCTTATTTACTTGAGACTGGATCGCCCAAAATGTATCCTGCAAGCACTGGAGGACAAACTGACAAGTGCCCTCAAACCCTTTCACCCCAGTAATTTCGGTCCTCTCTCCACTGCTTGGATCTCTTCAACACCATCACTAACCTGCCTGGGACCATGGGAGAAAACTGACAGCTGCATTATTCCAAATGCACACAACGCGGAGTAGCTTTAGTGTTTGACCCACATCTTCCATAAGAAATTGAAATGATTTTAGATATTAAGCCGTAAAGCGGGACATGATGAAATAAACACGTGGCTACTTCCATACGCTGTGTATTTCTGGTGAGCTTAGGGCTGCGTTATCTTTTCACATTGGTCTGCAGTTGTTTAAAATGAACACTATTCTTTGAGGACTAGTTTCTTCCCATTTTTATTATGAAAATGTTTAAACATACAGAAAAGCTGAAAGACTATACAGTGAACACCCAATACCCATTCATCTAGATGCTACATGTTGCTGTCCTTGTTTTATTTATCTATTTATTCCTTCTTCCATCCCTTTGTGTTTGGATACATTTCAAAGTAGATTGCAGACATCGGTACACTTCATCCTCAAATACTTCTGTATGCATACCATGAACTAGGGTTCACTATGTGTCTACGATTCCTTTCACTTTGGGGCAAAATTTACATACAATGACATGTACAAACCTTAACTGTATCTTTTAATCGGTTTTGACAAGTACAAACATCTCTGGAACCAAAACTCCTGCCAACGTGTAGAATATTACCATCACCCCAGAAAGTTCTCTCATGCTTCTTCCAAGTCAGTCTCTGTCCCCAGCCAGGGGCAAAGACTGTCCTCATATTTTTCCACCAGTCTGCCCTAAGATTTCATATAAAGGGAACCATGCAGTATGTACTCTTTGTTGAAAGGCATCTCAGCATGTTTTGGGGACTCAGCTGTGTTGTTGCAAGTATCATCAGTTTGTTCCTTTTTATTTCAGAGGATTGTCCCAGTGTATGAATATACTCCAGATTTTAAACCCAGTTTTCTGTTGAGGAACATTTAGACCGTTCCTAGTTTGGGGCTATTATGAGGAAGGTTGCTAGTCATATACAAGAAAAAAAAAAAAGCGGCCAAGTCATTACTGCTCCGAAGGACAGCTGCATTCTCCTTGATAGATTATTTTGCATTACTTTTGGTGGTATCTCTTCAGGAGGTACTGTCACGAACCTTCTCGGAAAATGATTTAAATATGTGGTTATGATATGTGGATACGATACAGGTTATGATCCTGTCCTGTAAGAGATTAAATTGCTTGCACCCTCACTGATATTTTGCTGATAGTCACAAGCTCGTATTTACTGATGTTATTTCCAGAGAGGTTGGATCAAAGTTACATAGAGTCTAGTGAACTAAGTATTTGTGAAATTAACTTCGCCAATCCCTAGGGCTTTAAGAAGCCTCTCACACCTCTCACAGGAGTGTCACAAAGTCCTTGCTTCTGCCTGTCGACCTGCCAACTATCCATCTGCCCCATTCTAACGGGTTTGAGCTGTACAACTTTAATCCCAGAGGACTGAAGCATGGTCACTGAGCTTGCCCGCTGCTGTCCCTTGGCTCTGGTTTTGCTCTTCCATAAGGAGAACAAAGTACTCTCCATACTCAGGTTGGCTTTGTAAGAGCTAGAACGTTGATTTGCAACACTGGAAAAAGCCAACACATGTCTCTGGCCAATTTCTTAACCACATTTCTTTAGCTACGACATTTTTCATTTATTTTATATTTTAGTTATTTTACTGCAATAGCTTAATAACCAACCATCCAGGAAACTTTTTTTTTTTTTTAAGCCTTAAAATCCAGAGCTACAGACTCAATATTAACGTCGGACTTATTCCTGTACATGAATCTTCTACATGGTCATTTCCTCTTCCACAACCGTCATCTCAGGGACCAGCATCACAGTCCACCCAGAGCCACATCGTTTGCGTTTTTGCTCTCCCTCGCTCTCCTAGCTAACCCAACACCAAGTCTCACAAATTTTACTTCCTAACACCACTCAAAATCCATCCACTTCTCTCCATAGCCACTGCCACCAATCTAGTTCAAGACATCTTGAACTTGGACCTCTCTTGTCTGGATTCCCACCAGTCCCCTAACTACACACTTGAACCCTGCAATCCCTTCCCGTCTCTGCGTTGCTCTCACCACACCCCATGCCCTCCTCACCTCAAAACCGCCCCAAATTACAGGTCAACATCGTTCATGAGGCCAAAGGCTCTTGCCACGTCTCTAGCATCGTTCTATACCAAACTTCTTCCTTGTCTAAACAACACTGGCGGTGCAGGGTTGAAATGCTCTTCCCTTAAGCTTAGGAAACGCCAGATCATTGCTCAGTGCTCCCTTTCTCTGGGCATTCTTCGGATTACCTTCCAAACTACGCCCATCAGCCACTAGTCTCCCTGCTCCCTCATCTGTTTGTGGAGCTCAACATCAAGTGCTTGTACAGTATAGTTTATCCGTCCTTTATGACCCTTATCGCAATTACAATTTTGTGATTTTCTTACTGCTGTTTCTCTCCTTTACTAGACGGCAAGTTCTCGGAGGCTGGGAACGAATCTCAGTTATCTTTTACTGTATCGTCCGCGGCACAGGAAACAGTCGTTGACTTTACAGACTCCCCTCCACTCCCTGTACTTAGACGGAGGCCTTCCACGAACGTGGAACTGAGGCTTTTCAAGTCGGAAAGCTATTTACTTCTTTCAGGAGTCTTAAGCCACGGAGCCTATTAAACAGTAAGTAGGGAAAACCGAGATCCCTCAATCGCTCAGTAACCCTCCCCGCCACGGCCTCCTCCGGAGGCTACGGGTTCTAGAAAAGGCATGTGGCCGAAGCCAGGGACTACAGTACAGGACGCGGAGCGCTTCCGCAGAACGGACCGCGGTCAAGTGTTTCGGCTGCGGCCACGCCCACGCCGGGAAGCGGGGGGGGGGGGGGGGCGCTCTCGGCGCGCCTCTGCCAGAGAAGGGGCGTGGGGACGTGGGGCGTGCGTGCGTGCCCGTACGTGCGCCCCGATGGCGGGGCGGGCCGCCCAGAGGAGCGGAGGAGGCCGGCGTCCAGCCTCGGTTCCGCGGCTTCCGAGCGCAGGCAGCGTCCTGGTCCCAAAGACGGCCCTAGAGGCGGGCCGGATCCCCGGCCCCGCGGCAGGGCCTGCGGCGCTCCGCTCGGCGGCTAGGGCGGCACTGACCTTCCAGGGACACGGCCGAGCGCGAGGCCGCTCCCTCCGCAGGTCTGTGCCTACGCCCAAACCCTTCTGCCACAGGTCCCCTCACCCACTCGGCGCCCCTGGCCTTTAGCTGTACCTGTGCCGGGCCGACGATTGTAGGTCTGGCAGAAGAAGCCGGGGAACGGCCCTCGCGGGGAGGCCCTCTTCGCCCTCCGTAGTGGGCGGGGCTTCGGCCCGCGTCTTTTAAAGGAAAGGTGACGTAGGGAGGAGCGCCTTCCAGCCGGCGGGCAGAGGTCCTCCGACAGAAAGTGCAGAGGGCGAGGGGCGGTTCCTGCGCCTCCTCTCTTTCAATTTAACGTTGACTAAAATATTTCGTCAGTGTTCTTGTAGTTACCGTGATTTAAGGAGCACTGCCCCCGGTTTGCAGGTGAGCACACAGATTCGGGAAATAAAAGATCGTCTTAGGTTCCCGAGCGCTGGGTCCCAGGAGACATCCGGAGATGGGGCCGGGCGTGTGAGATTCAATGGATGTAACTGGGAGAGCTTCCGGCAGGCCGTCGGTTTTACGAAGGTGAAAACGGGCCGGTGGTGGTGAAGTGGTTCGTCCGGAGTTCGTGGGGCGGTCCCAAAACTCGGGTGCAGTCGGGTGCTCCCGGGTGTCACCTGCTTGTCCGCGAGGCTGCTCTGTGGGTGTCAATTTCCTGCCCTCTCACCTCGTCTTCGATCGGAAATTCCTCAGCGCCCAGTGGAAATCTGCCGTCGTGACTTAGTGAAGCTACATCGTTAGGGAATTTACCGTATTGCGAGCAAACCACGTTTAGAGGATGTTATAGCCCCGCCAGCACATTGCTCTATTCTCGTTAAATGACTTCTTGAATCCGATTTTACCTGCTTTATTGCAGATCAAAACACGAGTTCAGCTTTAAGTAGCTCCTTCAGAGCAGAGGCCCAAGTTTCTGTCCCAGTGTCTGGCATCTTACGTGCTGACTATTTTGTTGAAATAGTGAAGTGGGAAACCCAGAAACAGCGTGTAGGTGGCCCGAAGTCCACGGTTAGTATTTCCATGTTGGCCATTTCCAAGTTACACCAGGAGAGTTAGAGATTCATGTTACTCTACCAAAATTATTCCATAATACCAGGATATGAATTTGTTTAGTGTAGATACGGGGATAGAGTGACTATAAGATACCGTGGGTAGGTGCTCAACAATTATGCATATGCCCATTTATAGAATTTACCTGCCAGGCACCGTTCTAGGCATTTTACTTCTCTCAAATCACTTAATCCTCAATACAAGCATCTCACCCTGTTCCACGGATGAGAGAACTGAAGCATAAAGAGGTTCAGCCAAGGTCATGTACCAGTAGCAGAGTCAAACGTCTGGCTCTTGACCTTGGCTCAGGTCACGATCTCACGGTTGGTGGGTCTGAGCCCCACAGCGGCACAGAATCTGCTTGAAATTCTCTCCCACTTTCTCTGCCTCTCCCCTGCTCATGTGCTCTGTCTCCCTCTCAAAGTAAATAAAACTAAAAAAAAAAAAAAGAATAAAGGAGTGCAGGCAGCCTGAAGCCAGAGTTGGCAGTCTTAATACTAAATATTCTTTCCACTGCTAGACTGAACTAAGGAAGCAGGAGGGTTACAAGTCTGTGAAGGTATTTGTGAAATACGTAAGATTAAAGGGCTTTAGTGCCCAAATTAAGGACTTGAAATTTGGTAAGGTTGCAATTTGAATGAATTCACAGGAAGTAATCGTTAGGTAACTGGAGCTACCTGCCAGGACCCCGTTGGTATCCCCTCTTTGAAGGCTGTGTGTCCGGCGTAGATAATTCGAGAAGTTTCCTAGACTGTCATCAGCAGATATCTCAAGGAGGAGGTGCTTTAGTGTTCCTGGAAGCAGATGAGCCGGAAAATACACACATTGCAGACATGCCCTCAGAGAGCAGCTTTTTTGTTTGTTTTGTTCTAAATCTCTTCTCTTGAACTCGGCCTTGACCTCCAGCTGAAATGAGATGCGGCAGCTTTTAAAAAGTCATTGGGAGTCTTGGATTCAGCTCCGTGGTGGCAGATTTTGGAGACCCTTGAATAAAGATAGTAAAGCAGGTAACTGGCTCGCTTGGGTCCCCTTCCTGTATTTATGGCCTCTAGGGCTCTCAGGAACTTACACACGTTTTCAGTTGCTATTGTTTCTACCCATAATTTACAAAAAGCAAAACCAAAAACCCAAACGGAAGTAATAAAACTCAAATCCAGGGGACTCTAAAACGTTTGCATTTTCCTCCACAGAGTAATTTCCCCATTAATTCCCATGGTCCCCAAATGACACAGTTTCTCACACAATGTGTACATTGGTGTTTTGCTCTGAGAAAGGATTAAAGGGAAATTCTGCCCCTCGCCTTGAAAATCCCCTCTCTCCACAGGCATGGTGGGAATCTTCGGAACAGAGAAGCCCCTGGAGACAGTCTCGGCCTGAGGTCACTGAGGCGCAACGTACCCGCTCCACAAAGTAATTATTCTGTGGGCGATTTCTTCAAAAAGTGATTAACACTCGACTCTGTCGTGATGCCACAGTTACTACAGACAATAACTTTAAGAGGCTGATCTTCCACTAATGAAATCCTGTGTTTACTCTGAGGTCACATAGGTGACTCAGAGCCTGCGCGGCTTCACACATTCAGCATATGCTTCGACACCTAGTTGTTAACGGATCACGGCTAGCTTGTGTATCCCCTCACATTACATCGTAAGCTCTCATCAGGACAGTTCGGTGAAAATAGGGGAATTGAAGTCCATCGTGTGTGAGATCCTACGTAGTCCCTACTAAATCTAGCTGACGGCAGTTGTCTTAAGTGGCGGCAACTTTCTCATTACCGTGCCTTCTTAACCGCTAAGAGGGTCCACGCTTTCCTTAATCTATGTTTACAAGCTTGTCAAGAGGGGCACGGAAAGCAAGGTGCGCGAGGGGGCGTGGCTGAGTGTGAGCTAACTCGTCAAAGACACCTTGAAGATACCCTCGGCCCAGTACCATGTGCCCGTTATGACAACACACGAAAGCTGGAAACCTTCTCACCGGAGCTCTACTGGTGACCCCCAGGGGGAACTGTGATTCATCTATTCCAGGCGTGTAAAGATTCACACACTTAGAAAACTCCGAGGCAGGGAGATTCAGCCTTCCGTAGGAGCTCATTTCACTGTTTTGAAAGACCGAGGGAATGAATCTCTTCCTTCAACCTAAATCCATCATGGGGCTGCGTGTGCCGATTCCCCAGAAGAGCCGGAGAACATCTGGTGACCGCATCTGTGTGAAAACCCTTTCCGTCCTCCCCAACTGTTGCTAGATTCAGAATACGTTGACCACGTGCAAAGTTTCCCATAACATTAGACTCCAGACCGATCATTCCTCTTGTCAGAAAATGATGGCACCAATTATTAAAACATGATGGCGGTTGCGAGCAAGGGAGATAAATTCATCTACAATGAATGACCTGTTGTAATAAAGTTTTGGAAAGCTTTCAGGTCTGCCGAATAAAAGAGAGGTCTATCGGGAAGATCCATCTATCTTCTGTGAAAAGTCTTGTGCCACTGAACGAAGCAGAAAATAGCCTCGAGAGTCCCCACTGGAAAAAACGAGACCCTTCATGAACGTCATAGGACGTGATGCTAAAGTGCCAACAGCTGGCATGGGAAACTTTGCAGAAGGTACAATGCCTGCTGGGTAAATCCAAGCAAAACAGGACCAAGTTCTTAGCATTTTACATTAAAAAAATTTTTTTTCCAACGTTTATTTATTTTTGGGACAGAGAGAGACAGAGCATGAACGGGGGAGGGGCAGAGAGAGAGGGAGACACAGAATCGGAAACAGGCTCCAGGCTCCGAGCCATCAGCCCAGAGCCTGACGCGGGGCTCGAACTCACGGACCGCGAGATCGTGACCTGGCTGAAGTCGGACGCTTAACCGACTGCGCCACCCAGGCGCCCCAACATTTTACATTTTAAATAACACCCACTAATGTTTGCCGACAGGTGAGATTTTTCTAGCTAGGCTCTTTAAGGAAGGCAGGACTGCCGGCAACTACAATGTTAGTAATGAGATTTGTCCTCTCGCTTTGAGAAGCTCGTCAGATGTGAAGTTTTAACATGCTCACCGGGTCGGGAAGATTTCCACTGTACGTTTCATTGTTTGCCTGCCCCCCCCCCACCCCCTCCCTTAAAGTTGCTAGGTTCTGCTGCAAAGATTTTCGGGGCTGTTTTGTTGGCAGCTTAGGACGCATCCGTGACCTTACCAAAGTGGAAGTGA
Source organism: Herpailurus yagouaroundi (assembly GCF_014898765.1). Lineage (NCBI taxonomy): Eukaryota > Metazoa > Chordata > Mammalia > Carnivora > Felidae > Herpailurus > Herpailurus yagouaroundi. The sequence continues at coordinate 6,513,509 of NW_024412428.1, forward strand.
AAGCTCTCAGTATTTCTTCTTTCTTTCTTTCTTTCTTTTTTGCAACAGTAAATCTATTAATTTTACAGTCAGTTGAACAGCAATAGGTTAATTTGTTTAAAGTCTGCGTTCACAAAGAAAACCTGAACCGCAGTGGCTTGAATGCCTGAAACTGCAGCGTAGTGGCTGAAGGGTAGACACTCTCACAGCGCGCTCGGGACGGACGCTGGCGGTCCACTGTCACCTGCTTCTCCGCACAGGTGCTGACCCCTCGGTTGATCCGGGGCCTCCTGGCGGGGTAGCGGGAAGGCTGGGCCTTTTGTGTGCTACAGAGAACGCTTTTCCAAGGACTGGGCCCGTTGTCTCCAGCAGCCACAGGAAGCAGAAGAAAGAAGAGGTTAAGGGCCACCGTGAGGGTCAGGATGGGTTAAATTTAGTTAACATCGGAGGTTATAGCTTTTAACAAGAGCTTCAAGAAAACTTATTCGAAGATGCAATTTGTCTCTTCTTTGTCAACGGTTATTTTTTTTTTTTTTTTTTTGCCCTATTGATAGTGACAGCCTAACAAAGTTTTTATATGCTGGAGGTTTTCATCCTTTATAGAGAAGAAAGGACTGTGTTCCTAAAGAGAGGTGCAGGTGGGGGACTTTTTTATAAAGCTTCCGTGATTTTCAAATTGGGAGGCTTTAGAATAGGCTCCCTGCTTGGCTAAGTCAAAAATAATCTGTGAGGGATGTTGAAAAAAAAATCCCCATTAGAAATGGAGGAATGCTTCAGCAGTCAGATGCAGGGGCTCAAGTTTCTAGAAGCTTCTTTGTGTGTGTTTACTTTCAACCATCCCAGCCTAGTTTTCCCAGTTGTTTTTTTCAAAGTTACCAAAGAGGCCCCCTCTTAAGTTTCCACATGTACGTTTCTTTCCATTTCGAGCATAACACCGGACATCACTAGTTGTGTGTTATTTCTCCGTGCAAGCAAAGGAGGTACCCATAGTTTTCTGCATATGTCCTTCATGCCGTTTTCATTCTAGCACTCCATATTTTCTCTCCACGGACTGAAATCTTTCGGAAATTGATCTTTGGGAAGAGAGTCCTGTCAACTCTAGCCTTTCAATTGGAAACACACACCTTTCAATAGGTATGATTTACCTAGAACTGATGTTGAGGGTCTTGCGACACGTGAAGTCTTCAGGTATTATTCAACTGCATTTCTACGATAAGAGACTCGACTTCTTTTTAGTGAGTTTTGTACATTCATAGGGCTGAGGTTTTAGAATACTGAACCTGGGTTGCCAGAGCCACGGTTTTGCTCTGGTGGTCGGAAGGGTAAGTGTAATCAAACAATCTAAGTGATGTACTGTAATATGCATTTGACAACATGTTTGCCTTAGGTACAGTGAGGACTCATTTAATTATTATTCGGGAAATACGATGTTTTGCATGAGAGAATCTTCCAGGTACCTAAGCATACCTTCCAGAAACACACAGAACTTCTACCACTTTGAATAAAAGCGTCTTATATGACGTATTACAGCGTTTTGCATCCTGAAACATGGTATGATGAGTTTCTTAAAGAACAAGGGCCCCGTTATGACCATCCATTGTTACATGGTGCTGTATGATATAGTCGTGCCTATATCAAGTGCCACTGTACCAAACTGCAGTCGTTTTGAACTTGAAACTTTTGCTTGTCATAGGTTTTCTCACTCCTCTCTTGCCATAATACTGTCAGTGTCCCCTTATTGTTGGTACCCTGCTACCTAGCTTCATAGTTCTCCCCACCTTCTCACGTTCCGCTCAAAAGACAAGTTCCGTCTCACCTGGCCTAATGCAGGGGTTGTTTAAGGAGACTGCTGCTCTCCAAATGTCCTTGTTCCAAATCAGCCCTCACACTGCAGCCGGGCTAACCTTGTTTGAGCAAAGCTTCAGCACCGCCCCCCCCCCCCTCCATTTCCTTCTGGCGGGTTCCCTCGTCCACTTGCTCAATTGGATTGTGAGCGTCTGCTCTAGCATTTACCACCCTCTTCGATATATCTGTAACCTACTGGAGTTGACAGGTCAGTCAGTTTGCCTGCTTTGCCCAGGCCCCTTCCTCCGCCCCTGAAAGGGGAGCCATCCAGACCCAAATTCCTGCCCTCGTTCCGTCTTCCTGTCCACACCTGGTTGCACTAGGGGAGAAGACTGACCTACAAGAGTCTAGTCCACAGACTGTGACAACTTACACATTCCAACCAGGAAATTTGCTGGGTGTCAAAGGATACTTCTGGCACAGACAGATACTGATTGGATATTCATCCTGCCTTTTCCCGGGTTCCAGCGGGCACATGGCTGCACGGGGTAAGGAGGGTATGTACAGCCTCCCTGACAGCTGTGGCCACGTGACCAAGTTCTGGCCAGTGGCATCTGTGTATACCTGCTCATATGTAACTTCGTCCCCATAGCTGCAGGGGGGGTCCTAGTTTATGCCTGCCATCCCAGCATAAACCTCTTTCACTCTGACCTGGCACATCCCATGGTCATCCTAAATAAGCAGCTGTGGTACGTGCCATTTCCGGAAAGTGTCCTCAGAAGGAGAGTGTGCTCTCCTCCCCTTCTTCCTTTCTGTCGGCTGAAAGGTGGACATGGTGCCTGGAGCTTGGATGGCATCTGGAGCAGGGGAGGGCTCGTTGCAACAGAAACCACGCCTGGCAGAGCAATGAGATAGGACGAGCCTGGGCCCCGACACCCCAGCACGCCATGCCTCTGGATTTACTGACCGTGCGAGAGACACAAGCTTTTATATTGCTCCTGACAACACATGACTGGGACAAAAAGTCTTACAAAGTTGTTTGTTTCACAAGTCAGGCTCAGGCCACGCGCATGCTGGCGTTCTGCATGCAGATGGGCTGGTCTGCAGAGAGAGGCAGGAGGGTGAAACAGACATGCAGGAAGAACCACGCAGAAAAGCAGGAGGGAGTGGGGCTCCGTGGAAAATGGGGTAGGAGCCTTCATTTCTAACTTCCCAATTCCAGTCCCCGTGGAGTCCACCGGTCTGCATTTCCCGTCTGCAGATACCTCTTAGGTGGATTTTCTTACAATAACATTCTGTTCAGTGCAAGCAGACATGTTTGTAGCTTGACCCTCCCTCCTCCACCACCACCGCCGACTTGCTGGTCCCGAACCGCATTTTGTGCTGTCCTGCCTCTGTGCCTGTTCCTGCCCTACTTTCTGCCTGGAGTACAGAGCCACGTTTCCAGCCCTAGCCCAAATGCTCCCTCTTCCATGAAGCCTTCCCTTAGCCCAACTGGGCGACCCCTGTCATCTTATGTATGTTTATTCTGTAGCATTCATTTTTCTCTGCCTCCGCATACAGTTGCTTGAATACTTGGCATTTCCTGCCCTTGACATTGTCAGCCCCTAAGAGGCAGGGACACACCCTTGCCGAGGTTGTTCTAGCGCGAGCCTAAGGCCCGCATCCCTTTAGTGTGCATTAAATATTTGCTGACTAGTTACGGGCTGTCAAATACACAACGGAGCCTTTTCAAACGGTCTCTGGAATCAGAGAGAGCAGACTCTCTTGGATAAGGTGTGTGAGCTTTGGTGCAGGACTTCGTGTCTCGTAGCGGCTTCCCTTCCCTTTTTCTCTGGCTCCAAGGTGAGAGTACTTCATGAGAGACGGCTAGGTATTTTTTTTTTTTTAACGTTTATTTATTTTTGAGACAGAGAGAGACAGAGCATGAATGGGGAGGGTCAGAGAGAGGGAGACACAGAATCTGAAACAGGCTCCAGGCTCTGAGCTGTCAGCACAGAGCCCGACGCGGGGCTCGAACTCACGGAGTGTGAGATTGTCACCTGAGCCGAAGTCGGCCGCTTAACCGACTGAGCCACCCAGGCGCCCCTAGGTATTTTATTATGGTTGTAGGAGGAGCCTTTCTAAACCACTATGGGAAGCACCAAAGAAGGAGGCATCTTTTGTTGAAACAAACTTCCGTGCTTGCTACTGTAGTGATTTACCGTTCCTGAATTAGAAGCGGAGAAAGTCTGGGGGCGCCTGGGTGGCTTAGTAGGTTAAGCGCCTGACTCTTGATTACGGCTCAGGTCATGATCTCATGGTTTGTGGGTTCGGGCCCCGCGTCGGGCTCTGCGCTGGCACGGCAGAGACTGCTTGGGATTCTCTCTCTCTCTCCCTCTTTCTCTCTGCCCTCCCCAACTTGTGCTCCGTCTCTTTCTAAATAAATAAACAAGCAAACAAACAAGCTTAAAAAAAGAAGCATAGAAAGTCTAAACAACCTGTGAAAAATATCATAAAAGGATAGTAACCACTGTCTTAAAGAGGAGTAACAACTGGGGCTTTGAGTTTCCTTGTATTAATTACTACATTAGGGGCTCTATCATTATAGCCTACACCCCATATAATCATCATCATTACTTTCAAAAGGATTATTAAATGATCACACATGTGTAACGTTGGGTTCCCCTTGCTACCTCTAAGGCAGAAAGTTCACAGCACAGTAGAAAACCCAGTCTAACGATTTCTTTAATTTTCTGTACGTAATTGATGCGTTTTATGACTGACTTGGTCAAAGGTTTTGGTAGTAACGCTCACGGTGAAAAAAACCAAACCTGACATCATAAAATGGACCCATGTGTAATTATAACTGCAACTTTATTATAGTCTAGAAGTGATGCATCATAAATATGAGGCATGCAACAGAATAATGTGGGATAATGGAGATAAAGGTATGTGTGCCTCACATTTCTGATATGTCACTTAGTGACTATAATTGATAGCCTTTGGCATTCATAGTATCCCTTTCACACTCAACCATCATGTCATGCTGGGTGCATGTCAGTTTATATTAATAATAGCGTAAGTCGTAGAAGTTGGCACTGATGTCACTTATTTAATATTTTTTACAAATTAACATGGATTCGAAGTTACTCTTCTTATAATTGGCTTCTAGCTCACTTGCTTTCTTTTTTAATTTTTTCAAATTTTTTTTAATGTTTATTAAGTTTTGAGACAGAGCATCAGCAGGGGGAGGGGCAGAGAGAGGGAGACACAGAATCTGAAGCAGGGTCCAGGCCCTGAGCCATCAGCACAGAGCCCAATGCGGGGCTCGAACTCACGGACTGGGAAATCGTGACCTGCGCCGAAGTTGGATGCCCAGCCGACTGAACCACCCAGGCACCCCGTCACTTGCTTTCTTGAATGGGGGAGAGCTGCTGAGTTATAGGTGGTGTAACAGCAGCTGCATCATAGCCCCAATCTGGGGAGGCCAGGCCCTCCTTGCTTCCTGGACACCCCGAGTGTGGCCAGAAGGCTTACACACGAGCCTCAGGCAAGAGTGATGGCCAGAAGGAATGGCTCTAACGGGCTAAGTGACACATTCATGCTGTTAATGCAACAAAGCCAGAGAAAGAAACACAGGGCAACGAAGAATTTGACGTGTGTAAGGACGTGTGAAGAGTCACACGGCCACCCATCGGTTGCCAAAAAAGCTGAGCAGCACGAGTGCAAACCCGGACCAGTGACTTAACGTTCTGCTAGTTTGGCCACCGTGTGCCTTTGCTCAAGTTATGTACCCTGTACAGTTGTGTTTCGTCGTCAGCCACATAGGGATAGCAAAAGTATTTTCCATGTGGGCTTGCTAACATTCAAAAAATACCCACGGCACGCGTGCAGACACGCTCGGTTCCTGGCACTTAGGAGTGCTTGGCAAATGTTAGCTAGTAAAGTCATACACAGAAAACATACCTATGAAAAGTGTGTTATTCGCAGAAAAGACACAGACAAGCCTTTTAGGAACAGCAGTCGGTGAGATTGTGTTGGCTGAATTTTCCCCGATCCCAAACCAATCTTTTTCTATCACCTTTTAATTTTTTTAGTTTTTTAAAATGAAAAAAAAAATTTTTTACCCTCTTATTTTTTTACTCATAATGTGATACAACACTGGATGATAAAAGCAATCTTCCTTATTTTCTTTCATTTTAATCCATTCTTCTTAATACCTATAGCATTGTGTAATTTTTTTAGGCTTTCTCTGATTGAGTGAATCTTGATTACAAGTAGTCTATGGATTTGTATACCTTTTGTATTTCATACCATTTCAGGGAAACAGAGTTGATGACTTCAAAATGGAAGTGTGATCATCCCCCCCCCCCCCAAAAAAGCATTCATAAAGTCTTAAATGTTGACCTTGGATGAATTTAAGGATTCAAAAATTCAGGGAGAAATACAAATCGAAACCACAATGAGCCCCCTTTTTCTTACCCCCTGGAATGGCTAGAATCAAAAAGAAAACGATATCAAGTGTTGGCAAGGATATGGAGAAACTGGTACCCTTCTAAGTTGCCGCTGGGAATGCAAAATGGTGCGACTACTTTGGAAAACAGTTTAAAAGTTCCTTTAGAAGTTAAACATAGACTTACAACAGGATCCAAAAATTCCATTGGTTAGGTGTCTAACCAGGAAAAATTAAAACACACGTCCGCACAAAGACTTGTACGTGAGTGTTTGTAGCATCATTATCCACGATACTCCAAATGTGGAAATAACCCGAATACCCATCAACTAAAGAATGGTTAAACAGAATGTGGCATATCCATACAATGGAATAGTATTGAGCCGTTAAAAGGAACAAAGGACTGGCCTGTGCTACAACATGGATGAACCTCAGACACGTTATGGTCAGTGAAAGAAGCCAGACAAAGAAAAACACTTACCATTTTCGTATTTATATGAATTACCCCCAAACAGCAAATATTCAGAGACCAAAAGTCGAGTAATGGTTGCCTAGGGCAGGGAGTGAGGATAGGGAATAATTATCGCTAGAAAAGGGTTTTGATTTTTTTTAGGGTGATGGAAATGGTCTAACCTTAGATTGTGGTGCCGGTTGCCTAACTCTGTACATTTGCTAAAGCTCATTGAATTGTACACTTAAAATAGGTCAGTTGGATGGTATGTAAGTATTATGGTATGTATCAGTACTATATATCAATAAAGGTATTTTTAAAAAAAAACAAAAGAAAATACTGATTTAATAATAAAGTAACACAAAGACTTCTAAGAAAATCTTATGTAATAAGATTGTCATTTTACCAAATCTCTATTCTCAGTATGGCATTTACTTTGTCTCGATCAACTGTGAAATACTTCCTGTGGAATTCAATATGAACGGCATTTCTATTTTCTAAAATCACTCTTGTGCAGAAACACTGCTTATATTTGTTTCAATTTCTATGTAGGTAGGTAGGTAGAGATGTATTTTCCCCAGTGTGTCAGTATCTCGCGGGATTGAGGGCGCTCAGATTTTATACTTGGCCTTAGTAGTTAAAAAAATACAATCATAACGGTAAAGTATCGTTTTGGCCACGGCTGATAGACTATTATGTAAAATGAAGACCGAAACACAGCTAAATTTCGCGTTAGGCTGTCTATGAATCGATTTCGGTGACTGATATGTTGTAATTTCAGCCCGTGTGTAAATGGAATTTCTTTTACAAATTAACCAGTATGAACTTACCAGTATATATATAACCGGTATAAAGCTTACCAGTCCATTACTCCAAACAGGAAAGCTTATTATTCCATTATTCTAATAAGAATAGAGGTTTCTTATTTTTACCAATGGTCTGAAATATTCTCATGAGAGGAGGCCGGGTCAGAGCTGACCTTTCATGTCCAAAGTGCTTGAGTGTCTGAGATGTCCTGTAGAAGCTGGAGGTGGAGAATAGGCTTCTAGAGTCCAGGATTTCAATTCTGTCGTTCAACTCTTTAAGGAAAGTCTTGTCTTGCCGGTTTAAGGGTTTCAGTCACAGAATAGTGTTACTATCGAATTATTTTTATACGCCCTGAAGATACGATACTGAACAGGAGTCTGGCTCCTGCGGAAAGGACCCCAACGGGGTGGTGCATTCTGTCCTTCATTCTGTGACAGGGGACCCCTGGGTTTCCTGAGGGGGGCAGCACACACAACCATTAGGAAAGCTGCAGAGCAGAAATCTGTGCGGAGTTTGCAGCACCAAAGGCGGCGGAAAGGATTTGCCAGTCAAGCACTAACAGTGAGAAAAAGGTTCAGGGGCCAAGTGAGGACAGGACGGGCTGGAATCGAGCCCGGGAAGTGGCTTCCCAGAGCCGGGTACCTGGAGCTGGTGTACAGATGGCTGAGACCAGTGGCACGCCCTCGGAGGCAGCCTGGCGCTGTGTGGAGTTCTCGGGCTGCCTAATTTTCAGCCTCAGTGCCTTCTTGGGAGTGATGCTGTAACAGTCAGTAACCTGGCTGACCGGCCAAGGGCTGGTATCACGGCAGGGGGCCGGGCTTGGGGGGTGGGGAGAGACAGTGAGGTGCTCAGCCAGCAAGAAGTGGCTGTCATCTCCCGTCCTGCTCCTCTGGCTGTCCCAGCTGCGCTCTCCCCAGGGACCCTTGGGCTCTTGACCTTCCTCCACGACAAGGGCTGGGTCAGAGATGCTTTGCAAATTCTCCCTTAATCATCCTTTTCAAGAATGACTCCTCTCTGGTCTTACGGATGGAGGGATTCTATCTTGGTTTTGAGAAGGACAATTCTGGGTCAGAAAACTGAGCCTCAACACCCAGGAGTCCTAGCTTGAATGAAGGCTCCCACAGCTCCCACTTGGCCCCAGCCTGAGGGCTAAACGCCTTCAGGTCACGTGTCAGCAATAATGGCATAATATGTACCAAAACGCACACATGTGTACTCACATCTGCAGCTTGTCAAGCGGTAGCTAAAATCAAATTGTGGTATGCTATTTATTAATAATGCTTTAATGGTAATTTATTACTAGTATTAAACTGATTTTATGACTAAATCTTGCTTAAAGTGAATTATAATCTCAGAACTCCCTTCCCCTCTCACAAACACTGCCGGGAAGGCCATACTGCCAAGCAGTCAGCACGAGGTAATCTTTATATCACTACTTACTTTATGCTGAAAATTCCCCGTGTTCAGTGCGGAGGACTTCCAGCGAGGGTCAGGGGGCCTGGATGTGTTTCCTAACTCCGTATTTTATCTGCTGTGCTTCCTAGAGCAATTGATTGTGATCCTTTGGACCCTTGCTTCTTCATCTGTAAAATGGGCTCATGATGTCACAGACTTGCAAGGATCCAATAAGACCTATCAAGATATGTTTGAAACGAGAAAGCAATCCACAAAGGTGAGCTATTATTCATCTCCTGATCCAGGTGTTTGTTCCCTGGAAATACTTCGCTCTGAGTCTTTTCTCACTTCTGGGTGTGACAGCAAGAGGAGAGCCACTGTGTAAACCAGTCCTACTCAAAGTACGGCCTGTGGACCAGCAGCCTCTGGGATGTTAGAAATGGGATTTCAGGGCCCCTTCTTAATCTACGGATTCAGAAACTGTGGGCCTGGGGACCAACAGCCTTGACTTGACGAAACAAGTTCTCCAGGTGATTTTGGCATGCACTGAAGTTTGAGAAGCACCAATGTGGACAGTTTTTCCTTCCTTCACTCATTCATTCCTTCATTTGTTCATTCAAATACTTAGGGAATATCTCGCGAAAGGATCAGTCGCCATCTTGGGAGGATAAGCCACAATCACCATCCTTAAAGAGAGAATATTTTTCTTTTCTTTTTTTTTTTTAACGTTTTATTTATTTTTGAGACAGGGAGAGACAGAGCATGAACGGGGGAGGGTCAGAGAGAGAGGGAAACACAGAATCCGAAGCAGGCTCCAGGCTCTGAGCTGTCAGCACAGAGCCCGATGTGGGGCTCAAACCCACGGACCGCGAGATCATGACCTGAGCCAAAGTGGCGCACCTACTTTGCAGTGCCTGCTACTGACTGCCCACCCCGGGGACACGGACAAGCTCAGATGAGAGGCTCCGATTCCCGCTTTCTTAGAAGGGGGAGCCCCGGGCAGTTCTCCTGGCTCGGCGTGTCCCCGCCAACGCGGAAAAGAGCCTGGGCTTCAAGCCTGGCCAGCTGTCAGCTGTCACGTTGGCCAGCGTGTTGAACTCGTCCGTCTCTGCTCGCTCCTCTGCCCGGTGGACATAAAGAAGTTTAACGCGTAGCTGCAACGTTGCATAAGTATTCGATGTCCGCCCGAGAAGGAAGCCTGAAGCAGGACGGCAACCGAGGTGGCAGTGGCTGGGGCCGGGAGGGGGCGCAGCCACGTGTGGTGGTCCCTGACGTGGCCTCGCCGTCTTTCCCCCGTAACGCGTCTCACCTTCTCTCTGCCCTTGTACATCCCGGGAGAATTTCAGATCAGCATGGGGGAGGGGGATTGGTTAATCATGGGAACTCTTCTTTTTTTGTTTCAAGTTTATTTATTTATTTTGAGAGAGAGAGAGAGAGAGAGAGAGGGAGGGAGGTCACATGTACGCATGCGTGTGCACATGAGGGGGGTGGGCAGAGGGAGAGGGAGACAGAATCCCCAGCAGGCTCTGCGCCGTCAGTGTGGGCTGATGTGGGGCTCCCATTCACAAACTGTGAGATCACGACCTGAGCCAAAACCTGAGATCACGACCTGTGAGATCACGACCTGAGGAAGCTTCACTCGCTGAGCCACCCAGGCACCTGCTCCTCACGACATCCTTAAGCCTCTGCTGACTTCCTAAAAGTAGGGCTGACACCAGAGCTCTCTGCGAAGTCCCCCCATTCCTTCCCGAAGTTCTCACCGGAGAGCCCGGGACGGTGGCCTGCTGCTGGAGACCTTCTGGAATTGTAGTTGAGCTTTTCCTCCTCCCGCTCTTTTGTTTGGAGGTGGGAGGTGGGAGGAAGCTGGCGAAAAGGAGGTGTGAAATGTGGAGGGAACAGCGCAGCAGAGGGCGGGGACGGGGCCCGGCTGATGAGACAGAATTATGTTTCCAGAAGCACCGAGCCTCATTTGAAATAGGGATTCCTCCCTGGAGGTCACAGCCCAGCCTTTGTTGTGCTTTCAGAGGGGCTATTTATACATTTTTGGTCTCCGTTTCAGAGTTGCCTCCTCTGTTGGTGACACTCCAGCTTTGCTGAAGTGGTGTTTAAAAAAGGAAGTAATTACTAACTGCACACCCAGATGTGGGGATCAGAACGAATTTGGAACAAAAGCTTTCACATGAGCTTTCTACTCCCACTGCTTCAGGGGGAAGCTGGGATCCTTTTCATTTCTAGCTAAAGCAAGGTTCTTGGAATAAATTACATAAGGACTTCTGCGCCCTGGGAATCCGTCCATGTCTTGGGGTTTGGGTCCACACTCTGACTCTTGTCTGTGATGCTTTATCCCTCATCCCTCCCACATAACTGGGGGTGGGGGGGGGAGCTGAGGGGAAAGGTGTAGATGGAAATGTTTGAGCTTAAAAGCAATCTTTAGGGGCGCCTTGTGTGGCTCAGTCGGTTGAACGTCCGACTTCGGCTCAGGTCATGATCTCGTGGTCCGTGAGTTCGAGCCCCGCGTCCAGCTCTGTGCCGACAGCTCAGAGCCTGGAGCCTGCTTCGGATTCTGTGTCTCCCTCTCTCTCTGCCCCTGCCCCGCTCATGCTCTCTCTCTCTCTCAAAAATAAATAAAGATAAAAAAAATTAATATTTAAAAGCAATCTTTCCTGCTCACACGTCTGAGTTCTCCGCCTTCCTCCCCATGCCTCGCTCAACAGTTTATTTGCCAGAAGCCTGGAGATTTCACACCAAGTTCTCAGGACATGCCCAGGTGCTTGCTGACTGCGGCTGAATGGAAGGCCCCAAACGAGACCAGCAGAAGAACCATCCAGCTGAGCCCTGGTCAGCCCTCAGAACCACGAGAAATAATGACATGCTGGTCATTTTAAGCCACTAAGTTATGCGGGTTAGATTAATATTAAGGAAGTGGAGGGCCGCCTGGGTGGCTGTCGGTTAAGCATCCGACTTCTGCTCAGGTCATGATCTCACGGTTCGTGGGTTCGAGCCCGGCATCGGGCTCTGTGCTGGCAGCTCGGAGCCTGGAGCCTGCTTTGGATTCTGTGTCTCCCTCTCTCTCTCCGCTCATGCTCTGTCTGTCTCTGTCTCAAAAATAAATAAAAACGTGGGGCGCCTGGGTGGCGCAGTCGGTTGAGCGTCCGACTTCAGCCAGGTCACGATCTCGCGGTCCGTGAGTTCGAGCCCCGCGTCGGGCTCTGGGCGGATGGCTCGGAGCCTGGAGCCTGTTTCCGATTCCGTGTCTCCCTCTCTCTCTGCCCCTCCCCCGTTCATGCTCTGTCTCTCTCTGTCCCAAAAATAAATAAGCGTTGAAAAAAAAAAATTAAAAAAAAAATTAAAATAAATAAATAAAAACGTTAAAAATTTTTTTCTAAAAAGGAAGTGGAAATATTACTCTTTCAGAAAGCAGACAGGTAATAAGTATTACCAAAACCTAGAAAGGCATTTTGAAGCAGAAATTCTACTCCTCTAATATTATCCTTAAAAAAGGAGCAAAAGGGGCCCCTGGGTGGCTCAGTCGGTTAAGCGCCCGACTTTGGCTCGGGTCATGATCTCACGGTTTGTGAGTTCGAGCCCCGTGTTGAGCTCTGTGCTGACGGCTCAGAGCCTGGATCCTGCTTCAGATTGTGTGTCTCCCTTTCTCTCTGCCCCTCCCTGCTCACGCTCTCTCTCTGTCTCAATAATAAATAAACGTTAAAAAAAAAATTTTTTTTAAAAAAGGAGCAAAAAACTGTATGCCTGAAAAGTGTTCATTGTCGCATGATTTTTGGAAAACTTACAAATAACGTAAGGGGGCAAGAATTAATGACTGGAAAGAGCTTTCGATCTCATCTGAAGAAGGATCCTCTATGTAAGATCACTACTACTGGTGATATCTGCTCCTTTCGAGTCAGTTTCCTACGCCCCAGTTTTGCGACGCGGAGCTCTGTAGTGCATTGTGATTTAGGACGACGGTCCTCAAAACCCACTTGAACACAAGAAGCCCCTCTTAACCTGTACGTAAAGCTAGAGTCCCTCCCCCAATAATGGCAAATGATAATAATATTAATCACAATTCTTATTCTTCTAATTCTTATGTCGAGCCATCACGCTCGAAGTCCACTGTGTACGGGTGCCGGGTCCCTTCCACGACATTTCTCATCCTTATGAGGGGCCTGCCAGATGCTCTTTGGTCTCCGTTTTCCAGACGAGGAATTGGGGTTCAGACGTCACAACACCAAAAGCAATGGCCTCAGAATTCTAAGCCCACCTCCGTCCAGTTCCCAAGCCAGCCACTACCCCACACCCCACACCCCACACCCTCTCCTGGCAAAGTCAGCATCCGTGTGGAGACAGGAATTCGCCTGGAACATGGAGGAAGCAAAGTCCTTCCGGAGACGCTCAGGATGTCCCAGCTGGGGGAAGTGACTCAGTTGAGGGTTTTCCAGCGTCGGGGTGTAGGGACAACCAGCTGGCTTGGGGCGGGGAGCGCAGGACCCCTGGCCACAGATGAGAAACCGCAGCCCCCAATGTGACTTGACCTGCGCGTGGTCACAGAACGGGGTGGTGAGGGACTCAGGCCCCCAGACTCCTCTCTCTCCTCAGCAAAATTGCTCACTCACTCCCCCGGTGCGCGGAAAACTGCCTCTGATTGCTCACTTTTCTGCTAAATCTGGTGATGAAGCCCTGCATTCTTCATGACCTTGGCCCTTGAGACACACATGCTTTGGTTTCTGAAATGCAAAGGCAGGCACACACTCCTGGAGGCTGTGCGTTTCTGCTGGTTCATCCACCCCTGAAACAAAGAGAGCCTTGTGGCTTTGTTTGAATGGGGAGGGGTGCAGTTCTAAAAGGAATATGCTTGTTTGTGAGTCCGAACATTATTCTTCTATAAGGACGGGCCTCATAGATGTACTCACCCCCCTTTTCCCCTTACATAACTGCCTCACTGCGCGGAGGCCAGCCTCAGTGCTCCCCACTGGAAGAGCCTGGGGAAGGGGCCACCATCAGGACATGCCCCAGACCTTGATCTGGTAAAGTCAGGGGGAGGGCCTTGGGGCGCGTCTTCCTCCTGGAAGGAGACCCAAGAAGTCCTGGTGAAGGGTGGGGAAGCCAAATCTCCCCACGCCCACCGTGCACTGGGTCCTGCCCAGCATTCTTCGGCCATTTTTCACATTTACGTCGGCAAAGCTCGACCCCTGCAGAGAGGACGTGCCCCAGGTGACTCGTGGGGGATGGTGGCCACAGGCTTGATTCCATCCTCGAAGGTTTCTGACTCACATGTCGCACGACTGTGGGCTTCACATTGCAGGCAGCCCCCCCCCCCCCCCCAGTGGATCTGTACAGAAGCCCACCACAGTCCTCATCAAGACAAACACGAGGCAGACATTCTGGAAAACTTCCCTGGTGAGTTTTAGGCGGGGAGGTTTCCGGCCAGGGGGATCCCTGAAGTAGCACCTGTGACCTGAACGACTGAAAAGCTGCGTAGCTGTCCCATTGTCCTTCTAATCTGCTCTCCCTTGGGCACTTGGAATGTTCTTTTGTTTGTCTGTGGTAAAGTCCACAGTACCCGAAACTTCCCATTTAGCCACATTAAATACACAGTTCAGTGGTGTTAGACACGTTCACACACACGTGGCCACCACGCATCTCCAGCACTGTTTTGTCTGCCCAAACTGAAACTCTGTTCCCATGAAACAAGGACTCCCCAGCCCCTTCCCTCCCCAGCCCCTGTCCGGCAACATCTTCCTTTCTGTGTCTACGAATTGACTGCTTTGGGTATCTCAGATACGTATTTGTCCCTTTGTGACGGATTTATTTCCCTTAGCGTCACGTCCCCAAGGTTCACCCAGGTGGCAGATGTCAGGTTTTCTTTCCTCTTTACGACTGAGAAACACGCCACTGTGTGGATGTACCACGTTGTGCGGACCTGCTCGTCCGTCAGTGGACATTTGGGTGGTGTTAGAATGTTCTTCCTGAAGTGCTAATCTGCTTACATTCCTGAAAGGTGGGACAACCTCCCAAATCTTTAACAAGCTGGCGAGGCTGTGCTCCCTCTCCAGAACTGTCTCACTGACCCCGCGTCCCTGGGACATCACCCCTGGGGCCCGCTGCTGAGCTCACTTCCTCCAGGTACTGGCGGGGTCTCTGTCGGGGTGGCCGTTCCCGCCCTCCTCCCCTGGGCCACTCAGCCTGCAGTCTCTGCCATAAAGTCACCGCCCCTGGGGTCCCATCCAAACCAGGAGGGCAGCTCTCCTCTCGCAGGGCACCTTCCGGTTTCCGCTTGGCGCCATTTGCACCTGTCATCACGCATCTGGATCCGTGTGAGACTGGTTTCCGCTGCTAGACTGCAAGGTAGGGTTTTGTTTACCTCTGTCTTCTGGGCGCCTTGTGGCACGCCCGGCAGGCGGTAGGTACTCAGCACGTGAGAACGGAATGAAGGGAGGACCCTGGGAGGGAGCCCTGAGGCACGCGGGCTGACGCAGACCTGACCGGTAGCTTGGATGACCTTGAGCTTTGACCTTTGGATGACCTTTGAGCTTTGAGCTTTAGCTTCCTCCCCTGCAGCAGCATGAATGTGGCAGCTGTGTGGGGAGAATCAAGGCCACAAAGCGCCCGCCAACTGCCCCCGTAGGAGGCGCCCGGCCGTGGCATTGCCCTTCTCGTCTCTTACCAGAAACCCAGTCTAAGGGCCCGGACACGTTTGCTTCTATAAGCACCCCCAAATCATCCTAGCTCGCATGAGAGAGAGGATGGCGGGAAGGCTCTGAAACTCTGGGCACCTTAGGAGGTCCAGAGGCCCCCCTTTGCGAGTCCTGAACCCCGCCTGGTCTCCATCATCGATTCCGTTGCTGGACGCTATTCCCAGCCTTGGATGCTGATGTCAGCCGGGACGGGGGTAGAGAAGTAGAGGGTGGGAGGGAGGCTGGAAACCTCCCTGGAGTTTGGTACCTCGGCATTGAACTACTGCCGCCCTGAGGAAGGCTCCCCGTGACTGGGGGAGGCAGCCAGCGGTTGGCGACACCCTTCCCTGTTCCCCCCTGCCCCGCGTTGGGCAGGCTGGGCCCGAGCCCAGAACTTCCCCGGGCTCTGCGGGCTCACCGGGCGTTACTAGAGCAAACATTAGTGCAAACACACAGACGACCGCGGAGCGATTGCACGGATCGCCCACGCTGGTGTGGGGCCTTGTGAGCGCTGGCTGGGGGACAGGAACGGCCAAGTCGTTTTTCTAGATTCAGACGCCCCCCCCCCCCCCCTTTCGGGGCGGACAAAGGAAGGCCCATTATGTGGGACATCTCCACTGGGACTTCCTCTCCAAGCATCGGCTGGGTCAGGTTCCTTCTATGCAAATCGTTTCGAGCATTTATCCTGCTTTTCATTAACATAATATCTCCCGGGTCATCCCCCTGGCCTCCCTCTGAAACATTTCGCGGAAAAGAAAAGCTCTCGGTGGGGGGAGGGGGATCCCCGCATCTTTGTCAAGGAGGTGGGATTTTTATTCACCTCTCCTCGGGCTGCTGTACATTGCTGTCTGCACTATCCACATCTAAGAGGCTTTTTTTTTTTTTTTCAATTAAAAACAAAACCCACACGAGATGAAGCTGAGATTAACTCCAACTGGATTAAGAAGCCCCGGGATCCCAAGGGAGTTCTCTGGGCTCTGTCTGTAGCACACTGGGCGCACTGCTATGCTTACTAGCGGGGAGATGGGCCAGGTACTAGGTAGAACACAAAAATAAATCGCGTAGAGGACGCGCTCGTGGCAAAAGACCCTTCTTACTGAGGACCCGTGCCTTCCAGATGGGGGGGATTCTGCTTGGGAGAGGCCAGAGGCACGGTTTCCACCCCTGCCTTCTCTTCTGGGACAGCATGCTTTATCTCTATGCCAGGTAAGAACGAGGCAGACGGTGGGGGGGGGGGGGGGCGCGGGGGGGGGCACCCCCATAGCGCTATTCCACTTCCCCCAAATGCCGTGCCTTCCGTTTGTCACTTGATCTGCACGCACACACGGGCCACTCTTGCGGATTCTGTAGGTGCTGCCGGGCAGTCTGTCTCCAAACCCATTCTTTCGTTGTACCAGCACAATCCCAGCCCTTAGGAGGGAGCGAGCGCTCAATCGGTGTTCGTTACCTTGAGTAAATTTCACGCACTGGGGTGGGGGGGTGGGGGGGATTTTCCGGCTTCGAGGAGTCTTTGTTTCCCAAGCGATAAAAGCGAGGGCACAGAACCGTATACAAGCGATAAGCACACATGCTTGTGCACACGGGCCATCAAAGAAAAAAAGGCTACACATGGTCACCATAGTGTTAAAGAGGTTCCCTCTGAATAGCTGGAATTATAATTGGTTCTTACTTTCCCTTTTACATTCTTTCAAAACACCTATAGGAGACCGTATTACTAAGCAGGAAAAAAAAACCCATTTTATTTCCTCTATAAAAGTTCTGGAAACTGGCTAATTCTTAAGTAATCATCAGGCAACATTTTCAGAGGAATTAATGAAGAGCCAGCTCAGAACAAGGCCTCGGACAAGTAGAACGTGACACCAGTATCTGAGGTTGGGAGGGAGGGGCAGTGGGGACAGGGAACAAATGTCACAGCGCTCTTTCTGATGTCTTCCTGGGTCTCTCACGCACAGCCCTCTGCGGTGTCCTGGGTCTGCCTCTGAGAGCAGCTGGAATGACTCCCCTCTTGGGCGCGAAGGCGACCATTTAGCTTTATTACCAGTCAGGCTCCAACTAAGAAAGGGGACACATCTCCAAGTGTTGAAAACAGAGGGAAATAAATAATAAGAAACTGGTTTCCCTGGTGAGGGGGTCAATGGCAAACTGTGGAGTCACTGAGAGGTTAGCACCAGCAAAAAGTCGTCCCCACCTCCAGGCTGCAGGGACAAAGGGAGCGGTGGAGGGGCGTGGAAGGCGAGGGAGGCGAGTCCTGGCTTCTCCCCTCCCTTCTCCAGTCCTCTGCCAAGGCCTCCCAAGCCAAACCCTACTGGAAGCAGGCGAACCTGATGCTGGGGGGATTCAGCCCCAGCGACACTGAAGGGAGCAGGGGAGGGGGGAGGAAAGGGCCTGAGGGCAGAGAGGCCACAGAGTGGCACCCTATCTGTCCTTGGGCCCAAGGAACCCCACCCACCCCCACCTCCCCACCTGTTAGCAGCATGTACCTGAATCAGGCCAGGTAAGTATTTCCTGGTGTACATAACCTACCAAGTTGCAAAGACGGAAACACCGAGTCAGCGTAAAAGGACCTTCTAGATGTTTTACAAATGAGGGCACGGTGGTTGTAGGATTCCCATCACTCGTTACCCTGGCTTCTACTGAGAATGGCTCCAGGGCCAGAGGGTCAGAGGATGGGCTTTAGAAGGATGAAGCTGGCTTGGAAACTAGCCCACGCCCGGACAAAATGAGGGCTTTTCTCTCCTTTGCCAAAGTCCCAAACTGAATGTCCCCCCACTTAGCAGCAGCTGGAAGCGTTGGGGGAGCAGGCCCCCCGCTCAGGAGGGGGTACGTGGGGGCAGGAAACCAAGGCAGAGAGAACATTCCCCTGAGGGCAAACAGGTCCGAGGGACAAGAGAGGAAGCCTGGGGCCTGGTCTTGCTTGGAGGTCACAGTGACCTTCCCCGTACTGTCGATGATCAGATTATTTTTCACTCCCTCTAAGGGCGAAGCATCCCTTTGTAATACCTCCCTGAGAGGTAAAAATGTAGACAGAAGATCCTATCTTGGGTGCCGAGGCAAGAAGTAAAGGAAAGAAGGAGAAAGATGCCTCCTCTCACCCCTGCTGCAAACCGTGCGGACAACAGGGTGTTTGGGGGCCTCGGCCCTGAAGTTTTTGGGTGAAGAGGAGGCCAGTGTCACTGACAGGACTATATTCAGCAGGAAAACATAAAACCACCCACATCGCTACAAGTGACAGCTAATTTCTAATTAACTTCTTGCTTGTATTTATTTTCATTTCCTCGTATGATGTTACTTTTGATAGATAAATATAATAAAAGCGATCATACATATGGACCGTTTTATATTCTGCTTTTTAAAATTAACGTATATTTTTAATCTTTAAGTATTCTCTTAAAACATTGTATGAATAGGTTTATAGTAGTCCATTTAATGGTTGTTCAAAAATGCAGATGTAGATTGCAAGACTTACTCTACACAGAATAAAAATACGGTCACACCTCTTCTATATTCTTTTGGGGGGTGGGGGGTTAGAGAGAGAGGGAAAGAGAGAATCTCAAGCAGGTTCTATGTCAGCGTGGAGCCTAATGGGGGGCTAGAACTCATTCGCCAACCGTGAGATGCTGACCTAAGCCCAAATCAAGAGTTGGGGTCTTAACTGCCTTAACTGACTGAGCCACCCAGACGCCCCTCTATCTTCTTTTTTAAGTTAATTGCTAGAACACCCTAGGCCCTTTAAGGAGACAGTCTTTTGCGTCCCTCTCAAGATTCCCTGCCTGTCCACCTCCCCCCCAAGTTCTGCAAGAGCACTTGATCCTTCCCCACGCCAAGAGAGGAAAGGACTCCGGATATGCAGCCAACAGAACTGGGGACCCAGTTCGCCAGCTCTGCACTTCCTCGGGCCTGCCACAAGGTGTCGCTGTTGAAGGGTAGTCCTGTACCCTCCAGCCGGCGGTAACCTTCCGCCCAGGACATCGTGGTCCAGGCCCTTAGAGTTCATACTGCCACTCTTCAGCCACTGTTCTGCGAGTCACAGCCACCGGGAAAGACGTACGGGTCTTGGGGCACCTCCTAGACGAGCCACATGCCGCCTGAAATCAGTTCCTCTGCCAATACTCAGGCTTCTGTTCCGAACTTGGAACATGAGCCTTGAGTCTCTTCCTTCAGGATAACTTTATTCCGGGGTCTTGTTCATTTTCTTGCCACGAGATTTGAGTCGCCCCCCTCCACCCCCACCGTCTTGTTATTGATAGGTACGCCAATGTCACATTTGGGGGAGCAGTGGCTGAGTCGTTGAACCCTGGGCTTCTTAGGCAAACAGACTGGCTTCCTCCCCAGCCAACAGCTCTGCAGCTCAAGGAGCGTGTCCGCTCTTGCTAAACCATTTGGGAAGGCAAAACGTTTCGTTTCCTCCTTTCTTCCGGGAACACGGGCGCCTCCTTGCCCTGTGTCTATCGGAGACTGTTGCATTGTTGTTGCAGATTTCTGCAGTTTGAAGATCTGCTTCAGGGTGATTTTCTCTACCTGCCCTGAAATGTCTTTTTCCACATTAAAATCCCATCCTCCTGGGGCCCCTGGGTGGCGCAGTCGGTTAAGCATCCGACTTCAGCCAGGTCACGATCTCGCGGTCTGTGAGTTCGTTCATTCTCTGTCTCTCTCTGTCCCAAAAATAAATAAACTTGAAAAAAAAACTTTTTTTAAAAAAAATAAAAACTACGATAAAGAATGCTGATTTGAGGTTTAAAGATGGAAAATGGTCATGTGTTTATCTCCACTCTCTCTCACTACCTTATTGGAATAAATAACAGCACAAAAAAAGTAAACGATGGGGGAAAATGCGTGGCACAGGTAGATACTAGGAAAACACGCCGTAGGTAGAAATGTTGAGGAATTCTGATGTGATAATAAAGACACTGTGAATAAAGAGCTCTGTGTACGTACCCAGTGCTGCGCAATGCCTGTCCACGCATCGTGTCATTTTATACGCATAGCAAGCCTGTGAGACGGTCAGGGTGGAGGAGTGGAGTGGGAATCTATAAACTAGAAGGAACTGGGGTGACCAGAAGGTCAAGCCACACTCAGGCTTCTGTTTCACACGGGCAAAGAAAAGCGGAGCTCTCCCAAGGAACCACTGGACCGTGTCCCCAACCAGCCCAAGCTTAGTCCAGTCATGGGACAGAGGTGAGGGTGGGAGGAGGGCTTGGAGGGCAAAGGTGTCAGGACCACTCCCAGCCCCTCCCCACTCCCCCCGCCACCAAAGGAGGCAGCCTTCTGATGAGGGAGGTGCACTTGGAGGGCACAGTCAGGAAGTTGTGGCTGCCCCACAAAGACAGAGCTCAGCTCAGAAGGACTCCAAGGGCAGAGCCTCCCCAGTTCTCCTTCCCCAGGCCTCCCCAACCATGAGGGGGTTGTGGAAGCCTCCTCATCCAGGCCAGACTCCAGCAGGACAGGGGCTGGACTCGGGAGCTGTCTGGGAAGCACCGGGCCGTGTGTTTTCCACCCGGTTTCTTGTAGGGGAGGAGGCGGCCACTTCTACACCCCATTCCTCCCTCCAGCAGGTGCCTGCACCTACTGCCACACTATTTTACTTGCCCAGATCAGGGGAACTCCTCTTCCTGGCCTAGCCTTTTTCTTTATTCCCATGAGCCACGGGGTGAAGATTTCAGATTCCATAGGCCAGCAAGAGGCTCTTCCTGTTTTTGTTCTTATGCTTCTTTATTTTCAATCCAAAGCAATACTACGCAGCCGTCTGCCATCACCCACCCTGGCACTGCTCTCTGCTGGAGAGAGAGCCTCCACGATGCACAGATCCTGATCAGCTGCCTTTCAGGGGCGGAGCAAAGGCTTTGCTGGCAACCAAATGATGGCCTCCAAGTGGGGGAGATGCTTTTACCCCTTTTATAACCTGTCCCAGGGCATAAGTGATCATTAGTGGGGAGATCCAGCCCTAACGCCACTGCCCAGTCGGGGCACCTGTAGTGGACATACCCCTTCCGTTCTTTGGTAACAACATCACACAGCTGTCTGATGCCCCTTTTGAGCAGGAACTTTATAATCATGGCGTGTGCAATCTGTTTGAATAATATACACATAAGCCTGGGTGTAACGTGGTTGTTAGTTACTTTGTGTAAGTTTCTTCTTTCCTGCAAAATAGAAAGTTACTATTCTGAGTGGAGGGCTTTCAGGCTTGTTAGTTATATTTTGTAAGTTTCATCTCTTACGCGAAATAGAAAGTTGCTATTTTGAGCCGAGGGATTTCAGGCTTGCAAACAGGAGCTCTGCAAGCATATTAAGAACAAAAACCGGAGCAAAATCTGCCCTGTGCCACCTGCAGCTACGCGTGATATGAGTTGTTGGGGGGAGCGAGGGGTCCCGTTGGGGAAGCGGATGGGTGCTGAGGGAGGTCTGGACACTTGCGTATCATGGCACGTGATCTATGGCAGCTGACAAAAACAACAACAAAAAGTCATTGGTTATTTGGGAACACTCAGCACCTTGAAGGAAAGGAAGCCTCCAAGCAATCAAAATAAAGGCCGACCTCCATACCTAACACAGTTGATTGAGGAAGCAAGAGGTAAAAAACTTTAAGCTATTATTACATCCTCTGAATATTCAGGCAGATTTTCCTTCAGTAAAGCCAGAGCTTTATTGGCACAGCATCCTGGAAAAGAGCCATTCGATAATAAGACAGAAACACATTTTGGAAATTAAAACACTGAAATGGAAACACTGTGTGGTAGAGCCACACAAGGAAATACTGCTGAGCAATAAAAAGGAAGGAACTGTCTTGGGACTACAGTAGTGGTCCAAACATCCCGCATGGATGAATTTCAAAGGTATTAGGTTGAACTGAGGAAGCTAGACCCAAAGAGTTCACGTGGTATGGGTTCATGTATGTGAAAGTCTGCAATAGGGGTAATTAAGCTATGGTCGTAGAAATCATCAATGGGCTTCTGGAGAGGGTCGTGAGTTGACTGGGAAGAGGCGCGAGGAACTTTCTGGGGTGATGGAAATGTTTTCTATAAATCTTTATTGAATGGTTCCACCGGTTGTATGCATGCACTTGCTGCAACTGACCTGTGCCCTTCAAAAGCCTGTGTTTTGTTGTATGAATATTACACAGCAATTTAAAAAAGATGTGAAAACCAACATGAATGGACGCCATTTCAAAAACAAAAAAAAAAATCTACTGAATGGACACATTGACCTCTAATTCAACTGAAAATTGAATCTGTGAATTAGAGAAAAGTGTTAGAAATCATACTCCTAGGAAGGAATAAAAAGATGAATCCAGAGTGACCAATACGTGAATAATAGGAATTTCGCGAGGAGAGAATAGAATGAATAGGAGAAAAAGAATCCGTGAAAATATATAATACCTTTTTTACCGAGTGCAGAGAAAGGGGTCATGGAGTGCCAAGTCGGAAAAAAGTAAAAAACAAACAAAAAACCACTGAGACATTGTCTGGTGAAATTTCTCAATTCCAAGGTCAAATGGATACATTTATAAGCTTCAAGACAGAAGAAGGAGCGCCTGAGTGGCTCTGTTGGTTGGGCACCTGACTCTTGATTTCAGTCCAGGTCATTATCCCAGGGTTGTGGGATCGAGCCCCGAGTTGGGCTCCATGCTGAGCATGCAGTCTGCTTGGGGTTCTCTCTCTCTCCCTCTGCTCCTCTCCCCTACTTGCTCTCTCTCTCTCTCTCTCTCTCTTTCTAAAAAAAAAATAATAGAAAAAGACGAAGACAAAAAGCAAACAAACAGAATAATTGAGAACCAAAGAAAAGAGAACCGAACGTCTTGCCTACAACACCACATGCTGGAAGATCATGGAATGATGTTCCCGGACCCCGAGAAGAAAGAACTGTGAGCTGGAATCCCACATCTGCCCGACTCATCCTTCACGTGTGAGGGTAAAGGGTGGCGTGGTCACAATGGCACCGTCTCTCCTCTGTTAAAACAAAACATAGACATTAAAGAACCTCTGGGAAGTAGGAGACAATGGACCAGAATAAATACTTCAGAAAATATGGAGAGAAGAAACAGTGAGAAACAATAGAGGCTGTAGATGAATTTAAACCATTAATGGTAACAAGATTATTAAGTGTAGTCGATTAAAAAAAAATTTTTTTTTCAACGTTTATTTATTTTTGGGACAGAGAGAGACAGAGCATGAACAGGG
Source organism: Herpailurus yagouaroundi (assembly GCF_014898765.1). NCBI lineage: Eukaryota > Metazoa > Chordata > Mammalia > Carnivora > Felidae > Herpailurus > Herpailurus yagouaroundi. The sequence goes on from NW_024412428.1 coordinate 6,537,209, forward strand.
GAGGGGCAGAGAGAGAGGGAGACACAGAATCGGAAACAGGCTCCAGGCTCTGAGCCATCAGCCCAGAGCCCGACGCGGGGCTCGAACTCACGGACCGCGAGATCGTGACCTGGCTGAAGTCGGACACTTAACCGACTGCGCCACCCAGGCGCCCCGTGTCAATGTGTGTTTTCATCGGCAGTGTATAATAACCATCCCATCGTGTCTTCACCAATACTTGTATTTTAATTTAAAAAATGTAGCCAAGTTGTAGAAAAGTATTTGAGGGCAGCATTTCATTAATGATGAACTGAAACGTTTTGCCTATATGCTCATTTTTGGCTATTAGTTCCATTCATTTAAAACAATAAAATGTATATAGAATGGGGTGTGGGTTTTTTTGGCTATTTACTCATTTTTCTAATGGAGACTTCATATTTTTCTTGTTGATTTTTATGAGCTCTTTATATGTGAAAGATAGTAATTCCTTCTCCTACTTAATTTAAGTATTTTCCCAGTTTCCAATTTGCTTTTTCAATTGTGATTTTTGGCCTGCGTTCAAAACCTTTTTAAAAATGCTTTACTTTATGCTTAAATAAGTTTTTTCCCCCAGCTTTATTGACATAAAATGTATGTAAGTTTAAGATGTACAACGTGATGATTTGACACACACATATATTGTAAATGATAAAACCCCATAAGGTTAGTGAAATCTCCATCCTCCCACATAATTACCATTATTAAATTTTATGTGGTGATAATATTTAAGATCTACTCTCTTAAATTTCAAGTATATACTACCATATTGTTCATTACAGTCCCCATTAAATAAATTCTTACCCATTTAGAGATCAGGTATGTATATTTTCTCATGTTTGTTTATATTTTACTGTGTGTTCCATGTGAAATTTAGTCTACATTGTCAGGTGAGAATGTAACTTTCTGCCTCCAAATAACTATTAACTTGCAAGACACTGAGCTGAAATCCTGGCCCAGGCAGAAATTCCTGTATGACCTCAAGCCGTGATTAAATGACATAATACTTGCAAAATTCCATACAAGCAGCCTGTTGTCAAGAACCGTGAAGAGTCTGAGAATTTACCCTGATTTCCAGCTAATAAGTTACCTGCCACACTTTCAAGGATGCTGATAGAGGACACAAGACTCCTGTATCAGAGACAAAGGACTTGTTACTCAGCAGCAGGAGCAGCCCATATTTGCAGCAGTCCCCTGTCCCCAAGTCCCATGGCAGTGAATGGTAGGCACAGAAGGTTGCCTGTACACACAGTGGGTTGGATTCTAGAAAAGGAACCCTGAGCTTAGGGAATCCAAAGCTTCTGTAATGTTCAGGAAGCATGCCTGCCCTTTGCTTTAAGGGATCCCTCCGTCTTCCAAGGCTCTTTGCTATATGGTCATCCTTAAAAAGATGGTTTGGAAGAAAGGACAGTTAGTGCCTCTTCTGAAAGACATTCAGAGAAGTAGGAGACCCAAGGAGAATTGTCTCCCAGCACCTGCATATAGAAAATGTGCAATAAAGACAATCAGGTTGCTATCACCTACTGATACATATTGTGTTTATTGTATATACTTTGGCCTGTCTCTGGGCTTTTTATTTTCTTTTATTCTTTTATCTGTACCACCTCAATGTAGCTAATCTTACGTTCTATGAGAAAAACCAATGTCAATTTTAAGAATCACTTTGGTATAAATGCTGAACAAATCACTTAGATCAAATTGTGAATCGCACAGCTGTTTTGGTATCTGTCAAGGCAGAAAAATTGGTTCACACGGAAGCCATCCCCCACTTCCTTCTGTCCTCCAAACACATTCAAACGATAGAACAAAACATCTAAAAAAAATTCTGAAACATCTTAAAACAGTTGACGAATAACTGGCTCAAAAACAAGAGAGACACATCTTCAAATCCGACCCAGGATAGAAACATGAAGGTATCATCATGTAAAGTCACAGGTCTACTTGGCTCAGGGTCCAGAAACAGGCAGGCCATAGGGCCGCCTGGTGACAGACTAGGGGGCAGCATTCACGTTGGTGTCTGTGTAAATGGCTTCCCAGGGGGCCAGGGGGCCAAAAGGGCTCCAGAAGAGAATCTTCTAGAAAACAGTGGGAAGAGGCTTAGAACACTGCTCAGGACTGTGGATGGCATTGAACTGCGTGTCTGCTGGAGTAAACACTTGTTATGTGTGGCTGCTTACTATTTTGACCACCCTCTCCGCATTGTGATGATTCTCTACATTAAGTCTTGCCTTTCCAAAGCGGAAGCTAGAAAAATCCACATTCCGGGAATTCCTTGAAACTAGGCTCCATGCATATGGCCTGGTCTCTGCCAATCAGGTGAGTCCCCATGAGGCCTGGACACAGTATTGAGCCAGGTGTTAGAGGATGAATTGTGTGCGTCCAAAATCCATAGGTTGAAAAACTAATCTAAACTAATGCGACTTGTTTGGAGATAAGGCCTTGGGGAGAGAGTTAAGGTCAAATATGGTCATAATGGCGGGGCCCTGAGTCCTTATCAGAAGAGGAAGAGACACCAGGGACAGGAGACCGGAGAAGAAGCCATGTGAGGACACGAGGAGACGGTCATCCACAACCCAAGGGGAGAGACCTCAGGAGAAACCAATCCTGCCAACACCACCATCTTGGACATCCAGCCTCCGGAACTGTGAGACAGAAATTCCTGCTGTTTAAACGCCCCCAGCCTGTGGTGGTATTTTGTATGGTCACATAAGCCGACTTACAGGCAAAGTAAGGAGGCGTCCTGTATGTTGGCCGAGGCGCCTATTTCTTTTGGAGATGGCAGCGGTGAGGGGGCTAGTCCCGAGAAGCCCCCGCTGTCTTTCTCCATCTGTCTCACTGCCAGCATTGGGCCACGTGGCCAACCTTAGCGAACACAAGGGCAAAGAGAAGAAGAGATTGGTAAGAGACCAATCACGAGTCAGCCCCCATGACTGAGCAGACCCCACTGACCAAACGGGGTTCTGTGATCAAGAAGGAGGAGGAATGGCTCCTGGGGCGGGTAGCCAACAACACCTGCCATTGTCCCCTCAGCCCTGAGTCCTTTTCCTCAATGCCCTTTCCTTACAGGTGGACCGGGCTTCCTGAAAGCAGCAGAGGTCTTTCCTGTCCCCTTTTGCAGTCTGCTCGAGTGGTCTGTCCAAAGTGCTTTTTAAAAAAATAGGAAGCCTTGTGGAAGATTATTCAGCCATAAAAGACACCGATAGGCGGAACAACACGGGTGACCATCAGATGATGTTGAGTGAAGGAAGCCAGACACAAAGACCATACTGCACGATTCCACCCATACGAAGATCTAGAATGAGCAAAAATACTCTAAGGTGGAAAAGGTCAGGTCAGTGGTTACCTCTGAGGACGTGGGGATCACCCGCGAAAGGATACGAGGGAGCTCTCTGCGAGAAGGGCGATATTCTATTCTGTGACAAGGTGTGGGTTACAGGGTGTGTCGCTGGTCATAGTCATCCTGCCAAGCTGTGCGCAGTCCAAGGTGCACCCTCTACAGTGAGTAGGGGTAAGAGGGTGGACGCGCGGAGATGAAAGGAGAACCACAGAATGTGGCTCGTTGGAGCTGGTTGATGGGATCGTGAGGTTCGTTGCCTTTATTCCGTTCAGTTTAATTAGTTTTTCAAAATGAGAAAAAAGACCATTTTCTCCTCTCTCCTTCACTCCAGCTGGGTCTTTAGTTTGTATCTCCCAGATAAGGGCCTAGTCAGCTGCCCTTGGCTGCCTTCTGGAGCCCGGTGCTCTAGCTGGGAGCCCCTGGGTCGCTGGGCAGCGGCCCAGGTGCAGACTCCGCCCCCACACTCCCTGAACTCTGTGTTGCAATTTGCCATCTTTGGACTCCGTAAAGCAGAGATGGCCACTCTCCCTGTGTGCCCAGCCCCTAGCACAGAGCCCTGCTCAGAGTGGGTGCTCCCCAAATGTCTGGTGAGCGAACAGATGAATAACAACTTCGCGGAACAGTTGAGCCAAATGGATGATCCTTGCAATAGGCTGTAACCCTTCCAAAAAATAAGTGTATTGGGGCGCCTGGGTGGCTCAGTCGGTTGAGCGTCCGGCTTCAGCTCAGCTCATGAGTTCGAGCCCCGCGTCGGGCTCTGTGCTGACAGCTCGGAGCCTGGAGCCTGCTTCCCATTCTGTGTCTCCCTCTCTCTCTGCCCCTCCCTTGCTCCTGTCCTGTGTCTCTGTGTCTCAAAAATAAGTAAAAACATTAAAAAAAAAAATAAGTCTATGGTAGACAGAACCTAATCTATAAACGGCCCGGACTCCAAAGATTCAATTGTCAGCCGCTTGGATCTCTTGGCGAAGTTCTCCCAGACCTGCCGCAAACGATGGTGACTTAACCTCTTCCGATCACAGCGCGGAGCGCTGTCTCCGTGCAAAAGTGGAAAAAGACCTTCCGAGATCCAGCCTGGAAAACCGGCCTTTAGCGGAAAGCTGCAAAGCGTGCGAATGTGAAATAGTCCGTTTTTACTGAGAGGCGACGACCCTGCGCGAGGCAGACGGACGAAGGGCCACCTGGAAGCACCTCCTCTTCCAGCCTGGGTGGACGTTCGCTCCCTCCGTTCCTTGCACTTCCCTTCGCTGACGGTGGCTGCAGAATTTCCACCCAGAAAGGGCTCTGAGGCCTGGTCCCAAAGCCGTATTTGCTTTCGCTTAGATTACAGGTATATTTGGGATCGCTCAGAGGGGTTGCGGAAGCGCCCCCCTTCCCCGCTTGCCTTGGGCTGTCACCACACGCACGTGAGTAGTCATAATTGCTAATTTAACTAGTATTTCTCCTCCCCAGTGAAATGTCTGCCTGGTGGGGGCAAGCCTTGTGTCTGTTTTTCTTGCCATTAACCCCCCCAGCACCCGGCCAGCACTCAGTAGCTATTGCTGGATGTTGAACGAGAGCATCATGCCCGAGAGTCAGGCGGCTGGGTGTGGTGTGCACGTGGGGCCTGCAGCTGTTTCTAGACTCCCAGAAGAACATCCCCGACCTCTGCTGGCTGCCCAGCACCTGGCCTCCTGGGGATGGGGTAGGTGGACAGGAGCCTTCTCCCTCGGGATACTGAAGGAGACGGTAGGATCTCTTCCCTACTGAATGTCTCCCATGTGCCGTGTGCTGGAGGTGTGATGTACGCGATCTCGTTTTACCCTCACGAGTTCCATCAATATCCCCGCTTTACAGATGGGGAAACAGGGGCTCAGAGCAGGTTCTGCATGGAGATAATAAAGTGCACTAACTCCCTCAAGATACCTAATTCCCGGTGCCTCAGGGTCAAAGCCCCCAGCGCCGTCCAGGTACCTAAATGACTCCTGCGCCCAAGCTCAGGGACCGTTACGTTGCAGCTGCTGCTGCGGGTGCTAAAAACGCCACCTGTAGGCAGCCGGCCTGACGCGTGCCGACGGGGCTGGCGCGGCTCCCTTGCCAGCCACTCGAGGAGACCGCGTATTTGTTTCCTGCGGCTGCTGCAACTTACCAACCCAAACCAAGTGGCTCAGAACAACACACATTGACTCGGTTACAATCCCAGAGGCCAGAATTCAGTCGTCAGTTTCCCTGAGCTAAAACCCAAGGCACGGGCAGGGCTGGTGCCTTCGGGGGCTCTAGAGGAGAATCCTTTTCCTGGCCTTTTCTGGCTCCGTCTGCCCGTCCCTCCAGCCTCTGCTTCTGTCACAGCATCCCCTCCGTGATTTTGACCTTCTTGCTTCCCTCTTCCAGGATACTTGTCTCTGAGCATATTTTGAGCAAGCCACGATAAGCTCCCCTGTCTCCAGAGCTTCAGGGTAGTTACATCTGCGAAGTCCCTTTTGCCAGCGAAGGTGACCTTTGCACGTTCCCGGTTTTAGGCCACGAACATCTCGGGGGACCATGATTCAGCTGACCCCTACCCCGCGTCTCCGTAAGGATCTGGTGTGAGTGGGCCAAAGGGACAGGGCCAGCATGGCAAGCAGACAATTCACTCGAAAATGTAACCTTCGGGGCGCCTGGGTGGCGCAGTCGGTTGAGTGTCCGACTTCAACCAGGTCACGATCTCGCGGTCCGTGAGTTCGAGCCCCGCGTCGGGCTCTGGGCTGATGGCTCAGAGCCTGGAGCCTGTTTCCGATTCTGTGTCTCCCTCTCTCTCTGCCCCTCCCCCGTTCATGCTCTGTCTCTCTCTGTCCCAAAAATAAATAATAAACGTTGAAAAAAAAAATTAAAAAAAAAAAGAAAATGTAACCTTCAACGTATTATTTGTACAAGTACGGAAGAGAAAAACCACCCCACTACCTCTTGGGCAAGTCAACAACTATTATGTGTTCTGTTCTCCTTCCTGTCTTTGGCTAAATGCAGACATCCTATCACATAATTGCTGTCAAAGGCTTAATACGATTTCTCTTCTGCCCTTTTCACTTAATACACTATGTACTTTAAAGTGTTTGTGGGGCACCCGGGTGGCTCACTCCGTTAAGCATCCGAACCTTGATTTCAGCTCAGAGGTCATGATCTTGTGGTTCGTGGGGTCCGGTTCCGCGTCGGGCTGTGTGCTGACAGCACGGAGCCTGCTTGGGATTTTCTCTCTCTTCCCCTGCCTCTCTTCCTCACTTGTGCTCTCTCTTTCTCAAAATTAATGAATTAATGAATTAAAAAAATAAAGTATTCATAACTGTAACTGATAGCTTCTTTTAGGTTATTCTTCTGTGCAAAAGAGGGTGTGGTAACTAACAGACTTCTTTAAAATACCAGGGGGCCACTGAGATGAACAGGTGTTCCTGGCTTCAGTTTGCATCACGCGTCTTTCCTCAAAGTCAACATTAGGGGCAGAGGCCCGCTCCCTGGTCCCCTAATGCCTCGCCCCCCCCAGAGCAGCTTAAGATGCTTTCAATTAACCTTAGAAATGTCTCTACCCACCCCCACCTTTTTATTTATTTATTTTTTAAATGTTTATTCCTGAGAGAGAGGGAGACAGAGCATGAGCAGGGGAGGGGCACAGAGAGGGAGACACAGAATCTAAAGCAGGCTCCAGGCTCTGAGCTGTTACTCGGCACAGAGCCCGGCGCGGGGCTCAAACTTATGAACCGCGAGATCATGACCTGAGCCGAAGTCGGATGCTTAACCAACTGAGTCGCCCAGGTGCCCCTATCCCCCCTTTTTAAAAATTATTTGCAACCCCCTTGGTTTCTGCTGGAGGGAAAAGACACATGGGAACCACACGGGTGGTAGGGAAGAAAAGAAGGGAAAATGCATGGATGAGAGGTCCATTGAACAGACACTGACTTGTGTAGCATTCCAAATTTATTTCCTCACTCACCCCAGCCCAGCAGCTGGGCTCTTAGAAGACTGCCCTGTTGGCTAGACATGCGGGCCTCTCTTATTCTGGAAGGATTTCTTGCTGAAACGCAGCTGTGGATGCCTCCCACAGAGAAGGGAAAGACAGCCAGCATGAAAGTTTATTCAATTCCTGCGTCCAAAGGTTATTCTGATCCTGCCATCTTTTCTTTTTAAAGCCTATAAAGGTAAGGCAGGAGCAAATTTTACTGTAATAGAAAAAAAAAAAAAAAAAAACCCAACCAACCCTTGGGCCTGTGGTTTCAGTAATTAGCTCAATGCGCTAATGAGAGTCTTCAGGGAGAACAGCATTAATTAATGGGTGAATTTCACTTTAATAAATGTATAGGCAATTTTCTAAATGCAGATGGCAGAGGGTGCTCTGATGGCTCTACCTAGAGCCACTCAATATGGTAAGTGTCTGAGGAAAGTGGTTAATTTGTAAAATGCTTCATGATCCTGATTAGAAGAGAAATAATGCTTATGTTTGCTTTCCAATGTATTATTCATCCCTCCCAGGCTGACAACCCAACCTTCCCCCACATCCATGGTGTTCTTTTTGTTGGTCCTATTGTCCTGAGCGGGAAGATGCCTCCCTCCGTCCCCGACAGCCCCCTTCCCCGTCCTGAGGGCTTTCTCTCCCAAGGCCAGCCCGCCATCTCTTGATCTCCCCTACCTCTGAGTATCAGAAAGGGCCAGAACGTGGTCCAGGCAAGATCAACATCTCTGTCTCAAGGAAGGCATCTTCCGGGAAGCATAACGTGCCAAAGTCATCGTTTCTTTAAGAAACAGTTAGCTGGTTAGTACCTGGTTACGGACACTGAGAAACATGACAGGGAGGTAAGAGGGGTGAATTCCTCTCCTCTTGTAATTAACCTTCTGGGTTTCGTGTATCTTCCTCCTTCACTGTCAAGTGAACCTGGGCTCCGATTTACAAACAGGCTTCCAGGCCTTCAGAACCGGCTCTTGGCCGCAGGATTCCTTAGGCACTTTCTTGGGCACTCCTATTGGGGAGTCAAAAGTACAACAGAATTAAACTGCTCTGGGTCAATAAGCTTGAAAAGCCACAAGAAGTCAAAGTTCATTGCAACCATCATCTTGACAGTGAAATCTCAGTTTAACAAATTCGCTATGAGCTCGGATCGAACTAATTGGAAAGTCCGGTTAAATGGAAATGCCTTGTCCTGTGACTTAGCCTTTTAAGAATCAAAACGGGAGCCTGCTCCATGGTCATTGCTACTGTTTAGGAAAAAGAGAGAGATGACAAGATCACCCGCTGTACAGGATCAAACTCCTCTCTCACGGGGCGTTTCCCACCCTCATTGGAGACTCTGTCACGATCGTAGACCCCATAAAGCTGTGTCGACATTCGGGACGTGACTCTGAGGGACAGCAGGAGCCCCGGAACAGAGCCCACCCTGCACACCTTTGCATAGCACCCCCCGAGGGCGAGGGAAACCACCACACTCCAGGATTGCTTCCCCCTTGACCCCATGAGAAGTCATAAACTAGGTGAGTTGAATGTTATGTTCTCATAAATAGATTCTGAATCCAGCACAAAAATCCAGTACGATCACAGAATCTGTATGGTCCTGAAATCACGGGTGTTTTTCAGGAACCAGAATGGAACCGGGGATTATTGAGTGTTCACGGCGCAGATGAGAAGGGTTGGGGGTGGGGGGGATGTGCTCAAAGCCAGCCGGATGGAGTAGAACGAGGCACAGCCCCAGCTCCCAACCTATGGATGGAAGCACCAGCCTATGGATGAAAGCCGGGCCCTGCCTGTGTGCTCTGTTCTTGCCAACCCCTCAGTATGCCCACTTTGACCCGGCCATTAATACGCTGGCATTGTCACCCTAGGCTTGGCTGGATTCTAGTCTCGGGAGTAAACAGGCTGCTAAATTTAGACAAGTGGAGCACATTTAGCAAAGTCAAGAAACCAGCATGGCCACATGAGGATACACGACAGCCTTAGCCGGATGTGACTGATGTATCTGCTGGAGATGCCCTCCTAATTCATGGACCTTGGGAAGGCAGGAAAACAGTGATCCATGAGCCATCATACAAGCGAGCTGGAAAGAGAAATGCATGCCTGAGTCCCTTCCATGATGTTGGTTATTGAGACTTGGACAGTTTAAAAAAAAATTTTTTTTACATTTATTCATTTTTGAGAGATAGAGCACAAGTGGGGGAGGGGCAGGGAGAGAAGGAGACACAGACTCCGAAGCAGGCTCCAGGCTCCGAGCTGTCAGCACAGAGCCCGACGCGGGGCTCGAACCCACGAACCGCGAGATCATGACCTGAGCAGAAGTCGGACGCTCAACCGACTGAGCCACCCAGGCGCCCCAAGACTTGGATGGTTTTTAAAAATGTGCTTAGAAAATTCTTGCTTCGAGTTAGAAGAGTGCGTGAAGGGCCAGAGACATATGCACCCCTCCTCACTCTGGCTGGACCCCCTTCAGAGGCTCTGACTGCAACCGGGCGTGCGCCTTCCTCTCTGCTATGAGAAAGCAAGGATCATGGACAGTTGGCCTCCATGGCGGGGGCTGAGTCACTGCTCAATGGTCTATTCTGAAGAACCCACTGGCCCACGTGAGCCCTGAGAAGGAGACCATTTACTGATCCACTCTGAGGGCAAATGTTTGAAACTACCAGGGGAATTGCCTAGACCCCGTCCGTGACCGCAGTGGAGTGCCCAACTGGTGATTTTCATCTCTTAAGCAACTCATTCATTTATTCCACAAACCTTTCACCGACCGCCTCCTTTCTGCCAGGCCCTGCGTGGACCAGAGCAGTCCTTTCCTTACGGAGCATAGGGTTTACCGGCAGAGAGCCAGTGAAATAATAATCCCCACAGTAAATCGATTAAGTCACTAATGTCCCACTTGCCCTGGCCAGTCGATATCCCCAGTGCTTTGTTATGGTGGCTCTTGGGTCATAACGGGCTAGGTCAGGCTAGCTGAGGCCGGGACCAGGAGTCCAGCTAGGCCACAGGTTCTAAATGGCAGAGAAGTCAAGCATGCAACTTCTGAAGACAGACCGTCCAGACTCCAGTCCCGTCCCTGCCACTCACCCCTTGTGTGACCTTGGATAAGTAAGTCGAGCACGTCCGAACCTGTTTCCTCCGTTGTGCAACTGGGCGTTTTTGCCTGCCAGGCAGGGCCACCGTGGGCCTCCGAGGGAACGATGTTCCAAGGGCCTGGAACATGTAAAATGTTAGCTGTTGGCTTGTCAAGAGTTCTTGGCCAGAAATTCAGATCGTTGAGAGCAATTCCGTTTCTTTGATTGACAATAACACCAACATAAGCAGCAAAGAGTGTCTGAGAGTTCAAAAAGCGAGGCCGATCTTGGGCAGAAAGGTGACGCAGGTCAATGGGCTGCAGCGAATTGAGCTGTGGCCGGTCGTGACCCTAGGGCTGACCTAAAGGCTCTTTCTTACATTTACGGTGGCAGTGACACAGGGACTGAGGCAGGATCTAGGGTGCGCGGGGGATCCAGGGAGAACTACTGTGAGTCCTGGAGAAAGAAGCATTTCCTAAATTTTCCCTCTCACCTTCATGCAGAACCAGCTCAGGGAAGGTCACGTTCACTCCCGCTTGCGAGCCCGGCTCTTCGGAGGAACACAGGACCCCGTGTCGTTTCCTGCCTTGAGTTTCACTGGAAGCACGAGAAGCGAGGATGCCTGTCCCGAGCCATGTCTGCAGGAGAGTTTAAGTTCATAGTTTAGGTTTTAAAACTGCAATTTGAGCCCATTAGAGAGATTGGGCTGTGCTGAGACACGCGGGGACCAGTGCATTAGCCTACTTCCTTCCTGTAAAGACCTGTAAAAGCCAGCGTGATTTCTGCAGAATGAGGTCGCTGCCGCCAGTCATCGGCTCCGGCAGCCCCCGAAGCCCTGATACCCACCAGACACGGGGGCACTGAGGGCTGGGCTGGCCGGAGTGGGAGCGACGCTCCCGGCCCGGTACATTAGGTGAACCAACTGATCTGAATGTCCGCGGTAACCAGACAGGGTCGCAATCAGACCAGTTTCACAGATAAGGAAGCTGCCGCTGTTCAAGGTCAAAGGGGGAGGAAGTAGGAGAGGCAGGATTCTGCTAACTCCCATCAGGGGTGGAGAAGCCTCAGAGGGAGAAAGCCTCCGGGGAGAGCACGGAGCCTCTCAAGCGGGACAGAGGGACCTGGGTCACAACCCTGCCTCTGCAGCCACGAGCCACACGGTCTTGGGCATGTTTCTTCACTTGTGTGACCTCGGTTTCCTCCTGTGCGTACACCTCCTTCACAGGGCAGTGGGGACGATGAACAGACGATATACAGGGTGCTTAACCCGGCGCCTGTGTCTCAGTCTGTTGAGGGGAAAAAGAACAAAGCATCTCAGAGCCTTCTCCCTGTCCCCCGGGACCTCGGTGAGAAGCTTCAGGCTGCACCTGTACCCCTCCAGCGGCTCAGCACGGCCCCACGCGTCTGTACCTCCGCGGCCAACAGCTCAGAGGGCAGCACCCTCCAGCCCGTTTCCCGGACTCTTGCCTTTTTGGGTCCCTCGGCTTCCTCAGCTAGAGGTAACGACGTGGGCCATCCTTTGGGGGAAACTGAGAATAATTAGCGTGATGATTGAGAGTGCTTTGAGTTCTTGGGGGTTAAAGTTTGTCACCATGATGATCATCCCTGGGATAGTGCATATACTTCACTCATCGTGTGTCTTCCCCAAGAACCATGTCTTTGAAACGCAGTATTTGTAATCTGACGAACTGGATGGCCCCATCCTGGTCAGCAGCCAGCCAGGTGACTTTGGAAGTAAGCCCAGGAGGGTCCCGGGCTGGCATCCCCGGGCGTCCCAAGGGCAGAATGGGGACAAGCCACCTCCTTGGGGGGCCTTCGCTCCCGAGTCAGCGAATGCCACAGCAACACAGACTTCAGAACCCAAGAGGGATCCCGCGACAAGTAGGTCTTCCTAAGCTGTCGCTGCCAGATGGCTCGGCGTCCGACGGAAGCCCGCTTCTCTCCTCCTTCCAGGTCCACGGAGCACCTGCATTCCCCTCCCCGCCCCCATGTCACTGCGGTCAGAAACCCATCCTCGACGCTCTTTGAAAGAGCACTTACTCATGGAATGCTAGCTCTGTTCTAGGTGCTGTGGAAGATAAGGAAGTTAGACATTCTCTCCGCCTCTCCTAGCGCTGATTATGGCTGTGGTCGCAGAGGGGGAAGGGCGGCAGACCATTTGAGGTGGGAGATGGGGGCCCCGGGCGAGAAGGGAGGGAGACTGTGGGGGCTGCAGTGTGGATCTGAGGGCTGCTGAGGGCCCCCTTGCCTTTCTTTTAGGGTCTCGGTGGCCCCCTGAGGCACGAGTCATGCCTATTCTTCTAGGACTCCCAATTTCGCAGTCCTGAAGCTGAAGAGGTCCACCAATGGCTATGGTTTGCGATCAGTGAATGTAAGGGGCCAAGGGCTGCTCACGTTGGGGGGGGGGGCTGGGGCCACACGCATGCGCACATGCACATACAGGTGCATACAGGTGCACAGGCCCCTGCAGATCCCCGCCCTGTTGTGCAGGAGCCAAGTGGTCCTATAGGAAGGATACGGGTGAGAGAATCGAGGTACCAGTGATGGGCCCTCACTTCTGCCTCTCGGCTGGCCATTGGAAGACTTCCTGTCCAAGTTCCCTTCTGGCTGATTCTGTATCCGGCGGCCCCCCCCCCCCCCCAGCAGACATCACATTATGAAGCTGATACGAGCCAAAGCTCTTGTGTAAAGGGGTTTCTGAGATGCCTCCAGCATTGCTGTGCGCGCTGCACCTGTTACCCTTCGGGCCCTCCTTTTGGTCTCTTCCTGGTAGTTCTGCTGTTGCCTGAACTTCTGTGCTCTGGGTTCCTTGGAGATCTGACACGTGTGTGCGTGTGTCTCACGTCTCCCGAGAACCCGCAGGCTTCCTAGGTGGAGCTGAATGTTGGCACCGTCCTCTCAGCTGGAAGAGGGGAAAGACAGCTGAGCCCGGCCAACGGGCCATTTCTGAGTGGCATCCACAGAGCAGTCCGCTCACGTTCCCCCCAACGGGAGGCACCACGGCCCGGGAGCACCATGGGCTACCCTGAGGGGCTCGTGAATCTTGCCTCTTTATTAACTGGGCTGCTGCTGGACGCAAAGTTTACCACGCAACGAGGAGCTCACGAGAGCAGGATTACGTGACTATTTCTTCCTAAAAAATCACTCACTGCGTCGTCAGGGACAATGCTTTCCCACTGAGGTCTGATTGAGGGACAGCAGACCACTGCTGTGGACAATCTCTGAGTCATTTGGTTCTGAGAGAGCGACCCAGGGGCAGCCAATGGTACAGCCCGGCTAAGGGAAATGGAGCCTTTCATGATGGGGCTTTGAACAACTCAGAAACCATGGGCCGAAGCAGTGGGAGAAGAATGTCCAGGGTCAGACCAACAAGGTGGTCCTAACACCTCTGGATGGCGCTGCTCGGGGCGGGGGGGGGGGGGGGTGCGAAAGGCACATGCTGGAGGTCCTGCCCCGCGAGGCATCCCACCCCCCCGGGGAGGGACGGGAGTCCAGTTGGTGACTGTCCAGCTCGTCCGAGGGTGTTCTCTGCACAGTCACCTGTGTGGTTGATTATCCTGTTTGGAGCTCCTTTAAATTAAGACAATCCACGCCAGCTCGGTCCTATCATTCTTGCCTCTGGTCTGTTTACTCCCAGCTCTCTGTAGGGAGGAAAAGGCTGGAAACTGCCTCCTAATGGCCCAATTAGTCCTAATGCTGCATAGTGTTGACTGTTTGGTTAACACCATATTGTGTACGGAACTAATTGTGGTGAAAGCAAATGAATGGTCAGGAAACAAACAGGCTACTAGAAAATAATTACTTGGAGTGTGTCTCTTTAGTACCTGTGCAGCGGATTTCATTATAGTCAACAGCCTCTAAGCTGCTCGAAATAGTGGTATTTGTCATTTTCATAGAAACTTGATAATGACATTAATTTATCTTAATGGCCCGTTCTATTGTTATAAATAGTAAAATTAGCTTAAATTGTCTTGCTTTTGCTGGTTTTGGATGGCTGCAGAGGGCCCCGCAGCAGCCGACGAGTAGATAATTTGGTGTGCTTGACAGATTTCCAATAATTTGTTATGTGGAGCATGAGTAATGCTAGTACCATTAATGTTCATTTTCCTCTAAATTCATTACTGCCCTTTTCCCTTTTATCTTTTTTAATGTCTGGGCCATTTTTCTATATTTCAAGTGGAGCCACAGAATCTATTCATATTCAGCCAGCTATTAACATTCTGCACATAGCGAACATCCTGCAGAAAACAACTCTTTATGAAATGATGAGCCTGGTCGCTCTTTACGACAGAAAAACAGACAAAACGGGGGGCTTGTTGCTCTCAGGGCCTGGGCATAATTAAGTCAAATGTAATTTTAAAGAAATTTAAATGTTTTCATTTTATGGCAAAGGTAAAACATACTCAAGGGAGACTCTAAGACGGCGTAAATGCATTCATCATAATCCCACCTCCTTTTCACGCCGCTCGTGTTTCGACCTCACGTGGCGTTTTTTCAGAGGTGCGTATGCAACGGTCCCTACGGATTCGATTCTAACTAATCCCTAAAAAAATGTTACGACTCATTTCATCTCGGCAGACAGGTTGGCCATAACATCTGGAACCAACGTAAAGGCTCTTTGTCGTGAGAAGAAATCGCTAGAATCTAGTTTATTTGCTCTCGGGTCCAAATCCTTGTCCGTATGGCCCTGGGGCTGGGGGCAGACCACAAAAATCCGCTGCTTCTGCCTCTCCGCCTCTCCTGAGTCAGTCTCCCCTTCTTCCTCCCCAATAATGAAACGGCTGATGAGAGCTTCTCATCATTTTAGCGATGTACCCGTTTGGGCTAAGAAACGCGAAAAAGCGTGCAACGCTTCTCCCGGACAAGGGAAAGAACGTGGCAACTCAAAGTCGCTCTCTCTTTCTCATCTCGGGCAGAACTCATTCTTAGCCTGAAAGCCACAGCCCCCCCGCCCCTCACCGGCACCGTGTGGGGCACAGCGAAAACATACGCAAGTTTGGTGAGAAATCGGCTTTTTGGGGGGGGGGGGGTAAAAGTTTTTATTCAAATTCCATTCAGTCAACACGCAGTGTTATGTCAGTTTCAAGGGTACCATCTAAGCGATTCAACGCCTCCGAACATCACCCAGCGCTCGTCAAACAAAAGTATTTCTTTTTTCCACTGATACAAACAGATTTTAAAAGCAGCCTGTTCAATAAAATCACCCAAATGTACTCCTGAGTGTCTGCCCAGGCCCTTCAAACCTTGGGGAGGGATGGAGGATAATGTACTAATAATGTGATGTATCAGAGGGGCAATTCATAAAATATTTATCTTAAAGCAGAAAATGTGTCTGTCTGCCTTGTTCATTTATGAAATAATAGTTTGGGGGAATTAGGTACCAGCTAAATCCCTTAGTCAATGTGGTTGATTTCACCCAGAGTCCATTAGACTAGGTTATGTATCTGCTAAGGAAGACGCAGCCTGTCAGTGATGCATAATGGATCATGAAAGATAAATGGAATTAGGCAATTGAATAATTAGAGTAGTGCCCACTGGAGAGGCTCTAAGTAAAGGGCTGCCCGGATTTCCATTAGAAACCTCCATTTCCATGGTTAGAAATCCATCTGGGAAAATTTGGCTGGTGCTGAAAGTTAGCGCCTGGTGGGGGAACGAAGGGGAAAGAATCTACCCCGGGGGGCATGCTGGCACCCAAGAGCCAATGTTGGGTGATTCAGGAAGGACTTGAGCCCTGCACCCTCCCCCGACTAAACTGAGTCTCCCAAGCGCCAGATTTGATGGAATTGAGCATTTCCCTGGACAGGTTGAGATCTGATCTGCTCCTCTGGCCTCAAGCTCGGAGCACTCAGCGATGCCTGCGGGGAAGGCTGCGCCGTGAAGGGTGTACCCTCACATTGTGCGGTACACAACCTGCACAACTGCTCAGGCCACCTTTCAAGGGCCACATCTCTTAACACAGCACACAGCACCTGGCGATCGGAAGCTGCTTACCAGTGTCTGATAAGTGAACAAACGAACTACTGTGACCTTCACTGAATCCAATGAGAAGCAAGAGAAGGTAAATTGCAAACGAAGTTGGCCCCCGGCTCGACCGAGGGTGCAGCTTTCTACAGATGCATTAGGAGAAGAGAATCAAGCCTCTGGGCCGGTTTTAGGAAAGCCAGGATGCATTTCTTCACTCGGCAAGTATGCACTGAGCAGCTACCTTGTGCACAAGCATCGAAGCGCCTGTTTGAACTCCACAGGATCTAGCTCTGTCCTGAACACCACTGCTGGACAGAAAAAAGGTTTCTGTGAAAGGTGTCACTGCACGGAGTGGGAAAGGCAAAGTCGCCCGAGTCTGAGCGTGGCGTAACCTTGGGCAACGCTGAACGCCTTCAAGCCCGTGTTTTGTGGAACAAAGTCTGTGCGGCTTTCGTTCGTGAACGCGTATCTTACCGATCATCACACACATCTCAAGTCCGTCGCGTTGGCCCTATTTGACAGGGGAGGGGAGCGTGACTTCAGAGTGCTCGGGAGTTTGCTCTAATTCGATGGCTGGTGGCTAGTGACACGGGCAGGGCTCAAACTCCGGTCTGCCCAGCACACGGGCCCTGGGACAGAAGGCTTGGCTCGTCCTGCACAGGAGGGAGGGCTCGACACACCAGGAACACGCTGGCCACATGCACGTGGACACAGTCTCCCGTGCACGTCCCTGCCTTGTAGAGCTACCCCGGGGGGCAGACACTCCTGAGGAGATTCTGCTGGGGCAGCTGTGTGACGAGGCATAGCTCCAAGGAGCACGTCCTGCTCCCGGCTTCCTGGGAGGGCCGGATGCCCCCCGCCTGCTATCCCAGTATTTGCTTTATAGATATGTTTGCCCAGAGCCTGCTAGGCATGATTCAGTATCTCTCGGGGTCCTGTTCGGTAGAGACATGCTTCTGCTCCAGGTTTCTCCATCTTCATTGCTCTCCGCCCCTCTCCTCCTCCTCCTCCTCCTCCAGGAAGCCCTCCCGTCACCACGCTCCTCTTTCCCCTTGCTGCCTCCGTGTCCTGGCACCATCAGCCACTGGTCCCTTCTCCATCTCAACGAGCTCTTCCCCCAGCTTCTGAAGAGCAACTTACACGGGTACCCCATCCACCCAACCCCCAAAATGGGTTCCTGGAAGGACCATCACTCAGCCATTCTGTTCTGTTGGTCCCTCAGCTACTGCCTGAACTTGCTCATCTCCCAAGGCTGTTGCTTTCCCGAAACAATGTGGTGTTGTTCTGCTCCCACCTGCTCCCTTTCTGTCCCCTTCGACCCCAAGCATGCCCAGTACCCGGCACTACGCCCGGTATGCCCGGTACCACTTTTGCTGTGGTCGCTGATGACCTCCTGGTCCACATCCAAGGTCGTCAACCCATCTGCAACATGGCGGTGACTGCCGTTGTCCCCTTTCGCCCAAAGCTCTCTTCTTCCTCAGCCTCCCCCCAACGCCCCTCGGTTCTCTTCTACGTGCCTGTCTACATCCACGGTGATTCCTCTTATCCTCCAGCTGTCGAAGACGTGGTAGCCCCAGGGCTTTGTGCCGCGTGCTCGTCATGGGCGACCTTGTCCTTCAAGTATCGTCTCTCTGCTGGTGACCTCCAGGTCTGTGAACAGAGGCCGCTGCCCTCAGGCTCTCCCTTCTAGCACTTTCTTTCTTTCCCCTCCTAACATTTCTTCGGCGCCTGCCATATGTCTGCTCCTGTGTTTGGCTCTGGGTACAAAGAAGGGCCGGAGGATGGTCCGCTCTAGTTTCAGACCCGAATGTTCCTTCTGCGGGCCGCCCCCTCCGCCAGGAAACATGGGATCCCCCAGGCACCTCCCCGAACCTGTGGAAGCCTCCTCACTTCCCACCTGTCGCTCGCACACCTCCTCTCCTCCACACCAAGCCCATTCGGCCTGATTGCGGAGGCTTGTGCTCCTCCCTCTGTCGTTGCCCTGGCGCCTCCCTCCCGTATCCCCCCAATCCGGGGCTCCTTGCAAAGTCTCCCCACCGGGGTCTCTGCCCCAGCTTCACCCTTCATTCTGTTTTCCACACTCCGTCCCCTCAAAAAAAAACTTTCTCAAATGCAAAGCGCATGATTTGTTCTTTCGAACCCTTTTTTGCGCACCTGCTCCCTGCCAGACATTGTGCTCGAGACGACGCGGCGGAGAAGCAGGCGGAGTGCCTGCCCTCCCGGTGCTTTCAGTCTGGGGGGAGAGAACAGACATCGTAGTGGTGGCGGATTTCACAAGCGAGAAGTGCCCTGAGCCACGCTCTTGTCTGGGAGCCGGGAGCCAGCTGCGGCTCTGCTCCGTTCGAGCCCGAACTGCTTCCATGACGGTCCAGAGGCTTCGCCATCCGACTCCCGCCTACATTAGAGGGGCTCATGGGCTCCCATCCGTCACTTGTGTCCTTTGTACTCCCCCCACACCGCGTGTCACCATTCCCCGAAGACACCAGGCTCTTCCGAGTTTCTGAACTCAGGTATGCCCTTTGCCGCCAGGAAATTCACTACTCCTTCTATTTCACCTGTCGCGAAATACACCTAACGTATAGTTGACCATCGTCAAGCTTTTTAAGCGTATAGTTCAAGAGTGCTAAATACACCCCCGTTGTTGTGCAGCCAAACTCCAGAAATCTTTTCGTCCCGCGAACCTGAAACTCTGTGTCCGTTAGACCACACCCCCACTCCCCTCTCCCCGCAGCCCCTGGCAGCCACCATTGGGCTTTCCGTCTCTGTGAACTTGACTCCTTGAGGTACCTCGTGTCAGTGGAAATCATACGGTATTTGTCATTTGATGCCTGGCTTATTTCTCTAAGTATGATGTCCTCATGGCTTATTCACGGTGTAGGCAGCGTTGGCATTTTCCTTCATTTTAAGACTGAATAATATTGCGTTGTACGGATATACCTTAGTTTGTTTATCCGTTCGTCTGTGGACCCTTGCGCTCCGTCTGCCTCTTGGTTATTGTGCATGATGTTGCTATGAATGTGGGTGTACAAATACCTCGTCAAGAACCTGCTTTCGATCCTTTTGGGTATATACCCAGAAGTAGCATTGCCGGATCTGGTTGTATTTCTATTTTCAATTTTTTGAAGAAATTCCACACTGCTTTCCATACGGCTGCACCATTTTACATTTCTACCAACAGTGCGCAATGGTTCCAATCTTTCCGCATCCTTACCAATGCTTGCTATTTTCTGTTTGTTTGGGTTTTTCTTGATAGTAGCCATCCTAATGGGTAGGCGGTTGTATCTCACTGTGTTTCTACTCATCTTTTAAGACCTAGCTTAAACCTCTTCTCTCCTGCCAAAATTTCTCTAATTTCCCCAGAGTTAGCATCCTGTGTGCATCGTGACACCTGTTCCCAACTCAGTCACGCTTTACGAGACTCGGTATTTATTTGCGTATCTGTGTCCCCTGCAGCATTTGAGTTCCTAGACGGTGGTCCTCTTCAGTCAGTGAGGTGTCCTCAGCTCCCAGTTCACAAAAGGCACTTCACAAATGTTTGGTGAATTACAAGAAAGTTCTGTCATTCATATTTAGCTTAACATCGCTGTTGATTTACTAGCTTTACTTGTTATAGAGCTGTGACTTACATAAATGGTGCAGGTCTGAAGCGTGCAGCTCAGTGAAATGCAAGTTTATACTCGCGTAATGACAATCCGGGTTAAGATAGAACATTTCCAGGACCCTACGAATTCCTTTGGGTCTCCTACCAAATACCCACTCCCCAAAGTGACTCTGTAGAATTTTTTTAACCACCAGTTGCCCATTCTTGCACGTCATATAAATGCAATCACACAGTTATTCTTCAGAGTCTTACTTCTTTCTTTTCACCGGGTATCCGGAGATGCACCCATGTCACTGCATACGTCCGGGATTCATTCCTTTTTCTTGCTGAGTGGTATCTCATCGTCTGAATACATTACAGTTCACTTAACCATTTCCCCGCTGAGGGACATAATGCGTTGTTTCCAGCTTTTGGTTATCGTGATTAAAGCTGTTAAGAATATTCCCGGCCGCTGCAAAAAAAGAGGCTGTGTCCCGTACATGTCTTTGGAGGGATAGAAGCCTTTCATTTTTTGCTGGGTCACGTTCTACGCGCCCGTGTGGCTTGAGCAGTTAGTTCCAAACGGTTTTTCACGGCGGGTGAATGAATCTGCACCCTCACTGAACAATGTGTGAGAGTTCCAGGTGCTCCCTGGCCTCACCCACACTTGATATTGTCGGTCTTCTGATTTCAGGCGTTCGGGTGGTTGAGCAGAGTTTCTTCGTGATCTTTTACCTAATTTCAAATGTTTCCTCTGCAGCAAAATTTTATTTTTACACAGATATTTAAAAATGTATGCCTTATGGTTTTTTCCTTTTATTGTCAATGTATTTACTTCCTTCTGCATTTGAGATAGGTATTTAATTTTTTTTTTTTTTTTTTTTTTTTTAAGCAGGGCTTTTCAAACATAAAGATTTGAGCAGTTAGGGTAAAGCTCAGTCTTTGTAATGTGAGGGGAGCAGGGGGGGGGGGGGGGGTCGGGAGGGCTGACCCAAGTCTGTGCCTTGACCCTGTGACCCCGTGAACCCGTGACCCCGGGTCTGCCACTTCAGCTGCTTTCCAGCTTTGGGCAAGTTCATACAGGCTCTTGGTAACTCAGTTTCTTTCATCCATGCAATTGGAATAATAATAGAACATGCCTCATGACGTTGTTAAGTAAATTCTTGCTTAGAATAACCCCTGGCACAGAGTTAATACTCGTTAAATAGTAGAGGTAATTGTCACTCAGTTTCTTCAGTGACGCTTGTTAAAAGTTTTTTCCTGGGCACCTGGGTGGCGCAGTCGGTTAAGCGTCCGACTTCAGCCAGGTCACGATCTCGCGGTCCGTGAGTTCGAGCCCCGCGTCAGGCCCTGGGCTGATGGCTCGGAGCCTGGAGCCTGTTTCCGATTCTGTGTCTCCCTCTCTCTCTGACCCTCCCCTGTTCATGCTCTGTCTCTCCCTGTCCCAAAAATAAATAAAACGTTTAAAAAAAATTTAAAAAAAAAATAAAAAAAATAAAAAAAAGTTATTTCCTTTCCCATTTTTTTCTTGTTCCAGGTTAATCCCGGGAATAGCTCTCATGAAATTTAGGATACACCTGGAAGCTATGCTTCATTTTCTTAACTATTTTTTCTTGTTCTTTTTTTTTTAACATATTTTATTTATTTATTTATTTATTTATTTATTTTTAAGTTAAAAAAAATTTTTTTTAATGTTTATTTATTTTTGAGAGAGACAGAGACAGAACGCGAGTGGGTTGGGGCAGAGAGAGAGGGAGGCACAGAATCTGAAGCAGGCTCCAGGCTCCGAGCTGTCAGCACAGAGCCCGATGTGGGGCTTGAACTCACAAGCTGTGAGATCATGACCTAAGCCGGAGTCGGACGCTCAACCGACGGAGCCACTCAGGCGCCCTGCTTTATTTATTTATTTTTGAGAGAGAGAGGGAGAGTGGAGGAGGGGCAGGGAGAGAGGGAGACAGAGAATCTGAAGCAGGCTCCAGGCTCTGAGCTGTCAGCACAGAGCCCAGCGAGGGCTCGAACTCAGGAACCGTGAGATCGTGACCTGAGCTGAAGTCGGACCCTTAACCGACTGAGCCACCCAGGTGCCCCTATTTTTCCCTGTTCTTAAGCCAATGTCAGACATCCCTATTGATTATCATTTGATAATATATTTTATAATGATCTGCGAAGTGAGTTCTCCTGATCTGTTTTATTCTCTTCCCCCAGTGCAGTACTCTAGCCTATTTATTTATCCGTCCAGGTGGATTATTAGCATCATTTTTGTGAAAATCTTAGTTTTCGAGCTCTATCTCTAATGAACTAAAGGAGTTTTCTGAGCTTTACCATTCCAAATCTTACTAGCCTGAAATAGAGCCCCAAATCCCAAATTTCGATTCTTCCTTTATTTCTCTGATAAGAATTTTATCATTTTCTTCAACAGATCTTACACCAGGTTGCTTCCCAAGCACATTTTTTACAGCTTCTGTGAATGGAATTTCTTCATTCACTCTGTTTTCTGTTTTGTCCCTCGTGCATTAGAAAGTGATGGATTTTGTGGATTCGTGTTATGCACATCCCTTTTGGGGACCCACTGATTATCCCCAGTAATTTTCTGTTTGGGGACAGAGGTGGCAAATGACAGTGGGAAGAACGTGGGCTTGGAAGCAGATGGGCCACGCTGTAGGTACATCTTGTCTCGTGATCTGTGTGGGACACTTTGGGCAAGCCGCCATCTTCCCGGAGCCCCAGAGCCTTCACTGGTGATAATACCATGCGGTAATAATCCTCGGGAGGGCTTGTGCTGGAATTCTAGAAACTTCTTTCTTTCTTAACAATCGTAGGAGCTGGGGCGCCTGGTGGCTCCATTGGTTAAGCGTCTGACTCTTGGTTTTGGCTTAGGTCGTGATCTCACTGTCTGTGAGAGCCAGTCCTGAAGGGGGCTCTGTGCTGACAGAGAGGAGTCTGGGATTCCCTCTCCCCGCACCGCCCCCACTCTCTGCCCCTCCCCCGCTCACGCCTGTACCCCGCCCACCTCCTCTCTCTCAAAACCTCCTATGAGCCACTGGGTATATACTCAAAAGAATTGAAAGCAGGGTCACGAAGAGCTCTTTGTAAGCCCGCGTGCATAGCAGCCCTATTCACAACAGCCGAGAGGTGGAAACAACCCAAGTGTCCACAGATGAACGGAGAAGCAAACTGTGGCACATCCATTCAATGGAACGTCACTCAGACTTCGAAAGGAGTGAATTTCTGACATGTTCTATAACATGGGTGAACCCGGAGGACATCATGCTAAGTGAACTGTTGTTGGATGGAGACAGAGTTGCAGTTTGGCAAGATGGAAAGTTCTGGATAGGGATGTTGGCCACGGTTGCACAACCATGTGAGTATACTTAATGCCAGTGAAAACTCTACACTTAGAGATGGTGAAGATGGTCAAATTCATCTATTTTATCACAATTTAAAAATAATTATATTTTAAGGGCACCTGGGGGGCTCAGTCGATGAAGCGTCTGTCTCTTGATATCGGCTCAGGTCATGATCTCATGGTAGTGGGACTGAGCCCTAGGTCAGGCTCTGTGCTGAGTGTGGAAACTGCTTGGGATGCTCTCTATCCCCCTCTCTCTACCTCTCCCTCTCAAAATAAATAAATAAACATCTGGGGTGTCTGGGTGGCTCAGTTTGTTAAGTGTCTGACTTCGGCTCAGGTGAGGATCTCACCGTTTGCGGGTTCGAACCCTGCGTCGGGCTCTGTGCTGACAGCTCAGAGCCTGGAGCCTGCTTTGGATCCTGTGTTTCCCTTTCTCTCTGCCCCTCCCCTGCTTGTGCTCTGTATGTTTCTCTCTCTCAAAAATAAACGTTAAAAACTTTAAAAAAAATAAACATTAAAAAAATAATTACATTTTCAAAACATTCAAGATGCAGTTGGCATTCTGGAAACACCCTTAGCAGGTGGGAATTATCGGTGCAAATGAAACAGACACTATGTGCCCAAAACCACTAGGGTTCAAAGGCACTGAGAAATGTTGAATTGTACGTGTTTTATATCTCCTGGCATGCAGTAAAGGGAATCGTATTTGCTCCTTTCTTTTTTTAAAATCTTTTAAAAATGTTTATTTAGTCTTGAGAGAGAGAGAGAGACAGAATGTGAGCCGGGGAAAGGCAGAGAGAGAGAGGGAGACACAGAATCCGAAGCAGGTTCCAGGTTCTGAGCTGTCAGCACAGAGCCCGAGGCGGGGTTAGAACTTACCAACGGTGAGATCATGACCTGAGTCAAAGTCGGACACTCAACCAGACTGAGCCACCTAGGTACCCTGAGTCGGTTGACGCTTGATTTTGGCTCAGGTGATGATCTCACGGTTGGTGGGTTCAAACCCTGCACGGGGCTCTGTGTTGATATCTCGGAGCCTGCTTGGGATTCTCTCTCCTGCTCTCTCTGCCCTTCCCCTGCTTGTGCTTTCTTTCTCTCTCTCTCAAAATAAATAAATAAACTTTATATATATAAGTTTATATATATGTGTGTTATATATTGTAAGTTTATGTATATATAGTTTATATATAAGCTATATATATAACCTTATATATATATAAAACCATATATATATATATATATAAAAACATTATATGTATATATAGAGAGAAAAACAGTTTGACAGTTTGTCTAAAAGTTAAACACGGAATTGCCATATGACCCAGCAATTATACTCCTGAGTATGCATCCAGAAGAATTGAACGCACATGTTTATACAAAAATTTGTGCATGAAGGTTCATAGCATTCTTCATAACAGCCAAAGTGGAAACCATCTAATGGCCATCAACTGATGACCAGATAAAGTACAGGATATCCCTACAGTGGAATGTTATTCAGCTATAAAAAGGAATGATGTAGTGATACGTGCTAAATGTAGATGAACCTTGAAAATGTAATGTTAAGTGCAAGGATCCAGTCATAAGAGACTGCACGTTGCGTGATTCCAGTTATACGAAGTGTCCAGGATAGGCACATCCTTAGAGATAGAAAGTAAATTAGTTGTCTAGGGAAAGAGAATTAGGGATTGATTGTTCATAGGTACAGGGGCTCTCTTCGGGGTGATGAAAATGTTCTGGATTTAGTGGTGATGGTCGTACAACTTTGTGAACGCACTAAATGGTACACTTTAAAAGGACGACTTCTATGATTTGTGAATTTTCTCAATGTAAAGAATTTAAAAAAAACCCAACGGGACGTCTGTGCAATAGCAATAAACTTAGAAAATGTAATATAAACATATATTATTTACGATAACAGCAAAAGCATCAAATGGGTAGGTATAAATCTAACAACATCAAATTTTTTTCTTTTTAGAGAAAAAATTAAAAGCCATTGAAACATTTATTACAAAAAAGGAAGACTTAAAGCATATTTTACAAGACCAAAATCAATGTAGAGAACATGAAGTTCACGGATAGAAGATACTGACATTGTAAATGTAATATTGTGAAGACATCAGTTCTCTCTGAGTAATTTCAGTGCGATTCCAATCCAAATCCCAACAGGCTTATTTAAGGAAGAAGGATTATTCAAGGAATTTAGCAAGCTGAAGCTACAATTTTATGTAAGGGTAAAGAACCAAGAATAGACAAGGAATTCTTAAAGAAGAAAAAAGCGGAGGGACTTTCATATTAAATATAAAGTCTCGTTATGCAGCTATTATTATAGGAGGGAAAATGAAACTGGGTCTCCGTCTGACATGGTGCACAAAGACAGGTTCTGACAGAAGAAAGACTAATGTGAAAAGCAAAACCTAAATATAGCAGAAAGTCATCATGATGTAGATGCAAGGAAGAACTTCTTAAGCAAGTTCCCCAAAGTACCAATTATAAATGAAAAATGCAACTACATTACAATTAAGGATTCTATTCATCAAAAGACAAGATAAAGGGAATTGAGATAACTTACATGAAATGCACAGTGGTATCCTGGATTGGCTCCTGAAACAGCAAAAAGATATTGCTGGAAAAACTGGTGAAATCTGAAGAAAGTCTAGAGGTTAGTTAATAGTAACAGATACCAATGTTGGTTTCTTGGTTATGACAAAGGCACCTTGGGGGTGTAAGATGTCAACACTGGGGAAAACTGAGTGATGAGTAGATGGTAATTCTCCGTACTATCTTTGCAACTCGTTTGTAAATCTATATTATTCCAAATTAAATGTTTATTTTGAGAGAGAGAGAGAGAGCCCATGCGTGTGTGTGTGTGTGTATGTGTGTGTGCGCGCACAAGTGGGAGAGGGACAGAGAGAGGGAGAGAGAGAATCCCAAGCAGGCTCCACATTCAGTGCAGAGCCTGACACGGGGCTCGATCCCATGAACCATGAGACCATGGACTGAACTGAAATCAAGAGTGGGACACTTAACTGAATGAGCCTCCCTGGTGCCCCCAAAATAGAGAGTTTATTCATAAGCTGGGAATTGGTTTTTTAGAATATATGTAATCAATTAAGAATTATTTTTAAAGAACAATAAAAAGTCGATAAGAAATAGTCATACCAGGGCACCTGGGTGGCTCAGTTGGTCGAGCGTCCGGCTTCGGCTCAGGTCATGATCTCGCAGTTTGTGAGTTTGAGCCCCGCGTCAGGCTCTGTGCCGACAGCTCGGAGCCTGGAGCCTGCTTCGGAGCCTGGTGTCTCCTTCTCTCTCTTCCCCTCTCCCACTTGTGTTCTGTCTCTCTCTGTCTATCAAAAATAAATAAATGTAAAAAAAAAATTAAAAAAAAAAAGAAGAGTATTCACAGTAGCACGGTTCAGGGTAGACAAAAACTAGTAACAACGGCAATGTCCGTCGTGGGAGAATGGGTAAGTATATCATGATGAGATTACCCAGTGGAATATTATACAGCAGTGAAAATGGAAGGCTGTTAGCAACATGCAAAAGTAAGGATGAATCTTAAAAGACACGTGAATCAAAAGAAGTCTCAGAAAAGCCAACGTAGAGTGTAACACTTTATGAAGTTCAAATCAAGCAAAACGAAGCCTCATGTTATAAAACTACAGATAGAAAAGCAAGGAGGTGATAAAGAGAAAATTTCTAAAAGCGGTTATCCCAGGGTTGAGGATGAGGCACGGGGGTGCATTTATGGAGGGACCTTCTTGTTCTGGTGACCTTGGTGACCTTCTTGGTGACCTTGGTGACCTTCTCGTTCTCAGGCCAGGTGGTGGGTTCATGGTGTTCATTGTATTGTGATGCCTCAATCTTATAGGTCTTATTTTGTTTCTATTACATATTCTAGAATCTTTAAAAACTGAAAGATAAGTTAAAAAACAAGTCACATGCAGAGTAAGCATGTTTCTAAAATTTATGAGAGCATTTAAAAAAATTTTTTTAATGTTTATTTAGTTTTGAGAGACGGGGGCGGGGGGAAGGGGCAGAGAGAGAGGGAGACGCAGAATCCAAAGCAGGTTCCAGACCCTGAGCTGTCGGCACAGAGCCCGATGTGGGACTCGAGCCCGCAAACCGTGAGATTGTGACCCGAGCCCAAGCCCGACGCTCAACCGACTGAGCCACCCAGGCGTCCTGAGAGCATGTTCTTTTTTTAAAGCTCTAGTCTTGCTGGAGGAAAATGGAATCTTTGAAGGTTTTCAAGAGACAGTGGGAGCATCCACATGCCTTCTCAGCTGGAATTTACGCCAAAACTGGAGCAAAGGCTGCTGGCCTCAGCTTGTCCAGAGGGCATGGGGGGTGAATTACACGTGCGATGCTGCTCAGGTCCCCAGCAGACCTCCACTAAGTGTCCACAGGGCGGGGACCCCGCCCTGCCCACGAGGAGCTTACAGCAAGTGGGGGGGCCTTGCTGCGCTGAGAAGGGATCCGAGAGGGCCCAAAATGATCTGCTGGGAACACAAGCAGAGCCTGTCATGC
Organism: Herpailurus yagouaroundi; assembly: GCF_014898765.1. Taxonomy (NCBI): domain Eukaryota; kingdom Metazoa; phylum Chordata; class Mammalia; order Carnivora; family Felidae; genus Herpailurus; species Herpailurus yagouaroundi. The sequence continues at coordinate 6,564,995 of NW_024412428.1, forward strand.
CCTGTGCTTACTTGCTCCAAGGGCTGCCCCTGAGCCCGGGGGTGAAGCTCCACCTGGTTCCGGGCAGGAGCCTCCCTCCTCTGGTCCCAGCCCTTCGCAGCCGCAGGTGGCCGCACGGATCTCCCGGCCACTCTCTTACTGAGGTCCTTGCCTTCTGGAACATACCTGAGCTCTTCTTCCCCGGGGCTTTTCCGCACTCTCTCTGGACCGTCTCCAGCCGTTTGCTCTCACCCACTGAGGCCCACGGACCCACGCAGTCTCCTCAAAGAAGCGTCCTGCGGACCCTGGGCTCTAGTAACCCCTGGCTGCAGGCGTCTGTGGAGCCCCGTACCCCCTCAGCTCCGGGGTGACGGCGTCAGTCTCGTTCACCCCGGGAACGGCAGCCGCGCCCCTCGAGGTTTGCCGGATTGGCCGCGTGTATCATAAGCGTCCCGTGCAGATCACAGAGGAGGAAGCGACCATTTGGGCGCGGAGGGAGGAGATAGAAGGCGTTCGGGATCCAGGGTCATGTCCGTGACTGGCATCAGCTCCCAGTTCCTGGGCTTTGGCTGCACCGCCGGGTGTCCCCAGTGGGCGGGCTGAGTCTCCCTAAGGTGCTGGGGAGCCACGGGCTCAGTTCTCCAGCTCCCTGTCTGTGACGCTGGGAGGGGGGAGCCGTCGTGGGCTCCGTGCTTCCCTGGTTCCGGCACAAGGTCACCCCACCCAAGATGGTCTTCCGGTCTGGAAGAGACTCTGCGTCAGCCTGGGAGGGCTACCGGCCACCTCGTGCCCAAATTGCAGGGCGCCGTCAACCCCACCCCAGGGCTGGAGTTTCTCCTCTTAGCCCAGTCAGGCCTGGCCTGTTCACAGTGGCAAGTCCCCGGCTGCAAAACCCGTCTGGTGCAGAGTTCTCCGTGCTCAGGAAGAAAAGGGACACAGGTGCGTGGGAAGTCCGCAAACTCCGTAGCTCAGCACCTGCAAATATGAGAGAAAGACCAGTCGTGGCAATGCCTTTGGGCGTGGTCTTTTTGAAATTCATCAAGGGGCACATTCATGGTCTGTGCATTTTTACTGTATGTACGTTATGTTTACATTTTTTGAAGTTTATTTTGTGTGTGAGAGAGAGGGTGTGAGCAGGGGAGGGGCAGAGAGAGAGGGAGAGAGAGAATCCCAAGTGGGCTCCTCAGGGTCAGCACGCAGCCCGACGTGGGGCTTGAACCCAGGAACCGTGAGATCACCACCTGAGCCGAAACCAAGAGTCGGACGCTTGACTGACCGAGCCACCCAGGTGCCCCGGTCATGTTTACATTTTTTGGATGTTAGAAAAACGTCATGGGCAATTGTCAATCCCCTTTCTAACTCAAAACACGTTTAAGAAGGTGGATCTGGGGACGGTCTGGCTGAAGGTCCTAGACTTCGCTGTTGCTGAGGGCTGATGGGCTCCCATGGTTGAGCCACCGGCTGGCACCTTCCTTGCTCACGGCCAGGAGACATTCTCCCTCCGGGGAGGGGCCCACTCCCCAGTCAATGGCAAAAGCAAAGAAGCTTGACCTTTTTCTGTCAACCCCAGGCCAAGGAACAAAGTGTGAAGAGGGTCCCAAAGCCCTTCCGTGCGTGTCTTTGTCCAGCATCGAGTCTTTCAAGCTTTGGAAAACGTTCGTTGTTGGGTAAAACGAGTAAGGAGGTTCCTGCATGTGGACCGCCTGTCCATCCACGCGCATTCTCTCTGAGGCCCCTCCGGTCCTTGGGACTGTTTTGTAGTGCCCAACTGAGCTGAATCACCATGCTTAACGCTGCTTTAAAATCGGAGGATGAGCGAGTGCCAGAGCTGCGTGGTTTCCCGGAGAACATTCTGCCGGAGAAACTATCATGGACATTAGTCTGAATCTCAAGCAGCGTTGAGTTGGAGCCGGGTCCTACCAGCCCCCAACAGCCACCGCTGCATTCAGTGACACCACGTTGATGGCCTGAAAGTGGCCGCAATGGGAGTATTCAGACCAGGGGGCAGCGGGAGACGCTCCCCATCAGGACATCCCCTCGGCTCCCCCACCGGACGCAGTTTAGCGGCACAGCACTGACAAGTCGAGTTCGATGCGTGAGTCAGAAATCAGTGAGCCTTGGTGGGTTGCCACTGGCTTGCTTTTAAAGCAAGCTGTGGCTCCGGAAGCTGTCGCACGGAGGCGTCCTCATGGGGCGCTCGGAAGGCGGTGTTCTCTGGGTGTCTGTTTCAGCGAAGTAACAGAAGACACGCTGGCCCAGAACTGGAGGACAGTTTGCAGGCTGTCACGAGAGAGTCTTTGCTCAGTCACGCTGGCACAGTCTGCCGGCCGCCCAGAGCCCCAGGCGAGGGAGGGGAGCATTGCTATGGGGAGACAGCCAGGCAGACTCCCCAAGACCACCCGGCATCCCCAGAGTGCCGGTGGGTGTCACTCGCCGACCTCCGTCAGGGGCAAACAGCAGGTGACCTTCTACCGGGAGGAAATCCCATCATGCCTTTGGCCACAAAGCTTTCCACAATCCTTGTTTGGCTCGTGGGATTCCAACACCGGACCTTGAAGCAGGTGCCGTTACCAGGCAAGGAAACAGGCTGAGTGTAGAAAATGGCTGCCACGGTGTAGAAAATGGCTGCCACAGGTCGCATCGGGCTCCAGATTCCCTTTTTCCAGCTCCACACCATGCCCAGCCCGTCTGGGGCTCTGCTCATGTTCCCCCCTGAGCAGCAGCAATGCTTACAACGTGGGACCAACCGCAGTGCAGGGAAAGGAGGGCGGGTAACCAGCCCTGTGGCAAGGAGACAACGATGGTCATGACCGAAATGGTAGCTGTTCCCCTGAACCCCCAACAAGGCTCCCCGCCCTGCAGGAGCCGGAATCAGGCTGGAGGAGAAGCCTCTTCACTAAGGAAGGAAGCACGCTTGATTTCCTTTCCTTTTTTAAAAATCATTAACTGCGATCTATCGCTTTCCCCTCTGCCTTGCCACCCCATTTCTTGTCTGTCAGCCTGCGTGGTGGGCACAGTGAGAAGGCGGGGACAGCACTGGATTGGGGTTGGGCGATGGTCCTGGCTCTGCCCAAGTCTGGAAAGTCTTCACCCGCCACTTCCAGGACTCGGACACGTCCGTGATCCACAACTCCCCACCCTCTCCTATCCTCTGCCCAGTGTCCCTCGCTGGGGAGCAGACCATGTGGCTCAACGCCCTGTCGCTATTAGCCAAGTTCCATTAATAAAGGCAACTCCGGCCCAGAAAGGGCAGAGGGACCCCACCGTAGGGACTGTCAGCACAGCAATGTGCTCTGTAGAATACGGCTATTCTCTATAGCCCTATTCTATTCCATTCCAGGGACGGTCCCTACAACCGTCCCCAGAATTGTGCTTTGAGCCGATTGTCAGAAGTACCCTACAACAGCTGTCTCGGTTGTCTGCATGCTTTTCTCAGTCAGACCTACCCTCCTTCTAGAAAGAAAGGGGGCAGGAGGAAAAGACTTTACCCTTGTTGATATGATCTCCAACACCAATGGCGCTCCAACACTCTTTCCTCAAACATCCGCCACCAGAGACTTCGCTGCAAGCCCCGGTGCTACCCCAAGGAGCATGGAGGACTTGATGGAGAGACTTGGTCCCTGAAAACACCTCTCGGTCCCAGTGGCACCAGCCAGCATCTCAGAGTTGGAAGGGTCCTCAGATGTCACCTCATCCAGCTTCTCTCCCAGCACAGGACCCCTCCCTATATCCCCCTGGTCTGCAGACGAAACTTTCCCGAGATCCGGTTACATGCTGAAGCGTGTGGAATTGTAAGGAACTCCCCCTCCCTCGCCCTGAGTCCCACCTCCCTGTGATTCCCAGTGGCAGCACCAGTTCGGCCCCCCGGAGACGCAGAACATGTCTGCTCGCTTCCAGACAGGCAGTCTTGCAAATTTAGGAAGACAGCAGGTGTGCGCCCTGGGTTATTCGCGGGTGAACATCTCCAGTTTCCTCAATCATACGTCAGATGACACGGTTTTCAGAGCGGCCTTCTGGACACAGTCCAGATCCCACAAGGACTGGACGCCATGAGCCTAGGACAAAGGACCACTGGGGCCACTCCCTCCCTTTCTGTAGACGTGGCTCCAACGGGCTTACTACAGCTGGAAACTGCACCAGAAGCAAGGGACCTGTTAATTCATACGGGATTTGTGGCTGTCTAGAATTTCCAACCTCACCCCCATCTTGACGCAGTTCATTGCTTGAAGTGAAATGAAGCATTTTACCTCTTAAAAGCTTATCCGTTCCCTATCAGCACATCAGGATCTTTTTCTTGTCCTGATATGTGGTCATCTAACCTATAAGCCACCCCCCCCTCCAGATTTGTGCCGTTTTGAGGTAAAAAGTCACGTAGTCTTCCCCCAAAGATAGAACTCTGACTTGCGACGTGACAGTCTCTTCTCCCTTGACACTGAAGCGGTGAAAATTGGTTAATATCATCTTCCAACCGCGTCTTAACAGCTCTGAGCGTAACAGCATGAATTCCACATCTCAGAAATCTTTTTTTTTTTTTTCTTTTAAATCACTTTTGCCATGGAGACTGTGCTGGCAGACCATTTCACCCTTAGTTCGGAGGGGCCGGGGAGTTCTTGCTAAGGTGTTTGTACTGGGCCGAACGCCCACTGCGTGTGCAATGTCCGTAACTGCCTCTGACTTTTCCAGAATCTTCTACTAGGTTCTAGGTGTAATGTTTCTATGTGGCTCATCCTCTTCCTAGTGTTTCGTGGGTGAGTGACACAAGGAGTGATGGGAGTGTGAACACACGCAGCGTGCAACGTCACAAGGAGACACAACTGTGCCTTCCACAGTTGAATTTCTGAGTGAGGAGAGGCGGAGAGGGGTCTTTGCCTCTTGTGCGTCTTTCTTAGCAATTGTTTACGTTCTTTTCGTTCTCATCCCTCTTAGTTTTCTTGTAACCACCAGCGCCCTGACTCGTCTAATTGTGAACTTTCTCCCTAGGCCTACATCTTATGAAGATGAGATCTGTGCCCCCCACCCCTGCCCTCCACCGAAGCAGGTCGGTTTGGATTTGGTGGAAAGGAGCCAAAATCAAGCGTCCGGAGCCGAAGCGTCCCTGAAGTCCCTTCTCAGCGACAGGACCAGGCATGGAGGTAGGAACAGAAGTGGATGGAGGGAGGGTGCAGACGCCGGCATCCTGAGCCTATAGCTCCACTGCAGGTGTCTCGAATGGGGAGGGACTGCCTGGCCGGAGGAGGTACACCAGGCAAGTTACTTTACTTAATTCTACATCTACAAAATGGGAACGAGAATACTCACTTTGCAGGGTTTGGTTTGCTCTGGGTCGGTCGGCCAGACTCCACTTCTCTCTCCTTTTCCAGCTCAGTGTCCATGGAGGACGCTCAAGTTGGCTGAACGTGTTTCTTCGTTGTCAAACAAGGGGACCCATCTTGGTGCAAGGTCTCTGGCGGGGCTAACTATCACGTGCTAGATTATTTACCTGAGTCCGGCTTTCAGGGGAGTTAACACACAGACTGAGGTGCGGTTAATCATTCGCTAAATAGCTTAGTTTTTATTTCAGAGAAACACCCACTGCTCAGAGTGCATATGAGAAAGGTTTGCATCGTATGAATTATTTTCCCGTTTGAAACCCAGAATCTCGCTCAAATGGCTTTCCAACCCATGTTGTACTGAAGTATCCTGTTTGTTCCATTAACTGTTTGAACATCTTTTGAAGGTACATAATTGTGAAAACCTCAATAACACTGACATTCAAAGAGCCCTATACCGTAGAGGCTCAACTCACATACGGTGCACGGGCAAGCTGGGTTCCTGTTGGTTACTCATGATGGAGAAACGCCCGTGGGAAGGTCGACGATGTCTGCGCACGTTGCTTTTCTGGTGTATTCGAGCTACGTGAGCTCCTCATACCACACGGGACGGGGAGGGGACATACCCCCCCCCCTTCTATCCGTAAGAAGAAGTTCCTAGCTTCAGAGAGCCCGCTCTGGGCAGGGGGGGCTGCAAACACGGGGGAGGAAGTGAGGGTGGGCACTCCCTCCAGCCACCAGAGGGCGTGAGAAGGCGACACAGTTAATCCTGGGATGCTGATGCTCGGCGGCTTCAGAACCCTAAACCGGTTCCTCCACTTGCTGCTGTCCCCCAGACTACTCAGGAGTCACACGTTTGGTCAAGGCTGTTGGTCACAATTCCATCCTGTTGGTCATCCTGTTGGTCACAATTCCATGAGGATGGGGCCCCACACCTTCTCTTGCCCCTATCGAGAAAGACAGTAACGGAAAGAAGGGGAGGGACCCCGAGCAGCCACCGTGAGCCACCTCTGCCCCCAGGCAACTCAAACACCATCCCCACCACGACGATGGGTGGCCCAGAGGCTGTGGGAGACCAGGTGCAGGAGAGACGTCGGCTTCCATTTGAAACTGAAAACCACTGTACAAACACACCGGCCAGCCCTCGCTGCTGAGCGAGGGGAATACAGGGCTGAAAGAGGTGCATCAGCCCTGTTTCGGGTCAGCGCGGACACTTTAAAAAAATTTTGTTTAATGTTTATTTATTTTTGAGACAGAGAGACAGGGAGCACAAGCAGAGGAGGGGCAGAGAGAGAGGGAGACACAGAATGGGAAGCAGGCTCGGGGCTCCGAGCTGTCAGCCTAGAGCCCGACGCGGGGCTCGAACTCGTGAACCGCGAGACTATGACCTGAGCCCAAGTGGGACTGAGCCACCCAGGCGCCCCAGCCTTAGTCTGTGAATCAGACTAAGGAACCTGGGCTTTATTCAGAGGGCCACGGGGAGCCAGAGTGGTTCTAGAGCAGGAGGGTGACATGGTCAGATGCGGGATTGAGGAGGCCCGCCCCGGGCCCTGTTGTCATCACAGCTGGGTGGGGCAGAGGGGACAGCTTAACCACCGCGATGCTGGGAGTTCGTGAAACAAACACGCACGCCCCACGGGCACGCACGCCCCACGGGTGCCCCTTGCTCCCCGCCCCGGCCCTAGGGGGCCACCCTCGGCAGTCTCTTTCGATGGCGGGGAGGAAAAAATTAGAATTCTATTCGTTTTTTCCTAAAACAAACAAACAAAAACTTTGCAAGTAGTTAAAACACTGATGGATGCTGGCAGCCTCATCCACTCCTTATGGCAAGCTCACAGGTCGTGTGGTTGGCCAGAAAAGCCAGTAAAAAGAGAGGGCGGTCCTCCAAGAAGGGTGTCGGGGGGAACCCTCACAGCTGCACTCATTTTCAGTTGCGTTGTGACTCATCGCAGTTTGTGCGGGTCTGGTTAAGTGGACGTAGGATTCTATTCTTTGAGGTTAGCTGTACTGAACCTTGAAGAAACGGACGGGTGGCTTTAAAGACATCACTGCGAAGAAACTGCAGATTGACAACATCAGTACCGAAAGCAGACGTGGACACAAAGTGACAGCGGAGACCCCTGCTTCTCCGGGGCGAACCCTCATCATCCAGCCGGCAGGGAAGGCAGCCGGGCCCTCAGGCCACCTGGCGGTCCCAGGCCACCAGCATTTATTTTTGAAAAGCCAACAAACCCGTCATTTCAAGAGAAAGATGCTTTAATGATCAGTGGGAACAGAATTCTTTTTCTTTTAATGTTTACTTGCTTATTTTGAGAGAGAAAGAGCGTGCCTGTGCACCTGTATGCGGGCGAGTGGGAGAGGGGCAGAGAGAGAGCGAGTGAGCGAGAGAATCCCAAGCAGGTTCCTGGCCGTCAGTGCAGGGTTCCATCTTGCAAACTGTGAGATCGTGACCTGAGCAGAAATCAAGAGTCGGACGCCTACCCGACTGAGCCACCCAGGCACCCCCAATTCTTTTTTTTTTCCCTAGAAGAAACGTATGCTACTGACACAGCCTTTTGAAAATGGGATGTTTGCAAATGTCTTCCTGTTAGGGCGTTTTTGTTGGCGAAAGAAAGGTTAGATTTACAGTTGTAAACTTCAAAAACTCTCAGACTCTACTCTTTGAGTGGAAGCAGAATTTTCTAATTATGTGAAAATCAACCCCCTCTTCTTACGGTATTTTGAAACCACTTGTCAAAGATGTAAAATTGCAGGGCGCCTGGGTGGCTCAGTCGGTTAAGCGTCCGACTTCGGCTCAAGGTCATGATCTCGTGGTTTGTGAGTTCCAGCCCCGCGTCGGGCTCTGGGCTGACAGCTCGGAGCCCGGAGCCTCCTTCCGATTCTGTGTCTCCCTCTCTCTCTGCCCCTCCCCTGATCGTGCTCTGTCTCTCTGTCTCTCAAAAATAAATAAATGTTAAAAAAAATGTTTTTAAACGTCAAATGGAAAGAGCTCTTAGCATGCAAAACTGGACCGACATCAGAGAAGGTGGAAATTTGCAGTTACATTGAAGCAACACGTGTATCATTGGTGGATGGACACAGACGTGAGTATGGGGAGAAACCAGTCTCAGAGACGTATGATAGCCAAGAACCAACATAAGTGAAATTCCAGAACCAGTTCTTCTCGATACTGTATCACCAAATACAAAAGTAGGTTTGGGGGGCGGGGGAGAAAGAATGATGTATATCCAGTCAGACTGCATTCACTAAAAATTATTAATAAATACTTTAGCTCAGTTGGTGGACTCCGTGACTCTTGATCTCGGGGTGGTGAGTTTGAGTCCCATATGGGGCATGAGGTTATTTTAAAAAATTAAAGTGAAAAATAAATGCTTCAGTAGGAGAAAACATTTTTTATACTTTTAATAAACTAAAGCCATTTAAGTGTTTCTTTCTTGTTTTTCTTCTATTTTCCCATTCTGTCTTACAACAAGTGTCTGTATTAGCTGAGTCATATCTATATTAATAGACGGATGTCCGTATATTGACGGGGTGAATCATCCTAACTCTTTCCTGGGGGGGGGGGTGCACCCTCTTAAAAGTCTGGAGAAACCTGCTCTGATGAGCAAGCACGGTTTGTGTCCCTTGTGGTCTCCCTCCCGCAGGCCTGCCTGACCCCAGGGCACAGCAGCCCCAGAGAAGTGTTATGCAGGATACCCCCTCTCCCCAACCTCCGCCCCCCTGCTCTCCTGTGCGTGGCAGGAAGAATCTTGGGTGCCTGTCTGGGATCAGCGAGGAGTGCTCTCAGCTAGGGAGGAACTTAGACATTTTTGCATGGAGAAGGTTGTCCTGGACACAGATAGCCGGGAAGAGGCATGAAGGCGAATGGGACACGCAGGGCCACGAGGGATGAGCCGTTGGTACAGCCCCTCCATTCGGCACATCACAGGAAGACGAAGGGGGGAGGAGGGGGTTGGGGGTCAGTGGGAGCAGGTGTGGGAAGGGCAGGGAGGCCACGGCTGCAAAAGGGGACCTGGATGGCACGCCTCTCTCAGCAGGTGCATCACCTGCAAAGGCTGGGGCACCGATCTGTGCCTTCCCTGGGGCAGCCACCTTGGAGGACTGAGCAACAGCAGAGCCTTGGCCTAGCCTCGGTTTCTCCAAGTACTTTTGCCCAGGTGAGGCTTCCACAAGCGAGAACGTATGGTACAAGAAAGAGAGAGAGAGAGAGAGAGAGAGAAAGAGAGAAAGAAAGAAGGAAAGAAAGAAAGAAGGAAAGAAAGAAAGAAGGA